>NW_022589716.1:5448735-5501753 GCF_004348235.1 Phoca vitulina
CCCCCCCCCGTGTTTTCCAGGGGGTGGGTAGGGGATTGGGCGATCAGCGTGCATGGGCCAGCACCAGCCTATGTCAAGCCTGACATGGGAGAGGGGGTGTCTGCACGCACTCGGTCGTGTGTGGGAGGCTTTCGGGGGCCACTTAGTTGTGTGCACTGAGTTCCAGGATAAGAAATAATTCTGGAGGTCTTCGTTCAAGGTGAGAAGGTCGCCTGGGGGTGCCCCGAGACGCCCACGGGGAGGCTCCCTGAAAGCTGTGCTGCAGATCCCCTAAGTCGTTGGCTGGGAGCCTGGGTCAGTTCAGGGCGGCGGGAACATGCAGCCCACCGCAGGCTCGTCCCACTCTCGTTCCTTCCCACCTCACGGGGACGGGAGGCCTGGCCCACAGCAGATGCTCCGTAAACCCTTGTAAAAGGAACCTCTCTTCTCACTCCTCCCTGCCCCCTCCTCCTGCGACCGCCTCCGTCCCCAGGGCTTGCTCCCGCACCCTCCTCCCCCAGGGAGTCCGGCGTACTCACTGAGAAAGCTGATGTCGCCGTTAGAAACAGACACGGTCTGGGTCTGGAGGGTCGTGCGCTGCGACGGGTCCGTGGGGGCCTGGCGGGGGAGGCGAGGCTCGTCTGAGGGACAGGTGGCACTGGGGGCACAGGGCACGCCAGGGTCGACGGAAGCAGGCGCAGACGGTGTCCCTGGCGCTTGGCTCGCCAGGCAGCCTGCGGAAGGACGCAGAGAGGGTCAGACGAGGCCCGGCGAGGGGGTCAGACGAGGCCCGGCGAGGGGGTCAGACCAGGCCCGGCGAGGGGGTCAGACGAGGCCCGGCGAGGGCATGGGGGCGGGGGGCGCGGCGGGGCTCACCCGCGGGCCTCGGCGACACCAGCAGCAGCAGGAGCAGCAGCAGCAGCGGAAGGGCAGCCGCCCCGGGGCCCGGGGGGCCCTGCCTGCGGGCCGGCGTCCTGTACCGGGGCTCCATTCCGGAGTAGCAGCGACGGCGCCGGGGTGCTCTTCTGGCGACGGCGCCCCCCATCGGCTGCCCGCGCCGGCGTCCGCAGTGTGGGGAATGCGGGCGCCCCCCAGTGGCCACCCGCGGTGGCGCTCCCCGTGGCCGCCCACGGGCGCCCCCACCGACTTGGCCTCCCTTCTGCCTGCACCACCAAGCCTGTGCCTCCTTGGCCCCTCGGTCTCGCTCACTGCGCGTGGCCAGGCACTTCCTGGGGACCCTCAGGCTAGCGCAGCCCGTTCCTGTACCGCCTCGCTCCTGCAGGCCCCTGCCCTCGGGCTGGGTTCGTGCTTTCATCCTTCCCGTGGTGAGATGGGACCCAACCCCTGGGGCTGGCCTCCAGGATTCCCAAGTGGCCCACCTCCCCCCACCCCACCCCCAGCCTGGTAACTACAGTGGGGCTTTGCCCCAGGGCACTGAAACTGACCCAAGAAGATTGCATAATTGTAAACCCCTCCCCCGCCCCCACCTCCATTCAGCAAATGCTCTTCTCTGACAGGTCTATCTGCTTGGGAAGACTGTGTTGGTGAGGTTCCTAGTCACAGATGAAGAGTGATGGTAGTAGCCAGCCGACCCTTCTGGGAGCAGAAGTCCACTTTAAGGTATGTTGGAATTGGGGGAACATTTTGATGGCTCAGTTGACAGATAACACATTTAATAAGGAGTGTGGGAGATCCTATGAGCAGCTTTGGTTCAAAGCTGTTGGGAAACTCTAGGTGAACGTGAAATCAAGTCAGGACACTCTAACTTTTGCCGGGACCTGCTGTCTTGGGAGACACTCAGGCTGGCCATTCAGCACTCCAATCTCTTCAAAGACAGCAAATCATACCCACTACCTTTGTGGCACCCAAAGGACAAGGGCTCTGAACCGGAGGACCCCCAGGTCTGAGCCGCCCCCAGGCTACCTCCATTCAGAAGGCAGGGCTCTGGTTCCCCTGGGCTAGCCTGGCTTTGCCCTCCTGAGTCTGATGGAGGTCGCTGAGGCAGCTCGGAAGCTCAGGGGGCCGTCACCTCCCACGATTCATGCCAGCAAGCACTCTGCCTTGGCCCCTTTTTCTCCCCCCATCATCATCCACGTCTGCCAGGGAAGGAAGAGGAACTGGTCAGGTTCTGTAGACCCTTAGGGGGATCTAAAGGGTTGGGAGAGGTTCACGGGTTCTGGAACGATGTCCATAAATGTAAGTCTGGTCACTGAGTTTCTTGGGAAGAGGACAAATTCTCTTAGGAAGGCCTGAGGGGACTGCTGGTCAGAGACCCAGGGGAGGGCCATGGGGACCGGGGTTGCTGGGGTGCTGAGATGATTAAGCAGGGACTAGAGGTCACAGAGTCCCACCTGGTATTTGGCAGAAGAGGAAACTGCAGCCCAGAGCGGGAAACGTGGCAAGCAGTGGTACAGGGAAGGCCCTCAGGGAAGGCTCCCCTTGAGAGGACAGACAGGCCTCCTGGGGCTGGGGAGGCTCTGAAGGGTTCTGGCCACGGTCAAGAAGAAAGATGACTTCTGCGATGCAAAACTCAAGAGCATCTTCATTGAACAACTTAAAAAACCAGTGGCTCTGGGACCCTCCCCCAAGGGTGCTCTGTCCTGATGTCATGCGCTCCCTGGGTCTGCACAGCTCCTGAGGGCAGACAGGGAGGAAGCAGCGGCCTCTGGGAGTGCCTGCCCCAGAAACACCGCTCACAGGAGCCACAGGGAACCCAAGGACACCAGCAGAATGTAGCCAGTGAGGGTGACTGGGCTCAGGAAGGCAGGGCCAGCCCTACTGATGAACCTCATGTCCGTGATCTGCCTCTTGATCCAGTGGGTGAAGTAGGAGGTGCTGGTGTAGATGCCTGGGAAGCGGTGCTGGTTGCAGCTCAGGCTCCAGCTCACCACCCCCATCTGAATCCAGGAGTTGTTCACCTGGCAGACGAGGGAGCTGCCAGAGTTATCCTGTGGAGGGGAGGAGGGGAGGCATGAGGGAGGCAGGGCCTCACTACAGGCTTTGCAGAAATTCACACCTTCTTGAGCCAGATCCTTAGCAAGAGCTGCCTTAGGCTTATGCTGCCCCTGAAAATGAGGCATGGCTAGGAACCTGCTCCGTGACTTGGAAGCTCTGCCCTTGGGCCCCAGCTCAGGATCACGCTGGCCTCTCTCTTCATTCTCCTGCTAACTCTCTGACCAGAACCCCCCGGTCCCCACCTCTGTCCTCCCTTAAATCCTGGTGGGTCTCCAACGTGCCACCCTTGACCACCTTCTTTCCTACACTACTGCTTGCAGAATGACTATTTGAAATGCAAACCAGCCCCCTCTTTTTGTGCAAAGCAGGTGCATGTATAAGAATAATGTTTATAACAGCATGCATCAAAAAGTCATAGCTGTTATGTCTGCTGAAGGTGGGTTTATGATTTTTTTAAGCTTCCTTTATACTCTTCTGTAATTGTTGAAAAGTTTTATAAATCAGAAAAACAGCTCTCTCTGTATATTTATATACATATCTATATATAGTAAATGTAATTCAAACCAAGATTTAAAGAACATAATCTAAT
The DNA here is from genome assembly GCF_004348235.1 of Phoca vitulina. Lineage (NCBI taxonomy): Eukaryota > Metazoa > Chordata > Mammalia > Carnivora > Phocidae > Phoca > Phoca vitulina. Next base: position 5,452,259 of record NW_022589716.1, read on the forward strand.
GAAGAGTGCATGAGACACTTAAGGAAAAAAATAATAAAACTATACCTAAGAATTAAATGAAGACTTACATCAAGGTAAAGAGATATTTTGGTTCTTAAGTGAGGCGCCTGAAAACAACATAAAAATGCCAATGCTCAGCCCTTGGCTTTCTGCACTATGGAGGAGCAGATACACTGCCTGACCTTGCTGTAGATAACTAAATATGTGTGAAGTTAAAAACCTCTCATTTTAAATGCACAGATGAGCCGGCAAGAAAATAAAGACTCCTCAGAGTCCAAAACCCAGGGAGGTCAGCAAAGCCCACATGGCTTTGGTCCCAAGGCTATTTGTCAAATCTGGCGAAACTGAGCTTCCGTTTTCACAGTGTCCTTCATCGGCGCGGGAGATAAAAGGCACAACCCAGGCCTGCAAAGGCAGGCTCTTAAGCAGGAGAGCCTAAGACAAAACCTCCTGCAAAAAGTTACACCTCCAAAAAAGACCACGCCCTCTGAGGGAAGAGAAACTGGGAGTACCTGCCCTCATGTGAACTTGCGATTCGAATTCACACTATGTGGGTGGTTCCAAAAACCCAAGCCAAGGATGCCATTCAAAGTGGTCCTGGGTTAGTCATGTACCCAGAGGATTCTCACAGAGAACACCCAAGAACATTTCCTCACTCTTTAAAACATCACCCCACACACAGGAAGTTGAGATACCATGAGCAAATGCCAGCCAGCAAACAAGAGCATAATTAGAGCCTGCTCATCTTGAAACTCAGGGATTATCACACGTGGAAGGTTCAGAGTTTCTGGTAATGCAGCATTATTTCATAGGCTTGGGAGGGAGTGTCTGGGTGTTGGTTATGTTATTCTTTATTCTCCATATATGTTTTATAAAGATGATTTTGTCTCTTCTATAGAGAGTAAAAACTATTTTAAAAGATTACAGGGTCAGTCCTCCTTACATTAATCTCTAAAGTTCAAGCAATTCCAAATAAAATGCCAGGTGGATTTTTTTTTTTCAGGACCTTGACAGTCTGATTCTAAAATTGATATTGAAGGATAAGAGTCCATGAATTCTATGACAGGTCTGAGAAAGAAGAGCAAATGGGAGAGTCAGGCTGGGGGCAGATATGACCTACCAGAGAGTTAGATATATTTCAAAGCTGTAATTACAGAAACTGTGGCACTGGCATAAAAATAGGAAAATAGACCAGTCATGCATTGGAGAGCTAACCTGATGCCCGCACGTGAGGAGTTGTAGCACATGCTCCGGCAAGCTCTGGGAAAGGGGATCTCTGTTGTAATGGGGGGAAACCGATGAAGAAAGATGAAGTTGGATCTTACCTAACAACACTCCAGAGGAATTAAAACTGTCAATGTGAAAAGTTAAAACAATAAAGCTCATTAAAAACATGTAGGACTATGACTTTGACTTGAGATGAAGCATATGTTTTAAAATAAGACTCAAAGCCCACATACTTAAAGCAGAGAGATGTGTTGGGCTTAATTACATCAAAGCTATGACTAGTCAGTGAAGGACACCGAATCTCATTGAAGATAGATGATGAATTAAGATAGGGCATTTACTCTGTCTAAAACTAACTAGAAGTCAATGTTTAATATATGTAAGGACACCCTGAACATTAACAAGCAGAGAAAGAGAGTTGAGAGACTTCCGGGGAAGATGGAAGAGTAGGACAATCCTGGGCTCACCTCGTCCCATGGATACACCTAGATATCACCCACATCAGAGTAAATAAACCAGAAAATCACCCAAAGACTGGTAGAGCAGACTCACCACAGCTAAATGTAGAGAAGAAGCCACACTGAGGAGAGTAGGAAGGATGGAGACCCAGTCAGGGGCCAAACTGACCTGTAATACTGTCTGTGGGAGGGTGGGATGCCACAGGTGCAGGGAGGAGAGAGGAGCAGACCCCACCCCAGGCACAGGGGATCCCCTCTGCAGAGACAAATGCCCATATCATTTGGCTCTGAAAACCAGAGAGGCTTAACTTTGTGAGTTCTTACAATCAGTGGAGCTTAACACCTGGAACTTTAAAAAAGCAGTGGCTCAGCTCTGAGAGAGCCAGAGGGTGATAGGAAATTGAGCCCCTGCTCTTAAAAAGACAGCATAACAGCCAGCCCTTGAGACACAGCATAGAAGTAGCAGTTTAAAAAACACCTAGGGTCTATGAGAAGAAGATTTATTTACTAATCTCAGAGTGTGTGCTGGAGAGGCAGGGATCTTTGGGAGACTTCTCCAGAAACAAAAGAGTCGGCGGGTGCATTTCCCACCCCTACCCTCCCAGCCTAGATACACGGACACTTGCAGGAGCCAGCCCCTTGAGAACACTCCCCACCTAGTTTGCTAACAGTGCATCTCACCCCCACATTCTCCTATGGATGTACCCCCTCCATCCCAGCTGGCCTCAGCAGGAGTTTTCCCAGGCAGCTGCAGGTCATCCTCCTGCAGTGGACCAGCACAGACCTTGCTGGGGCTGTGCATCCTGCACCACGTTCTCCTGAAGACGCACCTCCTCCAACACACCTTTGGCGGGAGATCATCCAAAGCAGTGCCACAAGCCTGGCAGGGTGCAAGCACCCTCAACAAGGGCCAGCACTAATCCAAAGTGACTCTTGCCCTGGAGAGAGGGGAAGATAACCACACACACCAATCCAACAGCAGACATCTGGTCTGACTGCAAGTCCCACCCACCAATGAAAGTTTTCAGGGGACAACACCTAAAAAGAGCACCCTGCAGTTCAATGCTACCACGGTTCTTGCAAATACCTGGTCTGACTTAACACAAGCCCATGGCAACCCCAGACAGACCTAGTAACAACATAGGTACCAAATCCTGCCCACAACAGGCAAAGAGAGCCATTGTAGATGATTGGACTGGAGGCAAACATGACTCAGCCACAATAGTAGGGTGCACACAACACACATAGGAGACACCCCGGAAGTGCCAGGTTCTGGTGAACAGGGAACATTATACTGCAGGGCACTACAAAACCTCTTCTTCATAAGTCTCCTACTTGGAATAGAAGAAGATGTAGCTGACTTTCCTAACACATAGAAACAGACACAGAGAATTAGACAAAATGAGGAGACAGAGGAATATGTCCCAAGTGAAAGAACAGGACAACATCACAGCAAGAGAGCTAAACAAAATGGGGATAATATGTCTGATAGAGAATTTAAAGTAATGATCATAATGGAGCACCTGGGTGACTCAGTTGGTTGAGTACCAACTTTTGATTTCAGCTCCAGTCATGATCTCAGGGTCATGGGATTGAGCCCCGTGTCAGTCTCTGTGCTCAGCGGGAGTCCGCTTGAGATTTCTTTCCTTCTGCCTCACCCCTCTCCCCCCTGCCCCATGCACGTGCTCTCTGTCTCTCTCAAAATAAATCAATAAATCTTTAAAAAATAATAATAAAGGAATGGTCATAAAGATACTCACTGGACTTGAGAAAAGAGTGGAGGACCCCAGTGAGTCCCTCAACAAAGAGATAGAAAACATAAAAGAGAATCAATCAGAGATAAAGAACTCAATAACTGAAATTAAAAATACACTAGATGGAATTAATAGTATATTAGAGGAAGCGGAAGAATAGATCAGTGACCTGGAGGACTGAGTAATGGAAAGCAATCAAGCTGAACAGGAGAGAGAAAAATAATAATAATAAATTAAAATAGATTAAGGGAACTCAGTGACACCATTAAGTGTAATAACATTCACATTGTAGGGATCTGAGAAGGAGAAGAGAGGAAAGGGGGGACAGAAAATGTATTTGAAGAAATCATAGCTAAAAACCTCCCTAATCTGGGGAAGGAAAGAGAAACCCAGATCCAGGAGGCACGAAAAGCCCCCAATAAAATCAACCCAAGGAGGTCCACACTAAGACACATAGTAATTAAATGGCAAAAAGTAGTGAAAAAGAGAAAAAATTTTAAAGCAGCAAGAGAAAAAAAACAGTTACACACAAAGGAAACCCCATAAAACTATCAGCTGATTTTGCAGCAGAAACTTTGCAGGCCAGAAGAAAGTGGGATGATATATTCAAAGTGCTGAAAGGAAAAAATCTACAACCAAGAATACTCTATCCAGCAAGGCTACCACTCAGAATAAAAGAAGAGATAAAGAGCATCCCAAACAAACAAAACAAGGAATTCATTACCACTAAACCTGCCCTACAAGAAATGTTAAAGGTGACACCTTGGTGGAAAGGAAAGACCATAAGTTGAAGTAAGAAAAGTAGGAAGCACAAAAGCAGTAAAAATAACTATATCTTTAAAATTAATCCAGGGACTCACAAAATAAAAGGATGTAAAGTATGACACCATATACCTAAAGTGTTGGGTAGAGGGGAGAGGAGTAAAGAATGGGTCCAAACTTAAGTGACCACCAACTTAATAGAGACTGCTATATGCAGAAGATGTTATATACAAATCTAATGGTAACCACAAATAAAAAACTGATAATAGATATGCAAAAAATAAAGAGAAAGGAATCCAAGTATATCGCTAAAGAAAACCAGTAAACTGTGAGAGAGCAAGAGAAGAAAGGAACAGAGGAGAACTACAAAAACAACCATAAAACAAGTAACAACATGGCAATGAGTATATAACTATCAATAATGACTTTGAATGTAAATGGACTAAATGCTCCAATCAAAAGACATATGGTGATGGAACAGATGAAAAAGCAAGAATTATTTATACCCTGCCTACAGAAGACTACTTTCAGATTTAAAGACACATGCGGATTGAAAGCGAGGGGATGGAGAAGCACTGATCATGCAAATGGAAGTGAAAAGAAAGTTAGGTAGAAAGAGAGTTAAGGGAGACTCCAGAATGTACACCCCAGTCGCCAGATCCCTGACAGTTTGGCGAGGTGGAGATCCCCACCCCCTCCCAGGAGCACCGAAGGAGGGAGATGTGGTAGGGCTTGGCAAAGTTTAAATCAAATTTAAATCTAGACTTGTAATCAGACAGGGCATGTAATAACTAAAAGTGACTGCCCAAAATGATGTTTGAGGGAAGGAAGAACTTTGACATAGGGCATGTGGAGCTGGGGACAGGGACTTGAAAGAATACAGCCATTTAATGTGGATTCTCTAACAAATTGAGACTTCTCAACAAACAAATACAGGAGGGAATAAGTAGCATGATATCATTTATGCCCGTGAAAATACACATATAGCGACCCTATGCATTTTTCAAAGATACGGGTATCTTTAAAGATATGTAATAAACAGATTTGAGTAGGTGCCTTTGCAGGGTGAGAATATGGAAGATGAAGGGGAAAATCAAGACAGTGATAATCAAGCTAATGATGATAACGTGAGGACCCTTACCTAGAGAGAAGATTAACTGGATTCTGGGGGCCCATAGGAAAAAAAAACCCAGAGAGAATAGTGAGGAGAGAGAAAGATCTCAAATGTGGACATTCTCTTACCACAGTGAAACAGAACCAGAGCCCATGACAAAATGTGAACTACCCTATCAAAGGAAAAGAAATTAACTTTCAAAAATGTTAAAGTAAAAACAGAATTAAAATCTATGATTATTTTGTAGAGAGATAAGAATACCCCATGTGGCCAAGCCCATGGGATATGGGCCTGAACTGCACATAAGAGTCCCGGTCTAAATATTTACATCAAACAAGAGAGAATGAAAATAAGTTATTCATTATTGTCCTCAGTTATGTATTACCACACATTCAGCTCAAGACACTTGAAAAGGAATTAATAAAGACAAAAAAGGGATAATCAGAAAGCAGAAAATCATAGCCTTGAGAAATGAAATCAATAGCTAGTTCTTAAAAAAAAAAAAAAAAAACAGAATAGGTAAGCACCTTGTAAATCTTGCCAAGAAAAACAGAAAGGGAAGGAAAATGCAAATACTTCATGGTGTGAGTAAAAAAGAGGCGAGAACCTCATCCTGGGAAAATACACTTCTTCAGAATCTGAAGAATGTTTGTAACCTCCTCTTTGTGGATTTAAATTCTGGATGAAATGAGTAATTTCTAAGAAAATGCAAATCACAGAAGTCCAATAACCATGGGCAAAACAACTTAAAATTTTGCCCACAACCGGTACCCCTCAAAAGAAAACAGACCCACATAGTTTCATAGGGCAACTTATGTCCAGCATTCAAGGAGCACATCATTTATATTGTTTCAAATGTTCCAGAACTTGGGCTGACATTTTTCAAGTGAAGCATAGTCTTGATTCTGTATCTTGTTACAGGGGGGCGCCTCCCTCAGCGTTCCTTAAAAAGGAGCCCAGACTCACTGGAGAAAGAAAACAAGATGCAAAGGCCAGGTGGGTCATGCTGCCCTGATGTTTCACGCAGGACACTTCCTTCCCAGGCCAGTTCCTTTCCTGGGCCCTGCACCCACAGGGCCCTGTGCCTGGCCCAGGGCCCAGCACGGGCCGTCTGTTGGATGAATAAACAAATTAAACATGTTCTAAAAAAAAAGATATTATAAATCTGAATCTGACAGATGAATGAAGCAGAAGGACACGGTGAGCACACAAGCTAGGCAGACATGAGGAGTCTGTTCTCGGGGCTGACTCGGCACATTTGATCAAAGCAGGGAGGATCTTGAGAGCTGCAGAAAACACGTTTTATGAAGCAAGGCATTCACTCCTGAAATAAAATGCTATAGCAGAACAGGATGGAACGGCTCTCTCCCTGGTAGACGATATGTCAGATGAGTACCGTGCTTCATGATGAAGGCCAGCAATAAGAAAAGGCCCAGCTACAAATTCCACTTGGAGACGTGCCCAAGGGACTGAAAAAAGCAAACATCATGAGAACCAAAAAGTCAAAATCGTTACTAATTACAGCTCCTAGGAGTGTAGGCCTGCAAAGCCCGAGAGAGTCAACTAAAAACTCTTAGATATAGTAAAAGAGTTCAGCTCGCTCTTGTCAACAAGATATTTTCAACAAGAGGATGAGTCTGGGGGAAGGAAATGAAGAAGGTGAAAATGAAGGAAGGTCTTGTCCTGCTGAGGAGGAAGTTGTAGATGCTGATTAACTCTGTTTGTTAATTCAGGTCTAAATACGTGTGTGGAATATATAAGGTGACCAGTAGCAACGTGAAATTGAGATGTGACAACTTCTAAACTGTTACAGCAGAAAAGTAGAGTGGGAAAAAAAAAATCAACCCAAAACATAAGGAGGGGGGACAAAAAGAAACATTCTTCTTGGTAAATGGATTAAAGGATATTCTCCTAGATATGCTAACAAAAACAGCATCCAGCTTTATGCCGTTTAACAAGAGACACACTTAAAACAAAATGACACAGTGTCTCTCGGAAGACAGAGCAATCGTTCTGGAATATAGTTCTTGCACTGCAATAGACAAGAAAAATCAGAAGCATACACACTGAAAAGAAGGAGTCTCTCTACTGAGATTGTTCAGTTGGAATGCACATGGAGAACAGCCAGGCAAATTATTTAAAAGGAGAATAATGAAGGAGGACTTGCCTGACCACAAACAAACAAACAAAAAAAGGAATTAAAAATCTACAATAATTTAAGAAGAGTGGTGTTGGCAGAGGAATGAGACTGTAAGAGTCAGAAACAGACCAAAATAAGATGGGAATGTAGAATATAATAAAGCGGGCATTTCTTTTTTTTTTAAGATTTTGTTTTTAAGTAGGCTCTATACCCAGTGTGGGGCTCGAACTCACAACCCCAAGATCAAGAGGCACACTCCACCAACTGAGTCTGCCAGGCAGCCCCTAAAGGGGGCATTTCTAATTCATTGCCAAAAAAACATTAAGTATTCAATAAGAGATTATTTACAAAACTGGCTATATTTGGAGGAAAATAAAACAGATTGTTTCTCTCAACCTTCCAGATGAATCAAAATTATAATATTTAAAGAACAGAATTAAGAACATGCATGAGTGAATAAGTTTATAATCTTAGGGAGGGAAAGGTACTTCCTAAGCACAGCACAAAAACCACTTCACCAAGGGAAATAATGATAAATTTTTAAATAACTATCTATGGAGAAAAGTCCACACCAAAAAAAGGCAAATGTCGGACAAATAGGGTAAAATATTGTAAAGCATTTTATGAAGGTTAAAACTTCCAGTTCCCAAAGTTTTAAATAACTTTTTATTTCGAAATAATTTGAGACTCACAAAGAAGTTGCAAGTATAATATTTTTACCCACATTTACTAATTAACATTTTACCATATTTGTTTTATATTCTCTCTCTCCATATGTGTATGTGTGTTTATATAAAAAGTATATATATTTATAAACCATTTTAAGTTAAGTTGAAAAAGACATGATGTTCCTTTACCAATAATTACTACAGCATATAATATCCAGAGATTTTACAAATCAACAAGAACAAAAGTGGCTTAATAGAAAATCATGAGCAAAGGACAGAGAAAAATGTAAATGGTCCACTGAACACCTCAAGCATCTTAGTCCGGACTCCCTTTGTTCTTTTACAATTTATTTAGAAGTCGAGTTCTTTCCCTGACCCTGGGGAAGAGCTTGAGCAGAACCAGAAGGCTTTGCTCACTGTGGTTAATGTAATCATAGTTGCCAGGTTTGATTTAAAGTAAAACTTCTCCCCACTGCTGTCTAGGGCTTTTGGCAAACAGAAGACCTGGGAAGGAGGAAGCCAAGTCTGTTTTCCCCGTTCCTTCCCTTCAGCAACTGCTCCAACCCCATCCTGCTAACCAGTTTTCTGAACCTGCCAAGGTTAAAGCAGGAGAGTGAGGAGGCGAGAGAACCAGCTCATCCCCCACGCACTTCCTGCTCCCCTGGTCTTGGGGAGATTGACAGCCGACTCTGCCCCTGAGTGGGCAAACTCCATATTCTGAGTGATCTTGTTGAAACCCCTCACAGGAGATCTGAGTGTGGGACAGGCACCCCCATCCCTTAGATGGGGAAGAGTGAGTGCATAGAAGCAGCTGTTTCCTGGGAAATTCTCCTCATAAAATCACCTCCCTCTCTACGCTCTTGATCCTGTGATACACACACATCGTGGAATGTCGGTCACACAACTACCTTTGAATCCTGATACACAATGTATTTTGATGATTTCATTGAAACTTCCTACTTAATAGCTTGTTGCATAAGCAATTTACAAAATTGCCCGATTTCATGAAATTAAAGCAGAAATAAAAGTTTTAGTCTACCAGAGGAACAAAAGTTAAAATGAAAATAATGCCTAATGCTGGTGATGACACAGAGAAAGGGGCACTCATATACTGTTGGTATTGATATAAATGGATCAAATATTTGAGAAGGCTAATTTGTCAATATCTTTTAAAAATTTTAAATGTGCATACAACTGATCTTGTAATTACACTTCTAAAAATTTATTAGAGAAATATTTGAACAAATGTGCAAAGATCTATGAACAAAGATTTTTACTCTGGCATGGTAGAAAAATACTGAAATCAGTTCAGATGTCTATCAATAGGAGAATGGTTAAGTAGATTATGACATAACAATATGAGAGACTTGTTGTTCAGTATTCAAGGAGAATGGAATGTATTTATATAGACAGTCCAAGATAGTTCAAGATCTATTTCAAGTGAAAGTAAAAAATTTGGAGAATAAAATTATAGTACAGTCTTTCATTAAAGATAAAAACTAGAAAAAAACCTAAAACTTTCTTAGAGTTTCATATATGTATAGAAAGAAGTGTTAAGGATAGAAACTAAACAACTTAGAGCAGAAATTTCTAGGTAGTTTGATTATAAGAAAGTTTCATTTTCCAACTTTTTCATTTATGTACTACTTTTTTAAGGAGATGCATGCATTTCCTTTCAAATCACACTATATATTTTTTAAAATAAGGTAGTCATGAGGGAATCACAACAGTACAAAATTTAAGAGATGAAACCACGTTTAATTAAAAGATGATTTCATGGTTTTAAATACTTTAAAGACAAAAACTAGAAAGAGTAAATCTTTTTGCTCACGAAGACAGAAAAAGAAAACCAAATCAAGCCAAGGGAAGCAGAAGAAAAATTAAGAGAGGGCGCCTGGGTGGCTCAGTTGGTTAAGCAACTGCCTTTGGCTCAGGTTATGATCCTGGAGTCCTGGGATCGAGTCCCGCATCGGGCTCCCTGCTCGGCAGGGAGTCTGCTTCTCCCTCTGACCCTCCTCCCTCTCATGCTCTCTGTCTCTCATTCTCTCTCTCAAATAAATAAATAAAATCTTTAAAAAAAAAAAAAAGAAAAAGAAAAATTAAGAAAAATAGAAAACAATGAAATAAATATTAAAAACTACATACCAGGCCACTAGGCAAGTTGCAACATATTCCATATCACTGGTATCGCCATAGAGCCAATTTTATGACCACGTGACAACTGGGTCAGAAATGATTAACAAAACAAACAAGCATACATGTATTTGGAAATAATAAAAAAAAAAAAAACACTTCCAAATAAGTCATGGGTCAAAATGAAATAAGAATGAGAATTATAGAAAATATTTAGAACTGCATAACAGTAAAAATGCTACATATTAAGATATGTGGCATTAGGCTAAAGCAGTATATAGAGGGAAATTTGTAGCCTTAAACATCTTTATTAGAAAAGAAAAAAGTCCAAAAATACATTGAAGGTCTTCTTTATCCACTCATCTATCGATGGACACTTGGGCTGCTTCCATATCTTGGCTGTTGTAAATAATGCAATAAATGTAGGGATGCGTATATCTTTTCAAATTAGTGTTTTCATTTTCTTCAGGTAAATGCCCAGCAGTGGAATTATTGGATCATAAGGTGGTTCTACTTTTAAACTTTTTGAGGAAATTCCACACTGTTTTCCACAGTGGCAGCACCGGTTTGCATTCCCACCAACAGTGCAAGAGGGTTCCCCTTTCTCCGCATCCTCACCGAGTCCTGCTGTTTCTTGTGTTGTCAATTTTAGCCATTCTGACAGGTGTGGTGATATCTCATTGTGGTTTTGATTTGCATTTCCCTGATGATGAGTGATGAGAATCTTTTCATGTGTCTGTTGGCCATCTGTAGGTCTTCTTTGGAAGAAATGTCTTTTCAGGTCCTCTGCTCATTTTTTAATCCAATTGTTTGGGTTTTTTGTTTGTTTGGGGTGTTTTTCTGATGTTGAGTTGTATGGGTTCTTTACATATTTTGGATATTAACCCGTTATCGAAAATATCATTTGCAAACACCATCTCCCATTCCATAAGTTGCCTTTTCATTTTGTTGATGGTTTCCTTTGCTGTGCAGAAGCTTTTTAGTTTGATGTAGTCCCAACTGGATTGTTTTCATTTTTGTTTTGCTCTTGTTAGCCTTGCCTGAGGAGACAGATTCAAAAACATATTGCTAAGACTGATGGGCAAGAGTTTACTGCCTATGTTTTCTTTTAGGAGTTTTATGGTTTGGGGTCTTACATTTAGGCCTTTAATCCATTTTGAGTTTATTTTTGCGTATGGTGTAAGAAAATGGTCGAGTTTCACTCTTTTGCATGTAGCTGTTTGGTTTTCCCAACACTACTTATTGAAGAGACAGTCTTTTCCTCATGGTATATTCTTGCCTCCTGAATTAACCTTTGTCATAGGTTAATTAACCATGTAAGCATGGGTTTGTTTGGGAGCTCTCTATTCTGTTCCATTGATCTGTGTCTATTTTTGTGCCAGTACCATACTATTTTGATTACTCTAGCTTTGTAGTATAGCTTGAAAAATCTGAGACTGTGACACCTCCAGCTTTGTTCTTCTTTCTCAAAATTGCTTTGTCTATTCTTGGTCTTTTGTGGTTTTATACAAATTTTAGGATTTTTTTTTCTAGTTCTGTCAAAATTACTGCTGGTATCTTGGGTAGGGATTGAACTGAACCTATAGATTGCATTAGGTAGTATGGACATTTTAATGATTAATTCTTCCAAACCATGAGCATGGTATATCTTCCCATTTATTTGTGTTGTCTTCAATTTCTTTCATCAATGTCGTATAGATTTCGGAGTACAAGTCTTTCACCTCCTTGGTTAAATCTATTCCTAGGTATTTTATTCTTTTAATGCAATCGTAAATGGAGTTGTTTTCTTAATTTCTTTCTGCTACTTCATTATTAGTGAATAGAAATGCAACAGATTTCTGTATATTCTGTATATTTCTGTATATTCTATGTGTTGTTTAATATTTACATATTAAATATTTAATATTTACATTGTAGATTTTCCAGTTTTGTTTTATTATTGATCTTTTGTTTTGTTTCATTGTGGTTGGAAAATATCCTTGGTATGATTTCAGTCTTAAATTTGTAATATTTATCATGTCTCTTTTTTGTGATTTAATCAGGGGATTCTTCTATGTATACTTGAGGAAAATATGTATTCTATTTTTCTTGGATGGAATGTTTTCTATACATCTCTTAGAACCATGTATTATGAGATATGCTTCAAGTTCTTGTTGAAAAAAAAATAGTAACTTTAACTGAGGGTACTCATTTAAAATAAAGCATATCAGAGGGGAGGTGGGTGGGGGGATGGGTGAAATAGGTGATGGGGATTAATAGTCCACTTACCATGATAAGCACTGCATAATGATGCATAAAATTGTTGAATCACTATATTGTACACCTAAAACTAATATAACACTGTATCTAAACTAGACTGGAATTAAAACTAAAAACAACAAAAAATTTTTAAAAAGAACTGCTTTTGCTGCATCTCAAAGATTTTGAACCATTGTATTTCCATTTTCATTTGTCTCAAGGTATTTTTTAAATTCCTCTTTGATTTCTTCATTGACCCATTGCTTATTCGGGAGTGTGTTGTTTAGCCTCTACATTTCTATTTTTTCCAGGTTTTTTTCTTGTAACTGATTTTTAGTTTCATACTGCTGTGGTCAGAAAAGATGCTTGATAGGATTTCAATCTTCTTAAATTCACTGAAACTTGTTTTTGTGGCCTAACATGGAATCTACCCTGGAGAATGTTCCATGTGCACTTGTGCACTTGAAAAGAATGTGTATTCTACTGTTTTTTGGATGGAATGTTGTGTGTGTGTGTATATATATATACACACATATATATAATATATGTATATATAAAACATTCAGCATATCTGATCTAGTGGGTTGTTCAAAGGCACTGTTTCCTTACTGATTTTCTGTCTGGAAAATCTATTCATTGAGTAAGTGGTGTGCTAAAGTACCCTAATATTATTGTATCACCATAAATTTCTCCTTTCATGTCTGTTAATATTTGCTTTACATAATTAGGTGCTCCTATATCGGGTGCATAGATATTTACAATTGTTATATCTTCTTGTTAGATTGATCCCTTTATCATTATGTAATGCCCTTCTTTATTACATTAAGGTTTTTTTTAATCTCTTTTGTCTAATATACGTATTGCTACTCCAGCTTTTTTTTTTCTTTTTGCTTCAATTTGCATGGAATATCTTTTTCCATCCCTTCACTTTCAGTTTGTATGTATCTTTAGTTCTGAAGTGAGTCTCTTATAGGTAGCACATAAATGGGTCTTGCTTTTTTTTATCCATTCAGTCTATTGGAGCATTTAGTCCATTTACATTTAAAGTAATTACTGATAGTTATATATTTACTGCCATTTTGTTAACTGTTATCTGGTTGTTTTTATAGTTCTTCTCTGTTCCTGCCTTCCTCTCTTGTTCTTTTCTCTTGCGATTTGATGACTTTATTTAGTGTTTTGCTTGGATTCCTTTCTGTGTGTGTGTCGGGGGGGTACCTATTATAGGCTTTTGACTTGTGGTTACCACTGAGGTTCATAACATCCTATATATAGGGGCACCTGGATGGCTCAGTCGTTAAGCGTTTGCCTTCGGCTCAGGTCATGATCCCAGGGTCCTGGGATCGAGCCCCGCATCGGGGTCCCTGCTCTGCGGGAAGCCTGCTTCTCCCTCTCCCACTCCCCCTGCTTGTGTTCCCTCTCTTGCTGTGTCTCTCTGTCAAATAAATAAAACCTTTTAAAAAAAAAAATCCTATATATATAACAATCTATTTTAAGTTAATATCACTTAAGTTTGAAAATATTCTAAACACTACATTTTTATACCCCCACCACCTCCACGTTTTATGTATATGATGTCATATTTTACATCTAGGAAACAGTTTTTGCAATGGATGCCATTGGGACAAATGAAAGTCCACATGAGGAAGTAAATAAAAATAGTCCTCTCTCTATCTTACACCATTCACAAAATGAATGCATGTGGACTTAAGACCTAAATGTGGAAAACAAAATTTCCAAACTTTTAAGAAAAAAAATACAGGAAAACGTCTTTATGACCTCAGGAAAAGGAAGGATTTCTTAACTAAGACGCAAAAAGCGTAAACCAGAAAGGAAAACACGGATCTACATTTGACTGCAATAAAACCTAAACTGCTGTTCAGCAAAGGACAGCGTAAACATAATGAAAAGCTGGGACAAGGTATTTGCAATATATACAACGAACACAGAACCAATATCCAAAATATAAAAATATAATAAAAAGAAAAAGGCAAACAATAGAAAATGTGCAAAATACCTGAAAAAGTGATTCATAGAAGAAGAATCACGAATGGAGAACGAGCATGTGAAAAGATGCATAACTGCTCAGTAACTGGGGACATGAACACAGTAACCACAATGCCCTACTATTGCTCTGTTTCTCATCTAACAGAATGGAAAACATGTCATAGTCTGCCAGTACCAAAAATGTCGGCAACAATATGGAACCGAATTCTCAAACACTGCTATAAGAATACGGATTCACGCAAAACTTCGGAAAACAATTTGGCAATAACTATTAAAGATGAAGGTATGCACAGCCTGTGACCCACCAGTTCCTTGCAAGACACATCCTGTTGAGAAATTCTGGAACGTGTGAATAGGGAGATGTGTGTGAGACTATCTAGCAGTTTGTGATATGAGAAAACTGAACACTGGGGTACCTGGGTGGCTAGGTCTGTTGAGCGTCTGACTTTTGATTTTGGCTCAGGTCACGATCTCAGGGTCATGGGACGGAGCCCTGCGTTGGGCTCCATGCCCAGCAGGGAGTCTGCTTGAGAGTCTCTCCCTCTGCCCCTCCCCCACCCCCTGTGCATGCACATACTTACTCTCTCTCTCAAAAATAAATAAATAAAATCTTTTTTAAAAAATTAAAAAAAAAAGACCTAAGATGCATTGCCATTATTATCATTATTGTGGACAAGTGCAAAGAATATTTTCTGCCCTATTTTACAGACTTGGAAACTGAAGGTCAAGGAAAGGAGATTTTCATAAGGTCACACAGTGCCCTGTGAAAAGGAAGACATGTCCCCTGAAAGCCCTCTCCCTGCCCTGGGCCACACACCCCGCACCTGACAAGAGTCCATGCCCCATTCTGAGCTGACGCACAGCATGTCCTCCCCAATGAACTTCTTCTGGTCCTTCAAGAAGAGGAACTGGTACTGCTGTTGGCAGGTTTCACTGTTTATGATCTTGACAGCCACCTCCTGAAGACTGTATGGGGTCTTTGGGGTTACTGAAGAGACTGAGAGAGAGAGAGAGAGATCCTGCCTCATCATCCCTTCAATCATTTGGCATGCCTCCATCTTGAAGTTGTCCAGATTTACTAGGGTGGGAGGCAGGGCCATTTCCTGGGATGGTAATTTGTAAAGACCCCATCCCCACAGCCTGACTTTTGGGGAAAAAAAAAACAAAAAACCTAAGCTCATTAAAAAGACTGAAGCAAGAGTATCCCCCTGAGCAACATCTAGGCACTGAATGAGGACAAGGAGAGACTCCTTCAATAATTCAGGTTTCATGAGGGTGGGGGCTGAGCACTCACTGCCCCATGGCTACCTGGCAAGATGTCAAGACCCCAGAGCCCTAAGTGTGCCACCCCCTGGAAGGCAGGATCCCACAAACACTCCTAGATTCTAGGACTCGAGGGTGGCACCCACAGAGGCCAGATCTTCAGGAATTATTGGTGCCTGGAGCTAACAAGTATGCATGATTGCAGCCCAATGCCTTACTGCTTCCTGAGACCGTGGCCCATGTGCTGCCACTTGCAGACAGAGAACCCCATTAATAGCCAAAGATCGATTGCCTGCCATGCTGCAAGGTGAGGGCTTGGCACTAGATTTAACTTCACTTTGGCAACGGAGGTTCATGGAAGCCATGTGCATCTTTTACACGAGAGCACTGTGTGTATCTTCCTAGCAACAGAGGTCAGGATAGCATGTGTGGGCCCTCAGGAATGTTAGTTGATGGAGCGAACAAGTGAATCAAGGAATGAACAAATAAGAGGCACCTGGGTGGCTCCGTCGGTTGGGCGTCTGACTCTCGATTTTGGCTCAGGTCATGATCTCGAGGGTCGTGGGATCAAGCCCCATGTTAGGCTCCGGGCTGGGCATGGAGCTTGCTTGGGATTCTCTCTCTCCCTTTGTCTCTCTCCCCCCTCCCCAGCCCCTGCTCACTCTCTCTCAAGTAGATTAATTAATTAATTAATTTTTTAAAAAAGGTGGGAATAAACAAATGACCCCATGCTGAAGCTGTGTTCTGAAGAGGCTGGTGTCTTGGGACCTCTGCCTGCCTTCACTCACCTCCAGTGCTTTTATGTCCCCACCCGATCACCCAGCACATGGTTCCGACAGATGGCTTGAATCTGTTATTGGGTAGGCAGACAGGCTGGATGAGCGGGGACCAGGAGATGGGGTCCCTGAGCTTCAGGAGAGCAATGTCCTGGGATATGAGGTTGTGGAAATCCTCGTGAATCACGATGCGGGTGAGCAGGAGCTGGGTGCCGTTGTCTGGGAGGCTCTGGACTCCCACCCTCACGGAGTACATTTTGGGGTCCTTGGATCTGCAAGGCCACGGGTAGGAGGCAGGTTGCCAGCAGCGAGGCCATAAGTGGTTGGAGAGACACAGACTGAGCACAGGGTAACCCAGCCAGGCCCCCAGTCCCAGATCCCCAGATTTACCGGGGGGGGGCCCCCCAGGCCAGAAAGCAAAGCCCCTGGGACTGGCTGGGTGCCCTGACTGACCTCTGCAGGCAGTGCGCAGCCGTGAGGACCCACTGATGGTGGATGAGCGAGCCGCAACAGATGTACGCGCCCAGAAACAGGATGCTCACCTGCCATGGCCACTTGCCTACCTCCACCAGCTTCCCCTTCACCATCTTGCAGGCGATGTTGGTGTGACCGCAGGTCTGCAACCAGGGTTCTAAGGAAAAAGGTAGAAAGGGGACTGTGCCAGCCCCGAGCAGGTTCTCGAGCGGCCCTCCCAGCGCCGTACACAGCAGACCATCGAGGCAGAGAGGGCCACATTCCAGCCATTGCACAGGTGGGCGAGGGCGTTTCATACAGCCCTAAAAATGACAACCAAAGGCCCAGAGGCAGCAAGTGCCCCACCTGATAGAGCAATCCGCCGAACAAGGGGGACCGGCCGGCCCCTCCAGGGCTTGTTAGGAACCACCACCCCAGGGTTTATCTCTGTGTGCTCGTTTACACAGGCAGATGGTTAGAGTAGCAAAGGAGGAGACTCATCCCAGGAGTGAGTTGCCGGTCAGGGGGTAGGTGATGGGGCACCAGTGAGCAGGATGGCTTGTAGCTGTGCAGGGATGTGGCATTGTACAGCTCCAGCACCCGCCTTCACAGCCCCCCCAGGGTGTGCTCTCCGTGACCATATGAGGAAGTGAGGAGAGATGCTGTCGGTCCCCTCCTTGCCCCTCCCTGTCCCCAACAGCAGGAGTGGGAGCAGAAGGAGCTACACGGAACTGGTTTTGAGACTGAGGCTTTGAACTGGCCTATCTTGGACTGGTATTTATTAACTGAACATTGATGAGGACAGGAAAGGGAGAAATTCTACGGCAAAGGTTGGAGACCAAGATGAAAGACAAATTAAAAGGTTTTTTTTTATGTATATGGCCTTCTGTCAAGTTTGGGCTGGCCAACAAGCTGTTAACACACAGTCATGGATCCTCACAGAGGCAAAGCTAGACATGTGTTTACACCCGTCGGAAGCTGGCGTGGTTCCAGAAAGTCTGTTTCCCTCCGTGTGCATGCCAAGCAGAGCATCAGGGACTCAGCAGCAGTAACCAAGGCTTGTCCTTGCCTAGGGAGGGTCCGTAATGCTGGTGGAGGGGTTCATTAATAAACAGAACAAGGCTAATAATCTATGGTGGTCCATATACATTAGCAGAAGCACCTAGTGGGCCCTGCCTCCTGGAAATTCCCCCCAAACCATTCTACCACGTCCCAGGGCTCCTGGTACAATGACATGTAGATGGCCGGCTCCCTTGCCACAGACTTCCGTGGCTGGACACCTTTACCCTCAACCAGGGCCTTCCACAGGGGTCCGCGGGCACCCTCACGAGCCCCCACATCTCCATAGACTTCTGTCTTGCCTTGTTCTCTCGCTGCTCCCTTCTTGCTCGTGTCCCTGTCCGATGGCTTGCCGTCCTCTGTTCCACCTCCCCCCAGTGGGAGTCACATTTCCAGCTCCTCTCATGTGCTGTGGTGGGGTCATGGCTACCTTGTTGTTTCAGATTACAGCCTGCCCCATGGACACTGTCCCATTCCGGGAGGGAAGAGGAGTTCCAGAGGCTTGCCCTTTCCTTTCTCACAAAGCTGTGGGCCCTGCAGAACCAGGGCTCCTTAGAATGACCTTCAGCACCTAAAAAGTGACAGTCCTAGGGGGCAGGCGTGGGCTTCGCCTCTGTGCTCCACCCCCTTCATGGGTTCCCCAGGCTCAGAGAACTGCCCTCCTCAGAACTCACATCCAAAACAACCCAACTCCAAGCTCCTTCCTCGAAACCTCACGCAGGAATGGCAGGATTCAGCCTGGAGATGCCAGCCCCCCCCCCCCCACATCTGGGGGGAGCCATGACGGATTGGTTGGGGGCGTGAGGTTTTACAGATCAACCTCGCCAGAGGCCCAGCCTCACCATCCCACACAGAGGGGACACTCGGGGGCCCAAACGGACTCCACTGCAGACGACCTCTACCCCTTCTTGGAGCCCGGAAGTCACAGCACACCCACTTACAAGCCGCACCTTGATGTCGCAGCCCACACTCACCCGTGGTGACAGGAAGACCTATTGTGGCTCAATGACCTCTGTCTCTGTAAGGTCACAGCCTGCCACCCCCACTCCCACATTATCGTAGGCACCTCAGTCAGCTCTGTGGAGCAGTGCCCGTCCTCACCATCCTAAAATGTCCCCGATGTCTAGGGGCAGCCTAGAGTGGGAGTGGGAGAGCACTCGCTCACTCGCTCGCTCGCTCGCTCTACAAGACACTGGTCTGAGAAGGGGAGTCGCGCAGTGAGGGGAAAAAGAAAGGCGAGGTCCCTGAGTTGGGGGACATGTCCCTACTCACAGATGCCATGCGAGCATGTGTCCTGCCAAGTGGAAGAACGGTCAGCGGGCGGGTGACCTGAGCCAGGGCCGCCACCAGCAGATCACACGTGGTTGCTTAGAGCAGGGAGCCAAGAGGACTTCTGTCACACGGCGGCCCAAATGTTTCACCCCAGAGAGTCAACTAAAAACTGGTGTTGAATCCTGGCTCCACAAGTCACTTAAGTCCCCTGGGCCTTGGTTTCCTCTCGTGAAATGGGGACACCATAAAGCCCAGCTCACAGGGGGGTTGAGACCTTAAGTTGGTAGCGTTAAGCGGTCACTCACGCCTCACGTTGTCATCCCAAGTCCTGGTCCTCCTAGATTGCACTTCCCAAACAAGCTCATCTGGTCCATGGTTGTTAGCTTGTTCCCCAATTTCTTTTTGTTTTTTAAGATTTTATTTATTTATTTGTGAGAGAGAGAGCCCAAGCAGGGGGAGCAGGGGCAGAGGGAGAAGGAGAAGCAGGCTCCCCGCTGAGCAGGGCGCCCGATGCAGGACTTGATGCCAGGACCCTGGGATCATGACCCACGGGGAAGGCAGATGCTTAACCGACAGAGCCACCCAGGCGCCCCTGTTTCCCAGTTTCTAACAAGGCTCTTCCCTCATGGTCATGGCCACCCTACAAACTAGAATGGTTGTGACACCAGCTGGGTCCCTAGGCTGGCACACCATGCTGGTGACAATGTGCCCCTCAGAATACAGAGAAATTTAAGCATGAGGACAGCACCCAGGCAAACAGACTCCTCCTGCCTCTCTCCCATGTCCCTAAGGCCCTACCTTCAAAATACAGTGGGGTCCCAACTCTGGCAGAGGAAAATGGAGATGTGAGGCTCTGAAGATCTCCTGGCCCACACGCCATGGCTAGCAGGTGCCCAGCCTGCACTGGTCCTCATAAAGGGACGTGGGGGTGGGGTGGGGCAGGGCGTCTCCCTGTGTGAGAATTCTAGAACTCATGGTTTGTTTATCCACGGTAGCGGGGATTGGGCCATTGCCCCAGGGTCGGGGGCTCACCCAGCTGGGGCAGAAGCAGGATCCCGAGAAGGAGACAGTGTGGTTATGGCGAGGGCCCGCCAGGGTCACTGTGGGATGCTGCCACCAGGCCCCTCCCTGGAATGATTCTCCTTGTGCCTATCCCTGAGCCTGTGACAGCACCCAGTATCTGGCCCATGACAATGCCTCCTGGGCTCTGGCTTGGCTTTGATGGTGCCCCTGTGTGCCCAATCCTGAGTCCACTACAGCCCACCTGTAGACCCCGGTGCCCAGTCCAGTCTCCTTCATGAAACCCTTCTGAGGGCACCCTGAAGGTGTAGGAACTGAGGCACTGGAAAGGGATGATGGCTCATTCCTGCTGGGGGGTGCCTGAGCCAGAACTAGAGTTTTCCTTTCTCCCACAGGCTTGGCTCCTGGGTAGAGGGAGGCCAGGTGTTCTGGGCCTGGGAACGTGACTTTCTGAGAGGAAGCAGTTTGCAGGCCTGGGTCTTCATGAGCCAGCAGAAGAAATGCCTTCTTGGGACAGCTCCCCAGCACCTCACTGAGGTCCCCTCCCCAGGGACCCCATGCTCCTCACACTGTCCATTAGGACTGCTCACTCCTGCCCACCCCATCACCAGCGTTGCCGAGGACGCCGCGTAATGAGGTTGCTGACACACTACTGCGGGGGGGGGCCGGGGGGGGATGAACCAGGCCACCACAGTGGGGAACTTCGGGATCACTCAGTAAAGCAGAGTATGTGCCTACCCCACAACCTGCTTGCGGGCCCTAGACACAGTCATGCACAGATGCAGCAGGAAAGGTATGAGAGACGGTTCATGGCAGTACTGCTGGTTAGAACCCCAACTGGAAGCTACCCAACAGCCCCCAAATGTGGAGGCTCAGAATACTCACCAGCAGTGAGTGGACTGCTACATGTAGCGACGTGGCCAATCTCATAAACAAACATAAAAGAAAGAAGTGGGACACAGAAAGGTACATACTGCATGAAATTCAAAAACAGGCAAAACAAACTACGTCTAGAGATCCATGGCAGAAAATCAAGGAAATGATTATTCCTACAATCAGATTTCCCCTAGGGGGAAAGAGAGAGAAAGAGGGAGAGAGAAAAAGAAAAAAGAAAAGGAAGGGAGGGGAGGGAAGGGGAGGGAAAGGAAGGGAAGGGAAGGGAAGGGAAGTGAAGGAAGGGAAGGGAAGGAAGGGAAGGGAAGGGAAGGAAATCTAGGGAAGAAAAACCCTATCTACTCTCCTGCCTTCGTGGAAAATAATACTCTAGGGGGATCAATCAATGAAACAAAATAAGAAAATTCAATAAAAACCAAGCATATCCATCATCACCACCAATGTGAATACAAAAACCCTCTACTTTTTAAAAGTCAAAGATTCTTATATTGGGTAGAAGAAAAGGCCACTCACATGCTACTTATCAATGAGCCACCTAAAACAGAGTGACATGAAGCAGTCAAAAGTAAAAAGACAGGCAAAAATATAGTAAGTATATACAAGCAAAAATAGAAGTGTCAATGTTGCTGTCTAGAGATGTGATTCAGGACCAAAGCTTTACACAGAAAAAGATATTTCATGCTGGGAAAAGATAAAAATTAGAATGACTATTGGGCGCCTGGGTGGCTCAGTCAGTTAAGCGGCTGCCTTCGGCTCAGGTCATGATCCTGGAGTCCCGGGATCGAGTCCCGCATCGGGCTCCCTGCTCAGTGGGGAGTCTGCTTCTCCCTCTACCCTCCCCTCTCTCATGCTCTCTGTCTCATTCTCTCTCTCAAATAAATAAAATCTTTAAAAAAAAAATTAGAATGACTATGTAACATCATAAAGTTCTGTCCACCGATCACATAACATCCAACCTATAAAGCAAAGTCAGTCAGTGATCTGCGAGAAACTGAAACACCTCACTTTAGGGGACAGCCTTCTCTGACTGTCTTTGGGGGATGAGATAGCTATAAAAACCAACCTCACACTAGATTACCAACAACACCACAATAACCGCCTAAAAGCTGAACAGTTTGGGCCACGCTTTTGTACCACAATGCAATGACATAAGGATTTAATAACGAAAGAATGAGCAACTTATATGAAATTTTTAAAAATACACTTTAACTTATTTTGTAGAAATAACATTCTATAAACTCTTCAGAAAATATTAATAATTAGAGTAATGCATTAAAAAGTTACTGCGTGTGTTCAAAGCAAATCCACAACCTTAAAGGTATTTATTATTGAATAACAAAGAATGAAAACGAATTAAATGCTCAAATCAGGAAACTGTAAAAGCCATACAATAAAGCCAAGGTGGGTGCCTGGGTGGCTCAGTCGTTAAGCGTCTGCCTTGGGCTCGGGTCATGATCTCAGGGTCCTGAGATCGAAGCCCGTGTCGGGCTCCCAGCTTAGCAGGGAGCCTGCTTTTCCCTCTCCCTCTGCCCCTCCCCCGTTCCTGTTCACTCTCTCTCTCTCTCTCTCAAATAAATAAATAAATTTTTAAAAAATAAAGCCAAGGGGCGCCTGGGTGGCTCAGTCGGTTAATCGACTGCCTTCGGCTCAGGTCATGATCCTGGAGTCCCGGGATCGAGTCCCGCATCGGGCTCCCCACTCAGCGGGGAGTCTGCTTCTCCCTCTGACCCTCCCCCCTCTCATACTGTATCTTATTCTCTCTCTCAAATAAATAAATAAAATCTTTAAAAATAAATAAATAAATAAATAAAGCCAAGGAAAATCTTTTGGAAACATGTACAAAATATAAAATTATACCCTAATCAATTAGAACAGCAGAATTACGAATGAACTCTATGATCTGGATCTTTGAAAAAACAAATAATATCAATTGGGACAAAGACAAATTTTATACTGCTAGGGTATAACCCACCAATATGGGTAGTAAGCATGTACTTTGCACTCCTACCAAAATAGACTTGAAACATAAAGCAAGAATTGCTAGAGACTGCAAGAAGTCTTAATTCTCATGGTAAACCTCTCAGAAATCGATGGATTATATAGACAAAATATTTGAAGTGTTGAAAGGATTTGAATAATACAGTCAACAAACCTGGTTCAATCAGTTATGGCTAGAACTTTGTTTCAAAACACACAATGCTTTCATTTCAAACACACATGAAACATTCACTAAAACTGACCAGATACTAGGCACAAATAAAACCTCAATAAATTGCAAAACATAAAATAATTAAATCCACACTGTGATATAATTTCTAATGGGGGGGAAGAAGTCCCCATCCTCCCCAAACTATCCATCAGGAGATTAAATAACACCCTTCTATGGAACTCTTGGGTTAAATAAGAAATATACCACGAAATTAGAAACAATACAGAAATGAATGATAATGAGGTCAGTACATATCAACTCCTGCGCTATATGGCCAAAGTAAGACCCAGAGGAAATTTTATAGAATTAAGTGAAAATATTAGAAACCAAAGAAGTCTGTAATAACTGATTCAGCATATGACTCAAGAAGTTAGAAAAAGGACAGTAAAATAAGTCCCCCCAAAAGTAGGTTAGAATTACTAAAACTAAAAGAGGTTTAGTGAAATGAACAAAAAAGAAGATTTGATTACAAAACCAAAAGTTAGTTTGTACCATTTAGGAGTCCCCAAATAAGAGAAACTTCCACTCAAATAGGCTTAAAACTTGTGTCCTCTCTTCAGTGGTAGCAGCTTCTTCCTGAGTTGGTCCCCTTGTTGAGAAATGGATGCCAACTGCACTGGGCAATGTACGGAAGTGTTGAATCACTATATTGTACCCTGAAACTAATCTCACACTGTATGTGAACTAACTGGAATTTAAATAAAAATTTCTAAAAAATGGTTGCCAACAGCCCATGTCCTTCTGCTTTCTCACCCACATTCAGAGAAAGAGTGTGCATGTCTCTCCTCTAACCATGCCTTATGCTGGCTGGGTAACCCAACTGGAGCCAGCTGGCCGGGGCACTGGACTATGCTAACTCCCAGGTCAGGCTCCTGGGAGCTGGGAGTGTGACAGCTTCACCCTGAAGAACATGAGCAGCATGGCAGAGTGGGAGGGCTGCAGACCAGGACCTGGGGTAATATGAGGGAAGGATGGATACCATAAAGCTAACCAATAAGGTATACCAGATGGATTTTTTTAAGATTTTTTTTTTTTTTTTGAGAGAGAGAGAAAGAGAGAGCAGCAGAGGGAGAGAGAATCTCAAGCAGACTCCCCACTGAGCATGGACCTAACACCGGGCTGGATCCCACGACCCTGAGATCATGACCTGAGCTGAAATCACAAGTCAGACACTTAACCGACTAAGCCACCCAGGCATCCCTACCAGATGGATTTTTTAAAACACCCATGAAATAGACAAAAATTTGGCAATTCTAATCTTTAATAATTAGGAAAGGGGAAAGAATACATATATAAATAATATTAGAAATGGGAAAGAGGCCATAGGTTCAAATTTTATCGATCAGTTTGAAATGTAAGAATCTAAGCTAAAGTAAAGTGATTTTCTATCCTAAAATTAATGCAAAAAGAGGTGGGAAACCCAACTAGGCCAATAACTATACAAGATATTTTTTAAATAGTCAAAGATTTGTCTGTCCCTTAAAAAAAGCTATCAGGCCCAGTGAGTTTTATGTGCACAATCTACCAAACCTCAGGAACAGATAATGCTGGCATTGTATAAATTGCTCTAGGGCATAGGAATATACTAGAAAGCTTCTCAACGTGGTTTAAGAGGCTACCACCACAATGACACCAAACTTGAACAAATGGTGGAGCAGAGAGGAAAAGTGGAGACCAATCCAACTTTAGGGCAGAAATTCTAAATAAAATGCCAGCAAATGGAATCCGCAGTGTATTATGGGATTTATCTAAGAAATGTACTGAGATCTAGTAATGAATTTCATTATGTGAACAAATTAAATAGGAAAAACCATATAATCATCTTAATAGTTCATTACTGTGTCACCAAGGCCCAAAACAGTGCCTGGCACAGGGAAGGTTCCTAGTAAATATCTGTGAAGCACATGAAGGCTGAGGTCAAGGTCAGCACGTGGACCCCACCATTACCGCCACTATTTTACACTGTGTTAGGGGTCACAGGCAATGAGATAACAAAAGAAATAAATGGTAGGATTTTCAAAAAGGATACGACGTAGCTCTCACCATTTTAGGGAATTTGATTAGCCAAAAATAAGCCAAAAGAATCCACTGAGAAACTGCTGAATTAAGTAAGTCAGTTTTGCAAGATGACCAGGAATCAAGATCACTATGTTTTTTTAAAATCAGCAGCTTTAAAATACCTAACATATAAAATTAGAAAAAAATATAATGGGAGGAGATATCATCCACAATGAATATAACCAAAATTTGCAAAATACTTAGAAATAAACTCAATATTTTTCCAGACATCCATGAATAGAAGAGCCGAATGAATGGAGACATATACCATACCCCTGGTTAGGAATTCAACATTGTAAAATTAGTCTGCCTATCTAATTTCAATTCAAATACCAATAGTATCTTTAATGAAAACTGACAAACTGATTGTAAAGTTTACATGGAAGATAAACTCTGTAGATTAGGCTTTTTTTTTTTGAAAGAGACCTTTTGCTACCATTTAACAAAACATAACCGAAAGCTGTTTGAAACAGTACAGCACTAACCCAGGGACAAACAGATCAGTGGGAAAACAACAGAGGTTTCAAAAACATACACATGGATATATTAAGATTTCCTTATTATAAATGCAGATATTCAAATCAGCAGGAAAAAGACAGGCGCTACAAGAAATAGTATCAATGGGATTGGCCCTCTAGTTGGAAATAGAGTTGGATCCCCACCTCACACCACACACAAAAAGAAATTTCAAATGGATTACAGAGTTATGCATAAAAAATAAATGTATCGAAATAAAAAGAAACATGGGAAGATAGCTTTTATAATCTGGAGATGGAAAGACCACCTTCAGCTAGGCTCAAAACCCATAAAGTAAGTAAAGACTGACTGATTTGATTCCATAATAATTTTATTTAAAAAAAAAAAGATTTATTTATTTGAGAGAGAGAGAGCACAAGCAGGGGGAGGGAGAGACAAAGGGAGAAGCAGATTTCCCACCGGGCAAGGAGCCGATGCGGGGCTCGATCCCAGGATCTCCGGATCATGACCTGAGCCAAAGGCGGACACTTAACCTACTGAGCCACCCTGACACCCCTTGACTCCATGATAAATTTAAATTTTAAAGGTCTTTATGGTAAACTTCCATCATTCCCTCCATTCCACATATTTCTAAAAGATAAATGTTTGTAAAATAATTGACAAAGGCTTAGTATTCAGAAAAGATAAAAACTTTCCTAAGAAAAAGAAAAGCAACCCAATCTTAAAAATAGGCAAAGCATATGAATAGAGGATTTACTAGAGAAAAGGCATATCTTTTTGTCAACAAACACATGAAAAGATACTTTTCCAATCAGGAAAATACAAATTAAAACAGCAATGATATAATAACATTCTATCATTGGATTGGGCACATTTTTAAAGATTGATAATATCCATCTTTAGCAAAAGGGGAAATGTTCACTCTCCCATGCTGTAGGTATGAATGTAAACTGGCTCAGCTTTGGGGAGGAATACTCTTTGATCGTACTCATACAAAATGATTAAATTTCTGTGTCCTAGGGGCGCCTGGGTGGCTCAGTTGGTTAAGCGACTGCCTTCGGCTCAGGTCATGATCCTGGAGTCCCTGGATCGAGTCCCGCATCGGGCTCCCTGCTCGGCAGGGAGTCTGCTTCTCCCTCTGACCCTCCCCCCTCTCCTGTGCTCTCTCTCATTCTCTCTCTCTCAAATAAATAAATAAAATCTTTAAAAAAAAAAAAAAAAAATTTTCTGTGTCCTTCAATGACTGTCCTGCCCTCAGCCCACTCCCAGGAAGAGAGGTGCAGAAATGTTTCAGAGTGCCCTCCCCCCGCCCCACCACATGCACGCAGCCCTGCCACCAGGCCGACGAGTCCGAAACAGCCTAACACCTGGTCCAGGTTACAGAGCCCATGTCCCAGCCACACAGAACACGTGCAGTAACGTCACATGATGACTAGCTCTAGGTATTGACGGAGAAAGTTTGTCAACATGTGTAATTTTTTTAAAATGTGGATTATTAACAAGACATATAAAATCCCACTTATTTTTAAAAATCATAAAGACATTTTATTTAAGGATGCCTACAGATTACTCCTGGGGAAGGGAGCAGCACTGGTGGTGGGAGGTGGTTGGGGGGGGCGGAATCTTTATATGTATTTCTGAATATTTTCAGTAAATCACAAGAATGTGTTCAGATATTGCCTATGATTTTTTTTTTAAATTTTAAAGATAAAAACATAGATGATGAACACGTAATACTTCTGTAAGCAGTTTTTAGTGCCATTAAAAAAGAAAGAAAGAAAGAAAGAAAGAAAGCTAAATTTGGAGCACTTTAGGTGAGTCCTTCCTACAGTCAGCCTATGAGGCATGTTTCAGCTGCTCCCTTGCAGCAGGCCCACTTTACAGATGAGGAAACTGAGGTCTCAGGCCCAGGCCCTTTTCCTATGCCCCTGCACTAGTGATATCGTAAAAACCATCAGCCTCCACTCTGGGGAGCCTGCTGACAGAATTCATTCCAGGAGGCCCTGTCCTCCCACCCACCCTCAACCCCCCAGGGTCACCCAGAAAAGAGAACAGAGCCAGCTCACATTTGTACAAATTTAATCCCTGCTATCCTGGTCCCCAACTCCAGAGCCCTTCTAGACCACACTTCCCTTCTCCTGGTCACCCAAGGCCTAGTCATCCACCACATCCCTCCCCACTGGGATGCCAATGCAGAGCCCCATCTCCCAGGGGCCACTCTTTCCCCACCTTGACTCTTGTTGAATATAGACACATGACCTTGGTCTAACCTTGATCTGGACCCATACAGCAGAGGCAAAGCAGGAAGAAGAAGAGAGAGGGGAGATCAGGGATCCATCTGGGGCTGCAGCAGCCAGAATAGGAGTAGGACCCAGGCGGAGGTTTGGGGGCCTGAGAGAGCCCCACTGCTTATTTGCTTCTTGATCCACGTGCTGTATTTGGTGACACGGGTGTACACGCCTGGGTTCTCTGCTTTGGCACAGGCTTTTTCCCAGGACAACACCCCAGCCAGAATCCACCTGCCCTCGACTTCACAAGCCAATGGGCCCCCAGAATCCCCCTAGGTAAAAAGAGAAGAATAATGGAAGCTCTGGGCCCCCCTGGGACCCAGGACCCCAGAGGACCCAGGATGCCCACCCTCTGACTTCTCTTGGAAGATTCTTTCACTCCCTGAGGATCTCACTACATCCTTCAGCTCCTCCTTCAGCTCCTCAGTTGTAGACCCATCCCAGAATATCAGGCAAAATCAAAGTCCCAGGGGAAGGAAGATGGGAGCAGAGCACTACCCGGTGATGGTGACAAAGAGGGAAGCCAAGCAAACGCCTCCCCGGGAACTCCCCCCTACACCCTGGGAGTCGCTCCCAACCGAAGAGCTGCCAGGACCTCCCAGAGACTCACAGAGCACAAGTTTTCTCCATAATTGGTGGCACAGATCATGTCCCCCAGGACAAGGGGGACGAGGTGGGGGATGGGAGACTTCTTGCGGTAAATCTGGTCACACTTCTTGTTGTCCATGATAAACACCTCAGCCTCCTGCAGCTCCGCGGTCAGCGTGGAGTTCGCTGTGGGGGAGCCCAGCGGGGTGAGAAAGGACGCCTCACTCCACTCAGCCCTGGCCTCTTCCCAGGGCCCCGTGGCCTCTGTTTCTGAGACTCAGCCAAGCCATGCCCCTTCTCACCCCCATGCCCTGCTTCACCGGTCTGTCCCCCTGCAGTGGGGACCATGTCTGGCAAGCCCCTCACCCTCTCAGGCTCTCTTTCCAGATCCCTTTCTCTGGGAAGCTTTGGCTTCCGAACCAAGCAGACCACGATCCAAGTTTCAATGCAACCACCCACAAACTGAGACCCCAACCACGTCCTGCTTCTCTCCGGCCTCTGGTTGTGCCCTCTGTCATCTGGTTACACTCGCTCCCCTCCTCTGGCATCTCAGATAGACCCCCTGCCCAGAGCTCATCCCAGATCCCTCCCAGCTTGATCTCAAGATCACCTGCCAAAGTCTTTGCCTCTTTCCTCATCAGCCTGGGCCCCCACCCACACTCAGTGACAAGTGCCCTGCAGGTAAGACACGTGTTACCGACATGAAGGGTTTGGTGTGCGGCAGACGCTCAGGGCTTGTCAGGTGAATGAATGAGTGGGCGAGTAAATGTGGGGTTCCCTGACTCTGAGCTGCCGTAAGACGCAGAAGATCATGCCCAGCCCAGGTGCTGCTAGACCTGGGAGAGGTGCCCACAGCAAGCGCAGTGGTGTAAACCATGAGAATGGTTTCCACATGAGGTGAGTCCTAACACATCCAAAGAACCAGGGCCTGGAGGTAACAGCCACAAGCTTCCTGAGAGGCATCATGAAGGGCTCCGGCCGGCAAGGCCCCAGAAAGAAGGCAGTGCCCCCTCTGTGGTTCTGCACCCCACCCTCGACCCATCGTGCTCACCTGAGAAGCGCTGTTTAACCTGGCCCCAGCCAGTCACCCAGCACTGGGTCCCAACCTTGAGGTTGTAGCTGGGCTCCGGGAGGCAGATGGGCTGCACGTACTTGCTGAAGGTGGCAGGGCTGTGCAGCTGGAGAAGGGCAACATCCCCCATGATGAATGTCCGGCCCCAGAACTTGGGGTGCATGACGATGTCCTTCACAGGGATCAAGGCAGCCTGCAAGGGCTTCAGCTTGGAGGTGCCAAGAATCACTGAGTATTCTTTGGTGCTACAAGGAGACATACAGCCCCGGCTAGTAGATGTCAGGTTCGCAAACAACACGATGCTCCTACCTCCACCGAAGACCCTCTCCCTTGGCAGAAGCCCTGCCTGATTTGCTCTGCTCACTCCATCTTGCTAATCCAGCCTGGAGGCTCTCAGGGTCAGAGATATGACTGACTGCCTCCCCATTCACTGTCCAAGTTGATTCAAGGTGGCCTCATCTGTGTGCAGTGTACGCAAGCACACAGGTGTGGGTATACGTGTATGTTCTCGTGTGCGTGAGGGGTGGGGGGCGTCTGAGGGGTAGGGGGTGTCTGCTGGGTTTTCCTGCTGCCCTGCTCAGGATACAGTCTTTGTTGCTTGGGGCTCCTGTGAGGCCCTGAGCAGGACTCTTCCCCATTCTGGATATCCCTTCCTACTCCCCCTCACCTCCCAACTCCCACACTGTTTCACAGAGGAAATGAGGGGGATGCGCTAGGCCCATGGCAGCCCCGGGTCTCCAGGCTGGGGACACAGGGGCCACACTCACCCTTGGATGCAGTGGGCAGCAGTCACCACCCAGTTGAGATCAATGAGGGCCCCTCCACATATGTGCTCATTCTCCAGCCGGAGGCTCACCTCCCAGGGCCAATGGCGGGTCACGTCCAAGTCCTCTGACCACCAGGGTCTGCCACAAACTTCAGGAACAATGTGCCAGGGAGACACAGTGACCACATATTGGAGGATGAGAACAACTGAGACCAAGATGCCCCCCACCCCAGGACAATGTGCCCAAAGCTGTAAACCAGGGGCTTGTCCCCATTTCAAAGATGGGGAGACAGGGTGAGAGAAGGACAGAGGCCTGCCCAGAGGCACCATGCTAGACAAAAAATGACAGTGACAGAGATACAAGGCTTCAAGACAGAGACATAAAGACATCACAGGGGAGAGAGAGAGATACTGAGACAACAGGGAGCAATTAGCAGGGAGCCCCAAAACAAGGGAGAAGCATAGAAGGAGCCCCGGGACAAGCCATGCATTCTCTTGTGTCTGGCCTAAGTCCCGAGGCCATGTTCCTGAAGGGCCATAATGCTTGCTGCATCTCTTAGATGCAGAAGGCCTCTGTCCCCACATTACTCGTAGCTGAGAAAATTTCCAGACTTCTGTGTCAGAAATCTTTACACAGGCCATTCAAGAAAGAGCCTCAGCACAGAGCCCACAGAGGCCCCCCAACTCACAGCTTATAGTCTTTGTCTGCACGAAGTTCCAACACAATCAAGTGGTACGGCTGTATGAGAACACAGATGCAAAAATTTCTAAATAAAATATTACTCTGCATTATATTTTGAAAAAAATAATGCACCACGATCATGTAGAGATTGTCCCAGGAGTGCAAGGGTGGTCCCACAATGGAAAAGCCCTCAGTGTATTTGCCACATAAATGGTTCTTTTTCTCTAAAGAGAAAGATCATATGCTCTTCTCAAAAGACATAGAAAAAAACATTTGAAAAATTCAACACTTATTTATGACAAAAAAACCCACAAACAAACAAAAACACCTCTTACTTAGTTTGGAACAGAAAGGAAATCCTTAACTTTAAAGAAGTTAGAGACCACAAACCTACAGCAAATACCATATAACATTAAGGAACAGGCAAAAAGATTCTATACAGTCAGAAGCCAGGAATAATGGTACTTTGTGGGAGGAGGGCAGGGGAAGTAAACGAGAGAGCATAAGGGAGATTTTGGGGGCTGGTATAGGTCTACTTTCTGACCAAGACAGTAAGTAACACAGGTGGGTTCACTGTGTGATAATTTCCTAGGCTGGACACTTAAAATTTGTGTACTTTTGTGTGTGTATATAATACTTCAACAACTTACTTTTTAAATCAATTACACTTTTCTACTCCAGCACAATCAACTAGAAAATATATTCAAAATATATCTTATCTTCAATAACAAAAAATCATAAGTACCAAGAAATTAACTTATCCAACACTATGCCAGATTTCTGTGGTGATATATTTAAAACTCTAATAAAGAAAAAAATAAATAAAACCCTAATAAAGGACACTGAAAATGAGTAGCATAAATGGAGAGACATCCCTTGCTTTTAAATAAACAACTAAACATTTCATGATGTACTTTTTCCCAAAACTAATCGATAAAGTCATTTTCCAAGTTAGAATTTTAGGAAACTTTATAAACTTACTCCAAAATTGAAGTAGAAAAACAAAAGTCCATGAATAGCTCAGTCTCTGAAAAAGTAGAACTTAAAGGGACACTTGTCCTAGCAGGTATCAGGACACACATCAGGGGCGCCTGGGTGGCTCAGTTGGTTAAGCGACTGCCTTCCGCTCAGGTCATGATCCTGGAGTCCCGGGATCGAGTCCTGCATCGGGCTCCCTGCTCGGCAGGGAGTCTGCTTCTCCCTCTGACCCTCCCCCCTCTCATGTGCTGTCTCTCATTCTCTTTCTCTCAAATAAATAAATAAAATCTTAAAAAAAAAAGACACACATCAAAGTCATAACAGCAAAAACAGTGTCATATTGACAAGGACAGACAAATGAAGCAATGGAAAAGAATAGAGAGCTTGAGATTGTTCTGGGGACACAGGAACTTAATGTAAATAAAGGAGCCACCACCATCAGTGGGTGAAGGATGGATGTTGAGTAGATGGTGTTGGGAAAACTGACTCACTATAAAAGATTTAAGAAAAACAAAACTGGATTCCTCCCTAGGAGCACTTGGAGATCTAAATAGGAAAGTGAAACTCTAAAGTTAACAGTAGGCCATATGACATGGGGCGAGAAAGGGCTCCCTAGAAAAAATCTCAAAACAAACCATAAAAGCATCAAATTGATTAATTTTATTACATCAAAATCAAGGATTTTTTTTTTAATTTTATTTATTTATTTGACAGAGAGAGACACAGCGAGAGAGGGGACACAAGCAGGGGGAGTGGGAGAGGGAGAAGCAGACTCCCCGCTGAGCAGGGAGCCCGATGTGGGGCTCGATTCCAGGACCCTGGGATCATGACCTGAGCTGAAGGCAGATGCCTAACGACTGAGCCACCCAGGCGCCCCAAGGATTTTTTTTTTTACCCTGGGAATAAAGTTAACTGGCAGATGACAGATTGGAAGGCAATATTTACAATATCGAAAATCAATGCAAGACGTTTATTAGGAATATACAAGGAGCTCTAGGAAATCAACAAGAAAAAAAAGAACAGATAATATGCAAAGGAGAAGGACAGGCAATTTATTAGAAGAAGAAACTCAAGAGGCCAAAAGCATATTGAGACATGCTGAAACCCATTCACAATGAGAAAAATGTCAATTAAATCAAGAAGCCATTTTTTTTATCTATTAGATAAAAAATTGGCAAAAAGATATAAAAGCTGCATGGTAACACGGTTGGTATGTCTGTAACAATATTACACCTTTACGAATGGCTGGTAGGAATGCAGGGAGCTGGCCACGTTAGATTATGGACAGTAGATAAAAGCACTGTATCAATGTACATTTTTGAAGTTGAGAAGTGGTTGATAAGTGATAAGTGAAGTTGATCAGTTGACACTGTGGTTATCTAAGGGAATAGTCTTAGAAAAAAGCATGCCTAGGTATTTAGAGATTAGGAGTCAGACTATATTACCCTCAACTGATTCTGAAAAAATTACATATGTGTTCCTTGACTTAGCTGTATTTTTGCAGTGTTTTGTAAGTTTAAAATTATTTCCAAATAAAAAAATTTTTTAATGGAACTGGTGAAAAGAGGAGACAGAAAGGGATCTAGAGTATACACCATTTATGTAAGTTAAAAATACATGCCCACAAAACCACAATATGTATTTTGACAAGAACACGCACAAGCAGAGACACACATTGAACATACAAGAAAGGTTGAGAGGAGGGTGAGGAGGGGGAAGAGCAGCAGGGCACGGACATCAGCAGGAATAACTAATTTAATCAACCAAACAATTCATAACCAATCAGAGAGGACCTATGACATTGGAAGCCCATGAACCAGTGAGCAACCTAACCCACCATACCTGACGTCTAAGGAAAAAGGCCCTTTAGCAAGCAGGCCCTTCAGACTAAATCCCTGCTTCCTACGGACCCGGAAACACTATCTCTGTGACCCCCTTCAGAACACATCCTCCCAGCAGCTGAGGTTTTTCTGAAGCAGCGGCTCACCCTACTCACCTGGTATGGAAGTGTTTTCTTTATAACCTGGAGGAGAAAAGGGGAACAGAGATGAAGCAAGAGATCACAAATTAGTTCATTTGTTAGTTCACCAAATATTCCCTAAGCTCCCACTCCACTCCCAGCCAAGACCGGTGGGGGGACAGAGTGTATCAAACAGATAACACGCTGTCCAGCAGCCGAGACAGAGGTAAACAAAACCACCTGTGTGGGGCGCCTGGGTGGCTCAGTCGTTAAGCGTCTGCCTTAGGCTCAGGTCATGATCCCAGGGTCCTGGGATCGAGCCCCGCATCGGGCTCCCTGCTCAGCCAGGAGCCTGCTTCTCCCTTCCACTCCCCCTGCTTGTGTTTCCTCTCTCGCTGTGTCTCTCTCTGTGTCAAATAAATAAATCTTTAAAAAAAAAAAAAAAAACCACCTGTGTGAGATCAATGCAAGCACAAGGCCACAGGTTTCAGGACAGCCCAGACAAAGTGGGGGACAGGAGGCTCCTGAGAAGTGAGGAGGACGGATCTTAAGGACGGAAAGAAGGAAAAAAACAGAAAAGTGACAATGACATTCCTTGCAAAAGAAACACCACGGTGTATGCCAGGGCCTCCAGAGAATAAAGGACAAGGCCAAGGATGGCAAGAAATGATGCCGTGGAGGAAGAGTCAGGGGTCAATCACGAGGGGCCTCATAAGCCAGGCCGAGAAGCCAAGAGACCCTCTGGGAGGAGGGAGGCCGGTGGAAGGGTGACATAGTCAGGTTTGGGGGGTGAAGAGTAAGTAGGAAGGTGACAAGACTGCAGGCAGTCCAATCCCACCAGAGCCTCTGCAGGACCCAGCAAGAAAGGAGGTGGGCTAAATGAGGAGGCGGCAGTGAGAACAGACCTGGTGAGCTGGATGTGGGATGCAGGCAGATGGCTCCGTCTAGGATGACCCCCAGTTTCTGCTTTTAGAGAGGAGTGCCTACTATCCACCGCCTTAGAGAACAGAGTAAGAGAACCCAGTTTATAGGAAGATGAGAGGCTCGGCTGTGGACCCCAGGGAGCTGAGACGTTTCTAGGTCATGGAGCAGGCGGCTGCACTTGCAGATCCGTTGCTCCGTGAGGCGGCATCACAGGAATTGCATGCAGCTCAGTGCCCAGGGCAAGTGAAAAGGGAACCCAGACAGCACCACAGGGAACACGGATGAACAGAGCATGGCTGGCCTGGGAAGCACGCGGGGAGCAGGAGAGTCATCCTGAGGCAGAGGAGAATAGGGAGGCACGGCCTGAGAAGCCAAGGGCCTCGAAAAAATGAAAACGGAGGAAGTGGTAGAAAGGTCGGGGACGCGGCAGGAATGGGCCAAGGATTCGGGGGGCAGTGAGGAAGCCCTGGACGGAAGCATGAAGTGGAAACTGCTACTTGGAGAAATCTGGCAGTGAGGGGGAAGGGACGGGGAGAAGAAACTACAGCAAAGAGGGAGAGGATGAAGATGTGCAAGAATTTGACGGAGGGAGCCCAGCGCGCGGAGGGCCTGCAGCGCAGAGCAGGGTGAGCGCGCTGACCTCGAACAGGAGGGAAGTCTCTGCTGAAGAAACGGGGGAGGACGGTATCGAGCCGTGGGGCTCGGAGGGGCCCCTGGGGGCTGGAGGCCGTCAAGGGAGACAGCACCGGGGGGCCTGCGTCTTCGGGGTGAATGAAGCAGCGGCGAGCGGGGCGCCAGGGGGAACAGAGGACGGGGATGAAGAGGGCCGGTGGGAGCCGGGTTTCAGCGCAGGGAGACCACGGGAGGCCGGCCCGCAGTGCATGCGCAGCGACCTGCGGCGGCGGGAGAAGGGGGAGCGGGGCTCGGGTCTCAGCCACGACGCCCGCGGGCGTGGACGGGGGAGGAGGTGGCTGCGCGTCGGGAGAAGATGCGGGGGTCCTCGGCACTGCTGGTCCCCAGGAGGTGGCAGGGCGCGTGGTGCCTGAGGGAGGAGGCCAGGGCGGGGCGGGCAGGAGTCTGGCGACATCCTGGGGGGTGGCAGTGGAGGACAGGGGACCATGGTGGGGGGCACAGAGTCCCAGGGGGCCAAAGAGCTAGCCACGCGCTGGAGTCCGCGCTCAAGTGCGGGGACGGGGGGGATGGGAGGCAGAGGGGAGCGCAACGGGGGTGGGGTGGGTACGGGGAAGGTGGCGGACGGGGCGGACGGAGGGACACCCGGTGGCGGAGGAGGCGCCGCCCTACCCGAGGTCAGCAGCGGTGGCAGCAGCAGCAGGACGCAGCGGCTCAAGGCCCAGGGCCCCGAGGCTCCAGGCCCAGCGCTGCGGCTGAACGGCAAGGCGGCCATGAGGCCCGGGAGGTGCCACCTAACGGGGCAGACACAGTGCCGCGAGCCCCGGCAGGTGATGGCGACCCTGCCGCGAGCAAGGGCGCCTCCAGCACGTGATGGAGTTCCGGGCTCGTGACGGTCGCGCCAGCCCGGGACAACGCCCTGGACATTACCCCGGCTCCCAAGGGCGCCTCTCCTGCATCCGCCACCCACACCTCGTGCCTGTTCCTTGAAGATGGCCTCGGAGCCCGGGATCTGCGATTGCCTCCAGGGTGGCCAACTCCATGAAAGCACCCCCAATTGCTTTAAGATGGGGACGGTGCCCCCAGTCTCTGGACCTCTGAGGGTACCTTTGTCGCCCAGCCTCTGACACACCCTTGGTCCCCCGGGCTTGGTGCGTTGGAAAGGTTTGCAAGTTATGTTGATCTGAGAATCTGAAAAGATGTAGGAAGCACAGAAAAGGAAGAGTAAGGCAAGGGAATCCCGGAAGATGTCTTTAGGAAACTAACATTTGCGCTGGATCTAAGACTGGAATAAGGAGTCTTGGGGGAGTCCTGAGAAAGGAAAGGCATTCCTCTTCTTCCACGGACCACCGATCGGATGGTTGCACCTGAAAGAAATGGTGGCGGATGCCAGGCCCTGGGCCGTCACAGAGCGATTTTGCAGGATAGGGTCTTTGCATCTGCTGGGTGTAGCAGAGTCAGGAGCGGATCACCAAGATTCCTGCTTCTCTTGTCTAGTGGCGGGGAGGGGGCGTCCAGTTCTAAGGGGGTCCACATAACGAGTTCCCACCACTGACAGGTGAGTGGAAGTGCTGTGTGCCACTTCCATGTCATGGTGTCAAGAGGAGGACGCCTTCTGTACTCGTGTTCATGCCGAGCAGTGGTGCCCAGAGCAGCAGCACCATCACTTAGAGCTTGTAAGAGATGTAGTTCTCAGGCCCGCCCAAGACCTACAGGACTGAAAACTTGGGGAGTGGGACCAGTGATGTCTATTTTACCAAGCCAGAGAGAGAGAGACGCTGGGACGCTGAGCCGGAGAAAGAGGGTAAAGAGCCAGTGCCTAATACAGTAAATCTCACTTGCCTTCCTCCCAGTAGGAGCACAGATGTTTGTTAACAAAGTGGAGGGGACAGGATGCCTGGGTGGCTCAGTCGGTTAAGCGTCTGCCTTCAGCTCAGGTCGTGATCCCAGGGTCCTGGGATGGAGCCCCGCATTGGGCTCCCTGCTCAGTGGAGAGTCTGCTTCTCCCTCTCCTTCTGCCCCTCCCCTGGCTTGTTCTCTCTCTCTCCCTCAAATAAGAAAAATCTTTTAAAAAAATTAAAAAACAAAGTGGAAGAGGGGACAGCAGCAGCAAATGGAAGAAGCAGAAGAGAAGGAATATTTCTCATGCCCTAACTTCATTCTTGCTCCCAGTTGTGGTCTCTTGTGATCCTCTCTTCAGAACTGCAGAGGCTGTGAAATTAAGCTCCAAAGCTCCAGGCAGACATGTGGAGTACAAGGAGCAGGACCCAGCTAGCTAAAACCATGCAGAGGACTCCCATCCAAGCAGGTGGGGACTCACCACGCCCTTGAGGGCTTAATAAAAACCATGAATACATCCTTTGCTACATGGGAAACTAGTTCTCTACAGAATATGTCATAAGCAACCCCATAACTTTCAGGAGACCAGAACTTAGAACAAACAGGAACATACTCCAAACATTTATTCAGTTAACACCTGAGATCTGCGCACTCCTTAATGCCTCCGCACACCTCGGGGTGAGCCTGGATGGGGCCATTAGGGACTGAGGAAGGGGGCCCCATCACGGGGCTGCCCCAGGAGGGCCTGTGTGCCCCAGGCTGGCCACGCACGGCTGGATCCGCGCTGGGGGCAAAAGAAATGGCTCCCAGCCCCAGACACCCCGGTCAGATGTGGAAAGCCCAGGCCTCACGCCTCAGCAGGGACATGGTGACGCCTCCTCCCTCTCTCTGCACAATCTGCAAGCTGCCCGCTTCAACACAGTCTCAGGTGACAGCCTGAGACCACAGCCAGGTCCAAGGCTGCCTCACCGCTCATGAGGTGTCTTCTCTGGTAGAGGCTCTCCAAGATGGCAAGGAAGCACCGGGCTCCACCTGGCAGGTCGGCTGGCTCTCAGGCTGGGATGCTTGGTCCCCCTCCTCCGGGGCAGGCAGGCCACAGCCAAGGTCGTGGGTGTGGCCGATGCAGGTGACCGGGACAGCAGCAGGCTGGGACACTTTCGGGGCTCCAGCCTTGCTGCCACTTTCTACTGTGGGGCTCTCTACAGGCTCAGTGGGCGCCAAGCAGGATTGGAGGAAAAGGCATCTGAGTAGGAGGGGGAGGTCGGAGGAGAGGCCCAGTGCGAGACCCGGAAACAGGAGGGGGGAGGGCCGGGGTGATCACGGGGCCACCAGGATGCCCAGGGGCAGCAGCAGACACAGAAGTGGGAAGTAGCCTGCTGAGTCCCAAGAGCAAGCCTGACTCAAGTGATCAATGACCCAGTCCTTGTAGAAACTAACTTCTGTATAAACTCCAGGATAATTTCTGCGACCGCAGCCAATGCCCCAGCTCACGATCCCCACCTGGACCCATGTTTCATTAAGTTCACAGACCAGGGGCCCCCCAGAGTCTCCCTGGAGAAAGAGGAAAAAAGCAAACACAGCAATAGAAGAGAATCAACATCAGAACTGGCAGATCGCGCTGCAAGGCTTGGGGAGACGGGCACTCATGGGGCTTCCCCAGGACCCTCCCTCCCCCAGGCATCCACCAGCCCTAGGTTCCTGGGAATATCAGATTTAAGGGTTGAAAATTTAGCAAACAAAATTCGTATACGTATGCAAAAAATCATGTACAAAAAAAAAAATGGAATATAAACAAAGAAAATGTCCGTACTCTGAGCTAATCATAATGAAGAACGTCTTTACCTGAGCACACTGCCGGTCACACAGAAAGAGGTACGAAACATGTGACTTGCATTTTTGGCATTTTCTGCCTGAATCTCCCCTCCTCTCCCAACCCCCTCCAGGCAGCACCAGGTCCTCCCGCTAAAGGATCCAGGCAGGCCAGCCCAGCCAAGCCTTGGCAGCTTGTCCCCTTGAGTCCCCTTGTCGTGAA
The DNA here is from genome assembly GCF_004348235.1 of Phoca vitulina. Taxonomy (NCBI): domain Eukaryota; kingdom Metazoa; phylum Chordata; class Mammalia; order Carnivora; family Phocidae; genus Phoca; species Phoca vitulina. Next base: position 5,491,997 of record NW_022589716.1, read on the forward strand.
TTAAGGGTGAATGGAGGGGCCGCTGGACAACACAGGCCCCGCTGCCTGTCAGGGGACCACAAAATGGCAAGACGGCCAAGGGCCCATGAACTGACCTGGCAGGCATCCTTTCCTTGGGCATTGTAACCACAGACTGTCCCTTCTTTGACTATGTCACTCCTAGTTTCCATCTGGGTTTGGAGCATCGTGTTACATTTCTCATAACGGATAATGTTTAGCTTAACCTCCTGTAGCCTTTCGGCAGGTTCTTTGGACTTATCTGTAGAGATAATTTAGGAGTAGGTGGATCTGCCTAATGGAACGGGACACGAGCCCCTCGCACCCACTCTTGGTCTCAATACAGTGTGTTCCCATACAGACACCCCATTAGGGGAGTGACGGTGGTCCCCGTTTGACACCAAAAGAGATGAAGCCCAAAGCTGACGTGGGGAGAGGAGGAGGTAGGAATCAAAACGAGACCGGAGAAGGAAGAGATCAGGACAGGAAGAGGTGAGGCCTTACCAGCCCTGAGAAATCAAAACCAACTCTCTGTCACTCTGAGTATCCTTAGTAACCGTGACAGTTGTCCTGTGCATCAGTGAAGGGACTTTACTTTTGAGCAGGATCATAAACTCTTGGACAAGTAGTGTCCCAAAGGTACCAAATCCAACCTCTCCCCAGGGATGGGAGGCCCAACAGCCTCACCAAGAGGAGTTCTCTGGGCTCTTTTCACTCACAGGAAGCTCCCCGTCCACCAAGGCAAGGACTTCCAGTTTGGGACAGCTCCCATGAGCAGACACATCAACACCAACACCCCACCGGCTAAAATCCACCCTAAAAAGAACCCACTTTGCTCATCACCTGAGACCCCAGGTCCTGAAATTCTAATCGAAATCTGAAACACCATCAAATTACTCCCTACCAGCATCTTCTCCACCCTCCTCCCTTCCCTGCTTGCTAGAAAATGGCTTCCTTGCCTCCCCTTTTAGCTTGCAAGCCAACCACAGGGCACGAGGCAGCCTCTTGCCTGGCCTGAGCTTCAAGTCTTGCTTCGGTCTTACCTGCTTCGTTGAGCTTCCCCCATCCAGTCACCCAGCACTCTGTACCAGCTTGTACCATGAACGCCTTTTTAGGGAGGCACACGGGCTGGATGTGGGAGGAAAAATTCACAGGGAACTCAAGCAGAACAAGGGCAATGTCATTCTCAATTAATCCAATAGGATTGTAATGTTGGTGAATAACGATGTCTTGGACGGGGATCTCGACTGCCATTCTGGAGGTATGCTTCATGAAGATGTCTCCCAGCTTTGTCGTGTACTCCACATGGCTGCAGAGAGATCCCAGAGGCTCTACACTCCCCTTCCACATCTTCTGGGCCTTCCCAGCCTGGGCCTCTCTCCATCAACCGCTTCCCTCCCTCCATCACCACGTCCCATCCCTGGACCCCTGGTCAATCTATCCAGTGGTGCACCAAGGCTGGCTCCCCGGTGAGGAGCGTCAGCGTCCGCTGGGAACGTGTTAGAGATGCAGATGCTCAGATCCCACTCGTGATCTACTGCGTCAGAGACGCTGGGGGTGGGGGCCAGGCAATCTGTGTTTTAACAAGCTCTGCAGGTTTATCCAGGCTCGAAAGTTTGAGACCCCCGATCTAGCCACATTGGTCTACTACACTCCACTCTTCTTAAATATTCCCCCTCGCCAGTCTTTGCCCACACACTGCCTCTCAACTGGCATCCATCCCATTTCTTGCCACTTGGCTTGAAGGCTAATCAGCACGAGCTTTGAACCTGATTTGGGGTCTTGACTTTTCAGGCTGCCAAGGGCCCTACCATCACCTTCTTCTGACTGCAGTGTGAAGAGCAGAGTCTATGACCCCCTTTCTCAGATGAGGAAGAGGAAGCTCGGGGAAGGGGACAGGACGGGCTCCAGGTCACAGAGCCCCAGACACTCACCCAAATATGCAGTGGGCCGCGGTCAGCACCCACCGACTGGCAATGAGGGAGCCTCCACACATGTGTCTATCATTGATCTGCAGGCTCACCTGCCAGGGCCACTTCCGCTCTGCGGCGGGCAGTCCCCCGACTATCCTCATAGACCTCTGGCCGCATCCTGCAGCAGGTCAGTGAAGGGAGGGGACTGAAAGAAAGCCCCTGACAGCACCACCCCGGGTAATGCTCCGAAGTCCCAGAACCCTCAAAGCAAGGCCATGTCCCCTCACCGCCCACCCCACCCCCAGAGCAGCTCTGTATCCCCTAAGGCTCCTCGGAGAATGGCCACGCGTCCCCTCCGAGCTCAAGCGCAGGGTTGGGGCCACTCCGACCCCCCACCCCCCTGGGAAAAGCCATCTCCCCATGAGACCCTCCCCCAGAGCACGGTCCCGGCCTCCGCGGCCCCCTCGGCCCCCGCGGCCCCGGCGGCCCCCGCGGCCCCCTGTCCCCGGCAGGGCCTGGGCCCAGAAACCTCACCTGCCGGAAACAGCGGCTTCGCTGTGGTTAGTGGCTTTGCCATGGCCACGGCCCTGTAGGAGCCAGAGGCACCTGGGGTGACCGCCACCACCTGGGGGGATGCGGCAGCCTCTTGGGGCCCGGGGGTCGCAGACGGTCCCTCAGCCTTCCACACGCTCGCGCCGGGGCCCTCGCGGCCGCCCCCCGACGACGACCGGGAGGTGGGCGCCGGGGAGGGTGGGGGCGGCGCCGACCCGCCCTGCGCCCCACGGAGCCGAGGCTGGAGGAGCAGGAGCCAGAGCAGGAGGCCCAGGGAGCCGCCGGGTGGGGACGCCATGGGTCCGCCCGCGCCGCGCCTCTCGCCGCGCCCCTCGCCGCGCCCCCTCGCGGCTGCCCGCGGCCCTGCGCTCGCGCGCGCGGGAAACAGGGTCCCGCCGCGCCCCCTGGGGGGCCTGACCGTCGAGGAGCCTTTTCATCCGGGCACCGACCGCCGCGGCCGGGCTTGCAGCGCGCCTCGCCCCCCTCCTCCCCTGCCCGCTGGCCGCCGAGGTCGGGGCTGGCCCGGGCGGCACCGAGCGCTGCCTTGGAGATGACACTGCCCGCCCGCGGGGACAGAGCCCTGAGCCAAGTGCAAATGGGAAGCACAGCGAGATCTCACGAGCCTCGGCACAGACTGGCGAAGATAAACAGTCGTAACAACACCCAGTAGTGCCGCGGGTGCAGAGGTACCGGATCACTCAGACGTTGTGGTAGGAAAGTAAAATACTACAGCCACTGCGGAAGACAGACTGGCAGTTTCTTATAAAACAAAATATGCAATTACCATACGACCCAGTCATTGCATTCCTGGGCATTGACCCCAGAGAAATAAAGCTATATGCGCGCGCACACACACACACACACACACACACACACTCCCCTGTACGGATGTTTTTAGTAGCTTTATTCTTAATAGCCAACATCCGGAAACAACCCTGTAGTAGACAGAATACTGGCTTCCCAAAGATGTCCGTATCCTAATCCCTGGAACCTGCGAATATGGTACCTTACATGGCAAAAGGAATGTGAATAAATTAAAAATGCTTGAGCGGGGACATTATCCTGCAGTACATACATAAAAGTGGCCACAATGTCTTGCAGTTCCTCCTATCAAGAAATGAAGTCAGGCTGTGGAATGAGCAGCCTATCGCTTGGGCTACATGACCCCGCAAACCCCATGGTGCTAGAGTTTGCTGTGGTAAAATAAAAATGCTGGAAGGAGTCTCTGCTATGTCCTAATTATAGAGACACAGCATAGACTCCTTCAGTCCTGGAGCAAGACCACACTGTCTGCAGCTGAGAAATTTGAAAAGCAACTCCTAGCACCCTACTGCACCCTGGATGGAAACTAACTGCCAGACCAAGGAACATCAAGTAACTGAGAGTCCCATGCCTCCTATCATAAAGTAGATATTCAGCCAGACTAAACAAGTCATAAACTCGGCTGGACGAAGTAATTCATCATTCAATGGACAGGAGACGTTTGGAATTGGATTATTATGACAGGCCTTGAAGACACAAGTAAGTTGCACAAAAATAATGGCCTAGACCTCCATGTCCCCTGCTTGTACTGAATTAAAGTTTCTCCCTCAGTTCGTACCCATAGCCTTATAAGGAGTGTCCTATGACCAGCTGATGAAAGGAAAAAACCGAGGCCTGGTTCACAGTTGGACTTAAAATCTCAGTGCCAGTTGAAAACAGACTGTTGTTGCACTAGAACCTCACTCAGGGGTGGCCCTGAAAGGCAGTGATGTGGAGAAATCCTGTGCATAGAGCTTCAAACAGTACACCTGGCCATCAACTTGGTGTAAAAAGAGAAGTGGCCTGAATAAGAATATACATGGACCCCTGAGCAGTGATGAATGGGTTGTCTGATTGGTCAGGGGCTTAGAAAGAGCAAAACTCCATGATCTGGGGGAAGAAGCACATGAATGGACCTGTGGGAGCAGAAACAAAGTGTGTAGCCTTGGGATGCCTGGATGGTTCAGTGGGTTAAGCATCTGCCTCCAGCTCAGGTCATGATCCCAGGGTCCTGGGATTGAGTCCCACATTGGGCTCCCTGCTCATGGGGAGTCTGCTTCTCCCTCTCACTCTGCCTCTGCCCCAGCTTGTGCACACGCACGCTCTCTCTCTCTCAAATAAATGAATAAAAATCTTAAAAAAAAAAAAAAGTATGTAGCCTTTTCTATTCTACACCAGTGCCCACCAATGAGTAGCCACTCAACAACCAAGTGGATAAGATGACTCCTCTACTAGAGATCAGCTATGACTTGTCCTTGTCAACCTCCATGCTTGCCCAATGTGTCCATGAACAGAGTATTTGTGTTGGCAGGATTGGAGGCTATTCATTCACCCAATAAAGCAATGTGGGCTTCCTCTTACCAAAGCTGGTAGAGCTACTACTCCTGCTGAATGTCCAATCTGTCAGCATCAAGGTCAATGCCAACCCCCTGAAATGCTACATCCCTGAGGGAAACCAACCAGCTATTTGGTGGCAAGATGATATCGATTTCTTTCCACCCTGGAGGGCTAGCAATTCATTCCTACTGGGATTAACGCATTTCAGTACTCGGTAGTACTATGTTATGTAGAATCCCAAGATGCTAAATCAGACACTCCATGAGTCCACTGATAGTGGTGCTGGCAAAGACATTATAGGTAGACAACACTTTACATCTTTCCAATAATTAAATACTTTTGTGACAACAGGAGTGATATAAGTAAATGTGATTTTTTATATTGTGTAATGAAACGTGTCAACATTTGGAAAATCTACATAACTACATAATTAAATCTACATAACATAGTTTTCCAAAGATTTTACAAAATTAGGTATGGTACAAGATCCATTCAAGGTGAAAGACCAATAGATTTTAATGGAATGGGTACAAAAAGCTCAAAGAGTTTCATATTCTACATTACAAGATATTTAAAAATGGGAAGTCTTTAATATTTCCTAACAACACTATCATTTCTGGCCCACCTCATGTCTGTGCAGGCCAATTTCCATCTGATATCATTTTCCTTCAACCTGAAGAACTTCAGAATCTCTTCAAGTCCAGGAAGAAATTCGCTCAGCTTTTTGTTTTTAAAAGTCTTTACTTCAATTTCATATTTGAAAGATAGTTTCATTTGATGTAGAATTCTACCCTGACTCACTTGAGGATGATCCTCTCTCTATTATCTTCTAACTTGCATTGTGTCTGGAGAGAAGTCTGCAGTCATTCTTATTTATTTATTTATTTATTTGTTTATTTATTAAGATTTTTGATTTTTAAGTAATCTCTACACCCAACGTGGGGCTCAAACCCACAATCCCAAGATCAAGAGTCACATGCTCCACCGACCGAGGGATTCCCGTACAGTAGGGATTGGCCAACTTACCCTGTAAAAGACAGACCGTAAATATTTTAAGCTGTGCAGGCCACACATGGACTCTGCCATATATTCGTTTTAAAAAGCAACTCTTTAAAACTGTGTAAATCATTCTTAGTCCTATACAAAAGCAGGCTGTATCTGGAATTGGCCCACAAACCATAGTATGGTAACCCCCGCTCTACACGATTCTGACCTGCAAACTCCAGATGCCCAGCCTTCCTGAGCCCCAATCTGTCTCCTTAACTTAGTGATATCATTGTGTTCTGTTTGGGTTTCCCTCCCTGTCTCATGTGAAAATTGCCTCCGCTTAGGAAGCCAGGACAATCGTAGGGTTCATCTCACTTGTTACCCTTCTCTCTAGGGTCATAGTCCTACATCGTCATACAATGCTAACTCTTAACAATTTTAGTTTTCCAAAAAAGTAGAACAACCTGGTTCCTATGTATACTCTTGGTGTATTTTCACTTTTGATAATGAGTAACTCTGCTTCATTGTGTGTCTTCTGAATTACCTGTGTCATCTGCAAGAGTTATGACCTTGGATGTCAATGATTCATGTGTAAATGTATTTTTCTTAATTCATAATGCCAGTTTTCAAACTAACTTTACCAAACTACACTCCCACCATCAGTATATGAGTCTTTCTATTAATCTCCACTCTTCCCAACACTTATTGCCACAGTTCTGTTTTTTCTCACATGGTGGGCATAAAATTATATCTTGGTATGGTTTTAATTTGCATTTCCCTGGAGTATATTTTCATATCTTTCCTGGCCATTTGTGCTGTCTTCTTTTTTTTTTTTAAGATTTTATTTATTTATTTGACAGAGAGAGAGATAGCGAGAGCCAGAACACAAGCAGGGGGAGTGGGAGAGGGAGAAGCAGGCTTCCTGCCGAGCAGGGAGCCCGATGTGGGACTCGATCCCGGGACCCTGGGATCATGACCTGAGCCGAAGGCAGACACTTAATAACTGGGCCACCCAGGTGCCCTGTGCTGTCTTTCTATAAAGTGTTTGTAACATCTGCCCAATTTTATATTTGGATTGCTTTTGAAGTACTTCTTATTGAGTTTTTTTTTTTTTAATGCATGCTAATCCTTCATTAGTAATGCATTAATTACTAATGGATCCAAATACCAAATGGTATTCCAAATACCATTTTGCAATCATGATTTGTCTTTTCACTTTATTACAACTTTTGATGAATAAAAGTTCATAGTTTTAGGGGTGCCTGGGTGGCTCAGTCATTAAACATCTGCCTTCAGCTCAGGTCATAATCCCAGGGTCCTGGGATCGAATCCCACATCGGGCTCCCTGCTCAGCAGGAAGCCTGTTTCTCCCTCTCCCACTCCCCCTGCTTATGTTCCCTCTCTCACTGTCTCTCTGTCAAGTAAATAAATAATCTTTAAAAAAAAAAAGTTCATAGTTTTAACATAGTCAGAAGAGCAATCTTTTTCTTTATCATTTATGCTTTTTTGTGTCTGCTTTTAAGAAGCCTTCCCTAGAGGCACCTGGGTGGCTCGGTCGGTTGAGCATCTGCCTTCTGCTCAGGTCATGATCCAGGAGTCCCACAGTCAAGCCTCACGTCAAGCTCCCCACTCAGTGGGGAGTCTGCTTCTCCCTTTGACCCTCCCCCCCCATGCTCTCTCTCTCATTCTCTCTCTCTCTCAAATAAATAAATAAAATCTTTAAAAAAAGCCTCCCCTATCCTGAGGTTAAAGATATGGTCCTGTATTTTCTTCTAAAAGTTTTAAAGTTTTGTTTTTTATGTTTTGTCTTTTATCCACATATTTTTTTTGTTTATAGTGAAAGAGGAATTCAGTTGCATTTATTTTCCATTTAACCATTTATCCCAGCACCATGTACTGAATGGCCCATTATTTTTATTAAAGCATAGTGGACATATTCTTGATTACTAGAGCTTTTGAGCAACAGTATGTGATAGAATGCATTCTCCCACCTCGACTTCTTCTTCATTAGGGTTTTGGCTATTCTTGGTACTCCATATAAAGTTTAGGATAAGTTTGACAATTTTTTTTAAACTGTTGAAAATTCTATTCAAATATGCATTAAATCTAAAAAACATTTTGGGGAGAATTGGCATCTGCGTGCTATTGAGCCTTCTTATTCATGAATTTGGTGTATCTCTATTTAGGTCTTCCTTCATGTCCTTCAATAAAATTTCATAAATTTTCCCACAAAGTCACACACATCTTCCAGAAATGCAATTACATTATTCTCCTATTCAACAATCTGATCAAATTATTTTATCAATTTTGATAATTTGTAGATTCTTTGGGGTTTTCTATATTGAAACAACCAGGTCGTGTACAAATAATTATATCTTTTCTGTAGTGGATATGTCCTTGTTCTTCTTGATACGTTCTCTCATTCTGTTAGGGTTAGTCCTGTCTTGCTATTTTTTAAAGAAAAAAGAAAAACCTACAAATTAGAAATTCTTATTGTTTTACACAGTCATGATTTTAGATATTTGTTATTACTTGTTGCTTTACTCACTATATTTGTTAAGGTAAAGGCTAAAGTGTGGTAACAGAGATATCCCAAAATACAGTGGTTAAAAAAAAAGTTTATTTCTCTCTTACTTAACAGTCCAAATGTAGGCAGCCAAGTCCAGTTCTGCCACCCTTAACATGGGCACACGACTCTGCATCCAAGACGGCACCTCCATCTTTCTCATCTTCCCCTTTAGAAAGGGGAAAGAGCCAAAAAACATACTCACGTCCCTTTGAAGGGCAGCCCCCCAACAGCACACTACTTCTACTTACATCTCATGGAACATAACTTAAATACATGGTCACCCTAAGCTTCAAGGGAAGCTGAGAAAGGCAGTTTTTAAGTGCATAGCCACCCAGATCACCTGGGATCCATTTTACCTGTTTGGTGTACCTATCTCCCAACTATTGCTACTAGGAATTCATACCTGCATCCTTCTTAGGAGGCTTACCCTTGAGCACATGGAGCCACATTACAGAAGGTGACTAGGAATTGTATTCCTACCTTCCATCCCTCCAGTCAGACTGTAGCCAAAGACATAGTGGTACAGGGCACAAAAGCCCAGCTCCCTTGCCCTAAGTCTGGATGAATTCTTTAAGTAGACTCCAGGATCTTGCTTAGCCTAGACTTCACCTATAATCACATTCTTATTAAACTTCTTGCCTTTTCCTAGCCTGATTCCCTCACATCCACACAGGTTTTTCCTGAAAATAACACTCTTAATAAGTTACTTGAACATGAATCCCTGCCCCAAAATTTGCTTGTAGCCCAGTAGATGCTGGATCTGGCTTGTCCCAGCTCATGAAAGCCAACTGTTAATTGTCAGGAATTTTATGAGCTGGTTGTTAAACACAGTCATTAAAATTTAAATTATAAAACCTATAATTAAAGAAATTACACTAAAAACAAAGGTAATAAATACTCAAAATTCATTACTTCCTAGTTATTTTCCTGAATTTTCTAATTACCTGTGCTCTTGAGGTTAGGTCTACTACAGGTGTATGGTAGAACTTCTATCTAATGGTATACATCTCTTCCCAACTCCAGATTCAGTAATGTCGTATTGGTAGCTTGAAATCAGCCATGGTGGGGGCACCTGGGTGGCTCAGGCAGTTAAGCATCTGCCTTCGGCTCAGGTCATGAGCCCAGGGTCCTGGGATGAAGCCCTGCATTGCATCAGCCTCCTTGCTCAGTGGGGAGTCTGCTTCTCCTTCCCCCTCTGCCCCTACCCCCTGGTTGGGCTCTCTTTCTGGTGCACTCTCTCTGGCATTCTCTGTCTCTCAAATAAATAAACAAAATCTTAAAAAGAAAGAAAGAAAGAAAGAAGGAAGGGAGGAAGGGAGGAAAGAAGGAAGGAAGGAAAGAAAGAAAGAAAGAAAGAAAGAAAGAAAGAAAGAAAGAAAGA
>NW_022589716.1:5501763-5522058 GCF_004348235.1 Phoca vitulina
AAAGAAAGAAAGAAAGAAAGAAAGAAAGAAAGAAAGAAAGAAAGAAAAAGGAATCAGCCATAGTGGAAGTATTTATACTATGGAAATGTGAAGAATGTTATAAATCTGGGCTTTTTTCCCCCTCCAGAGCTGTTCGTTAAGTATTTGCTGGCACAACACTAGAATGACCTAAGACATCAGGTCATTGCATAAGACATGTATTATGCAAGAGGAAGAGAATGGACATTGGGGCCAAACTAGAATATGTCACATTAACCTGTTTCTTTTTAACTAGGAAAAATTTGCATACGGTTAAATAGACCTTAAGTGCACAATCTACTGTTTTAATAAATATATAGATCCACGTAACCACCACTTCAGTCAAGCTATAAACCATTTTGAAACCCCAGAAAATGCCGTTGTGCCCTCTTCACATCCATCATAAGCAACCACTGATCACCTATTGTGCCTATTTGGTCTTCATATAAATGGAATCAGAAATCTGTACTCTTTGGGTCTGGCTTCTTTCACCCAACATAATGTTTTTGAATTTCCATCCATGTTCTTGTGTCTACCAGCAGTTTACACTTTTTTTATCGCCAAGTAGTATTTTCATTGATTATCATTTATCAGTTAGCAGACACTTGAGCTGTTTCCAGATTCTGGCTACTATGAATAAAGATGCTATGCACATTCATATATAACTCTCTGAGTGGATATTTCTGCTATTTTCTTCCAGCCTGTGGCTTTGATTTTCACTTTCTTAACAGTGTCTTTTAAGGAGCAGAATATTTTCATTTTGATGAAACCCAATCATTTATTTTCTTGTATAGTTCATGCTTTTTGTGTCCTATATAAAGAATCTTTGCCAACTCAAGGGTCACACAGACTTTTCTGCCTTTTTCTAGAAGTTTTCTTAGATGTATGTTTTACATTTAGTTCTAATCCTTTTTAAGTAAATTTTTACATATAATGCAAAGTTAAGATTCGGGGTTTTTTTTGTTTTGTTTTGTTTTTACATAGGAATGTCCCATTGTTCCAGTATCGTTTATTTAAAAGACTATCCTTTCCTACATTGAATTGTCTTGGCCCCTTTGTTGAAACCAATTGGCCGTATATGTGTGGATCTATTTCTGGACTCTCTATCCTGTTTCACTGATCTATATGTCTGCCCTTATGCCAACACCATACTGCCTTGATTACTACACTTTTATGGTAAGTCTTGAAGTATAAGAGTTCTTTCTGTTGTTCTCTACATCCTTTGCTTTTCTGTATACATTTTAGAATCAACCTGTCAGGGGCACCTGGGTGGCTCAGTTGTTAAGCATCTGCCTTCAGCTCAGGTCATGGTCCCAGGGTCCTGGGATCGAGCCCCGCATCGGGCTCCCTGCTCAGCGGGAAGCCTACTTCTCCCTCTCCCACTCCCCCTGCTTGTGTTCCCTCTCTCGCTGTGTCTCTGTCTGTCAAATAAATTTTTTTAAAAAATCTTAAAAAAAAAAAAAGAATCAACCTGTCAATTTCTACACAAAACTCCACCTTGAAAAACATGAAAAAATTGGGAGGTGTAACATGACTGAATTTCAAAACTAATTATAAAAGCTACAGTAACTAGGACACTGTAAAGTTGGCATAAGAATATATAGATAAACAAAGACATATATACAAATAGATAAGGAACTAAATAGAGAATCCATAAAAAGATGCACATATATGCTGTCAATTTTTGATGAAGTACCAGTGCAAATCAATGTGAAAATAAATGTATTTTCAACAAATGGTACTGGAACTGGATAAACATTAAAGATACAGAAAAATATACTTCATCCCTATATCTCATACCATGCTCCTAAATTAATTTATAGACCATAGACCTAAATGTAAAAGCTAAAATCATAAAGCTTCTAGGAGAAAAAATAGAAGAAAAAGTTTCACAGCCCCCAGCTAAAAAGTGAAAAAATCACAGACTTAGGATTCCACTCAGAATATAAGAAGACTTCTTAGAAGTCAGCAATAAAAAAATAAGCATCCTAATTAAAGATGGGCAAAAGAACTGAAAACATACTTCATAAAGATATGCATATGACCAATAGCACATAAAAAGGTGCTCAATATCATTAGTTATAGGGAAACACAAATAAAAACCCCAATGCAGTACCATTTCATACCTATTAGAATTGGACACACAAAAAAAAAAAAAGCGTGAGGACTGATGAGGATGTGGATCAACTGGAACTCTCATTTATTGCTGGGAATAGCGTAAAACGGTACAAATAATTTGGAAAACTCTTTGGAAATTTCTAATAACATTAACCATACATCAATTTCATGAGCCAGCAGTTCTGCTCCTAGGTTTATTCCCAAAAGAAGTGAAAGCATATAGATACAAAAAAGTCTTGTACTAGAATGCTTATTAGCAGCTTCATTCATAATAGCCCCAAACTGCAAACAACCCAAATGTTCATCAACAGGAGAATAAACCAACTGTGGAATATTCATGTAAGAATATTACTATTCACCAATAGAAAGGAATGAACTAGGGGTGCCTGGGTGGCTCAGTCAGTTAAGCGTCTGCCTTCGACTCAGGTCATGATCTCAGGGTTGGAAGATCGAGTCCCACATCAGGCTCCCTGCTAGGTGTGGAGCCTGCTTAAGATTCTCTCTCTCCCTCTCACTCTGCCCCTCCCACCTCCCTCTCTTAAAAAAAAAATATGAGGTTCAATAACATGCAAATAATCTGATAATAATCAGAATAGTGGTTACTTCTGAAAGGGGATGATTAGAAAGGGACATAAGAGAATATCCTGGTAATCCAGGATATGCAAATATTTTCGATCATGATTTGGAGATGGCAGCATGGGGTATACCTCTATTAAAACTCATAAAATTGTATATTGCCATGTGTACATTTTACTATATATAAATTACACCCCAATAAAGAAAATAATAATACAGAAATGCATTAAGAAAGAACAGTCGTTCATCAACATAAGCTTTTAACTTTATCAATTTTTAAAAATGAATAGAAAAGGAAGCAATGGTGTATAGTGAAGTGGGAATTAAAAAGAATTTAGTCTAGGGGCACCTGGGTGGCTCAGTTGGTTAAGTGTCCGACTCTCAATTTCAGCTCAGGTTATGATCTCAGGGTCCTGAGATGGAACCCAGCACTGGGCTCTGCATTCAGCAGGGAATCTGCTTAAGATTCTCTCTCTCCCTCTCCCTCTGCCCCTCGCCCCCTCCCTAAAAAAAAATAAAAATTAGTCTAAATAAATGAGTTTAAAAACTTATATTCATATAACAATCCAGAAATAAAGCTCCACATGATACCCACTGAATTGGTTAGAATGAGGTTTTTCTATAAGTAACTAAGACAGAAGATGACAATGGCTTAATTAAAAAGAGTTTCTTCCTCTGTTGCATGAAGAGCTATGATTGCAGCCCTACAAATTCCAAGGAGCCAAGTTCCTTCTAAATTCCTGCTCCATACCTTTAGCATGTTCCTTGTGTCCCAAGATCAGTGCTCAAGCTCCGGTCACCATGTACACATTCCAGCCAGGAGAGAAGAAAGAGATCTGAAGAAGGGCTTGTCCTCCATTAAGGATATTTCCCCAAATTCACACCCAACATTTCAGTTTATATTTTATTGGCCAGAATTAGTGCCACACTTAGATGTATGGGACTTGGAAATACAGTATTTATTCTGACTGGGTATATATCCAGAAGGAAGGGGATGAATGGTGTCAGAGGTGACAGTTATGGATCCTGACCCCAGTCCACTTCTTTATTCACCTAAATATTCCCAGGCTCTTTCTTCTCACATGCAAAAGGCACTAATCCCCTGCTAAAAGAAAGTAACCTCAAAGTTTCAAGAACAGGGAAGGAAATCGGGAGCAGTGGGGTAAATGCTCCGCATCGTGACAGACAGCTACTCTGGGACCGCAGGAGAATGAGGGGAATGAGCCAGCACAGACACGGTGAGCGCTCAGCCTGTCCTCTCCCCGAGCCTCAGCCCCGTGTTCTTCAGAGCCAGGCCAAGGCAATCTGGTGCTCAAAGCAGAAAGTAGGGGCTGCAGTTCACGGGCACTGCCCTGACCTCTCTCTTGCGTCCACTCTCTCTCACGTCCTCCTCCCCAGATGCAATGGCCAGCAAACTCAGCTACGAAGCTCCCTGCGGAGATGCTGGTGGCCGTGAGGGGCACAGCAGCGGGACCCAAGTGCTAAGACCATCTGTCGGACTCGTATCAGAGTAGATGAGGGCCTCCCCTCTCACTCTAGAGTTTAAAAAGCATCATGAACACATTCCTAAGTTAAATGTGAGATAACGTCCCCTCAGTGTCCCCACACCCCAGACCAGGAGAGAGACAGAACACACAAGTGACAATCCAAACATTTATTCAGTTGACACCTGAGATCTGCGCACTCCTTAATGCCTCCGCACACCTCGGGGTGAGCCTGGATGGGGCCACTAGGGACTGAGGAAGGGGGCCGCATCACGGGGCTGCCCCAGGAGGGCCTGTGTGCCCCAGGCTGGCCACGCACGGTTGGATCCGCGCTGGGGGCAGGGGAAACGTCTCCCAGCCCCAGACAGCCCGGTCAGATGTGGAAAGCCCAGGCCTCACGCCTCAGCAGGGACATGGTGACGCCTCCTCCCTCTCTCTGCACAATCTGCAAGCTGCCCGCTCCAACACAGTCTCAGGTGACAGCCTGAGACCACAGCCAGGTCCAAGGCTGCCTCACCGCTCATGAGGTGTCTTCTCTGGTAGAGGCTCTCCAAGATGGCAAGGAAGCACCGGGCTCCACCTGGCAGGTCGGCTGGCTCTCAGGCTGGGATGCTTGGCCCCCCTCCTCCGGGGCAGGCAGGCCACAGCCAAGGTCGTGGGTGTGGCCGACGCAGGTGACCGGGACAGCAGCAGGCTGGGACACTTTCGGGGCTCCAGCCTTGCTGCCACTTTCTACTGTGGGGCTCTCTACAGGCTCAGTGGGCGCCAAGCAGGATTGGAGGAAAGGGCATCGAGTAGGAGGGGGAGGTCGGAGGAGAGGCCCAGTGCGAGACCCGGAAACAGGAGGGGGGAGGGCCGGGGTGATCACGGGGCCACCAGGATGCCCAGGGGCAGCAGCAGACACAGAAGTGGGATGAGGAACACCACCGGACGCAGAGAGGCAGCCTGGTTGATCACGACAAGTACCCACTCAGCACAGCAAGCAATATCTGTATAAACTCCGGGCGCATCTCCACGACCAGCCAGTGCCCCAGCGCACGATTCCCACCTGGACCCACGTGCCCTTAAATTTACAGACCAGGGGCCCCCAGAGTCTCCCTGGAGAAAGAGAAAGAAACAAACGCAGAAATGGAAGGCCATCCATGTCAGAGCAGGCTGACTGCAGCATAAGGCGCTGGGCAGTCAGGCACATGGGGACCTTCCCTGGGGACCTACCAGGGCCACTTTTCTGTGAATATGAGAACTGAGAATTGAAAAGTTAATGGGAAGGGACAGCTGGCTGGATCAACCGTGATCTCGGGGTTGTAAGTTTGCGCCCCACACTGGGTATAGAGAATACTTAAAAATAAAATCTTAAAAAAAAAAAAGAAAGAAAAGTTAATGGGAAAACTTTAATATCCTTGGGAGGATATTATGACTGGTCATTTCCCAAACCATAGTGGCTGTTAAACACTTTGAATATCACCTCTGCGTGAGAGTCCCCTAAATCCATACATCTAGTTTAAAGTTTCTCTAGAACTCCTAACCCATATAGCCAGCTCCCTCCATATTTGACGCTCCACTCCCAGACATCCCACATACACCCCATCTCCCAGACCTGCTCTGGTCCCCCCGCCCCCACCAGCCAGCTCAGACAGAAACAGAGAGCCCTCCTAACCCCTCCCTCGCCCCCACCCTCCCAGCAGGCAGTCACCTAGAACTCATGACTCAACCTCAGACACACCTCCTTCACCCCCTCACCGCCCCGGGTCCTGCTCGGGACCCCGCATCATCGCCTAGATGATGGAGACAAACACCTAGCCTACAGTCTTGCCCGGATGGCGTCGAGAAACTTGGCCCAGCGCTCCAAGCCACACGGATTCCAACTGCAGCCCTCTTCCCTGGCCACCTCATTGCTCCAGACCTGGAAGACAGGCCCTACACGTGACAAGTTCCCTAGGACCTCGGAGCCGCTGTCCGTGCTGCTCCCTCTCCCTACAGCGCTGTTCTCCTCTTTCCAAGAAATCCAAATACTCATCCTCTGAGACCCAGCTCCAACGCCCCCTCCTCCAGAAGGCACTCGGAGCAGGAGGAAGACGGCGGGCCCGGGAGGCCTGCAGGCACGCACAGGGGTCCCTGAGCCAGCACCTTTGGACCTCCCCTCGTCTGCGTGACAGGTATGATGTCTATGTGGCAGGCTTATAACGGGGGTTAACAGAGCTCATGGGGGTAAATGCTCCCACTGGCTCACATAGGAAGTGCCACATAGGGGGAACTCAATTCAAGGAACGTAGAGTGTTAGGACTACCCGCCCCCAACTTGCCCACACCTTGGCAGGGCCCCCAGGCAGCAAGGAGCAAGCCAGGCCAGCTCCGGGGAGCCACGGGGGGTTCTCCCCATGAATCTCCTTCACTCAGGAGGGAAAGGAGGATGTGGCAGACCACGCAGGCCCTGGCACTTGGGAATGAGGAAGGCTGGGAGGGACATCCTCAATGTGGAGGTGGAAAAGGGTCCATGAAGTTACCTGACAAGAATCCTTCCCAGCTTCTTTATAGCCACAGAGCATCCCTTCCAGTACTACACTCTTCTTTGTTGTTATGGCTTTCTGAATCATCGTATTACACATTTCATGGTGCATGATGTCTTGGTCGACCTCATGTAGAACAGCTGTAATGGGGTCGCTGCCTACACGGGAAGAAACTCAGCAGTGGGTGGTTGTGCCCAGGTGGACAGTAAGCCCCTCAGCACCTAGAATCCCCTTTGAAAAAAGCAGGGCAGTGGGTATTGTCCCCCTTTGACACTGGAGGAAACGGAGGCCCAAAGTAGACAGGGGGAGAAAAGGAGGCAAGAACTAATAAGATCAAGACAGCATAAAGAAGAGCCAATCTGGACGGGAAGAGGGCAAGGCCTCACCAGCCTGAGAAATGATAATCAAGCATCTGTTACTCTGAGTATCAACAGTAATAGTGACAGGGATCCTGTGCATCAGTAAAGTGTCTTTACTTTTGAGCAGGATCACGGACTCTCGAAGTGGTAGTGCCCCAGGGTTACCAACCCAGCCTCTTCCCAGAGATAGGAGGCCCTCCAGCCTCAGCAACAGAGACCTGGCTCTGCCTATACCTAAAAGCACAGGAAGCTCCCTGACAAGCAAGGCCCGTACTTTCAGAGACGGACAGCTCTGACGGACAGACAACTCATCACCTGCTGAGCAGAAATCCACCCTGGAGAGAACTCCAAAGCCTTTGGCTCCGTCCCCAGGGAACCTAAAAATACCCCCACACCAGACAGGCATGGTCCCTCACAAATTTACAGAAAGAGACTTCACCCAGGTGTCTCTTCTCCTGAGAGCAGCTCCAGTCCCCAGGACCCGTGCCTTTCCTTAAACGGCTACCATGAAATATTTGTGCTGCAACAAAAGACCTCTACCAATTTCTAGGCTCAAGCCAATCAGGAGCCATTACTCTGGCTGCTGCTAAACTGCACCCCCTCTTTCCCCCTCTGCCAGGCAGTCCTCCTCCCTGTCCCTCTCTATAGCCTTTTCGCCTACTTCAGGGTTGGGCTGCCTCCCTCTTCCTGGGTATGCTACCCAACTCACAGTCTCACCATATTCTTCTTTTCTGCCCCATCCGGTCACCCAGCACGTGGTCCCAACTTCCACCCGGAAAGTCTTCTGAGGGATGCATATAGGCTGGATGGTCACAGTGAAGTTTACGGGGTAGAGGAGCCGGAGAAGGGCAAGGTCCTTTTGAACGGTTCTGACTACTGAGAGCTGAGGGTGGATGATGATGTTTCGGACGGGGATCACAACACTGGCGATTTCTTTATAGACACTGCGATCTCCCATCTTGACACTGTAGTGGAATCGGCTGTGGGAGAGAGGACATGCCCCTCATAGAGACCTCTTCCACACATTGCAGATGCTTCCCAGCCTGGCCCCAACGTCCCTCACCACTCTTTCTACCGCCCTATCACCAAACAGCCCTCCTTAACGCCTCTCGACATTGGTATGCTCATCCAAACGATCGGTTTTGTTCACCAAATTAGTATTCCTAGTAACGAGATGGCCAGAGCCCAACCCGGCCCGTTTCTCGAGGGTGCGCGCCTCGCCTGGGTTGGGCTGGGTTTGGGTTTTGTCAAGTTGCTAGGGCAACAGAACCTAATGGGTATTTGAGGAGAGCAGGGCCGGCTTCAGAACTCTGTCTCTACTTGTCACTCCTCACCTTAAAATACCGTGGCCTGCAGTCAGCACCCACTGCTGTGTGATGAGGGAGCCTCCGCACACATGTTTCTCGTTGATCCTCAGGCTCACCTGCCAAGGCCACTTCCCCTCTTTGGCCTCCTTGCCTCCCAAGATTTTCGCAACTACTTGGCCACACCCTGAGAACAGCGTGGGAGGAAGAACCTCAAAGAAACAGAGTCCGGGCTTCCCAGGGGAGCACCAGGTGCCCCTCGGACGGGGGTGGGGGGGGAAAGCCTCGGCCTCTAAGACTCCAGGGCAGGGCTGCCGAGTCCCCAGGCCCTGTACCCACAGACCTCCAAGGCCACATGGCGTCCCGCTCAGACTCCACAAGTGGGGCTGCATTCCTCAGACCCTTGGGGCGGGGGAGGGGGAGACCCCTGACTCCCCCAGACTCCCCGGGAGCAGGGGCTCCCACTCGCGGGCCTCAGCCCCCTGCGGGGCTCCCAACACCAGGCGTCACCTGGGATCAGTTCCACCAACTGGGAGAGTACGGCAGCCTCTTGGGGCCCGGGGGTCGCAGACAGTCCCTCAACCCTCCCCAGGCTCGCGCCGGGGCCCTCACGGCCGCCCCCCGACGACGACGACGGGGAGGTGGGCGCCGGGGAGGGTGGGGACCTCGCGGACCCGCCCTGTGCCGCATCCAGCGGGGGCTGGAGGAGCAGGAGCCAGAGCAGGAGGCCCAGGGAGCCGCCAGGTGCGGATGCCATGGGCCCGCCCGCGCCGCGCCTCTCACAGTGGCAGGTGGACCGGTCCGCGCAGGGGGCGCGCGCGGCGGAAACAGCGGCTCCTAGCGCGGCGGGCCTGAGTGCGGAACATCGCGCCCTCAGGTTCACCCGGGGCCTCTCTCCGCTCGGAGTCCCACCGAACCCCGCCCAGGCCGCAGGGGCCAGCGTGCTTCCGAGGGAACTGCCCTTGACAGGGACCTCCCGGTTCCGGGGACACCGCCTGATGCCCCTGCCCCTTCTGGTGCGGTCCCTGGGCTGGGGCTGTTGAGGACAGGCGGCCGGGGCATTACCCGAGGAGCCTTAATTCTCCATAATGGTTCCTCAGCTCAGGACTTCATCCACCAGACCGGGATTATGGGGTGGAGGACCATACAGATTAAGTAGTTTAGACAAAGGAGTAGGCTGCGGTTCTATTTCAGTGATCGTGGCGCCTTAAAAAATTAGCTATCACCAAAGATACCCGCAAGTCAGTCCGTTCTTCTTAGCACTTGGGCCCTGGCATCCGTCCTGGTGGCATGTCCTTTGTCTTTGTGGCCTAAAGGCTTCTGCTAGGCCTCTGCCTCTCTGGGCTTCAGCCTCCCCGTTGAAGTCAGGGAGAAAACAACAATCACAGCTTCTGAATTGCAGTACTTCCCACTTTTCCCTGGCCAAAACGGGACAGCCAGTCACAGTGTTTTTCAGGAATGGGGATGCTCCCCCTCGCAATTTATGTCTCAACATCCTGGTGAAGGGGTTATTCTCTCAGGCCTTCTTGGAGGTTGGAGAAGGGAGGGAGTAGATCATACATCATGAATCCCTTCCAATATTCTCCACTCCCTCTTTGCATTCCGTTCTCTATATTAAACCAAGGGATTTCTGGCATATCAACTTCCTTTAGTGAGGTCCACCATTGAGTTCAGGCTTAAAACAACCAGCATGAAGAGCCTGCAACATGTAGAATCATGCCCACCTGTCTGAACCAGGAAACTGAATTCAGAATTTCTGGTAAGTGTACTCCTGATAAATGTGGGTTCAGGCCTCCCCAGTCAAGCAAGAGTCCTTAGAATCCAATCCTATCATACACCTCTGGTTTGTTCCAATGTAGACGAGAAAACTCTTGCAGTTCTTTTTGTAAGGAAGGCTTCTCCTCCTGGTTATACTTTGTACCTATCCAAAAGCATGATGGGATCTTACTCCAGTTACTAGGTCTAGAGGCAGTGAAGACCTGGCAGGGGTGATACAGGTAAAGAATTGGTATGCACTTATAATGTCCTCAGATGAAGTCAGCACAGTGTCTCTAAGGTAAAGCGGACCAGCTTTATCAAATGGGAGGAGGCACTATTTCTACTGGCAAGATAGGTTCAATCTGGCTGAGGATGAGGGTGTCCTAAATCTATCCAAATGTACCCCCCTTTGAATTTTCAGGGTCTCTTTCCTGACCAATTCCTTAACTTTTCTTTAAAAGTTCTGATAAAGCTGTTACTTCAATTTATGTTGAAACTCAGCAACCCAAAAGATCGGATACTACATCTTATTTTTATTTCAAATGCATCAACCCTGCAGTTCTACAGTATATGAACTTATTTTAGGGAAATCAGAGAAGCCTTTAATCCAAGAAGTTAAATCTCCAGATTGCCATTTTCTTTCTTTAAAATCATCAGTGCAGTAAGAAATAACCAGCCCTTTTCACAATCTTTGTATTCTTCATTTCCACAATAACATCTATTGTGGCAGCCTTTTGTGTTATCTTTTAATGAACTGTCAAATGCAAAGCATGGGCTAGTGTAAGACTTTAGAACTTCTAGGAGCCTGCAGACACAAGGTGAGCTTGCACCCCTCATAGGGCCTTCCCTACAAACTCCCATCAGGTGTTCATGAGAAAGATTTGCGGCAGGGCAAGAGACCAGAGAAAGCCTTGCTTACAGTACAAGCATTAGGGAGGGGAGCCGGAGCTGCTGTGGGAAAGGCATGATGTGTGGCCTGAATCCTTCAACTCTGTCCCCCATCCCACCAGGCAGCCAATAGAAGACCCAGGCCAGCAGCAGCCACTGCCACCACCACCACTGTCACCTTATGTGACTGGGTGAAGGGCACAGACCTGTCATTTTCAGGGCACAAGTTAAAGCCTACTATAGCTGGGTAAAGAGAACATAAAATAACGTCTACCCCTAAAGGAGGAGCCAGATCTTTGGAGATCTCCTATGCTGGGGGAGAATCAAGATCACTGAGAAGACCTCATCTCTGAGAGCCAAGAATATAGGACCCGCCTAACAGTGAGGCTGAGCCAGAAAAACAAAGAATGCCCCCACCTCCTCCCTCCACTACCAGGCTAGCAAGTGTCCAGGAACAAGTAACAGCAGTTTACTGCTGGGGGGAGGAGTAAAAGCATGGAAAGGCATCCTCTTTGACACATAAGCACAGAGAAGACTGACAGCTGAGTGTAGAACAGACACAGAAAAAAATCCACCAAGTCAGCCACCACTCGAAGCAAAAAAATAACGGAAGAATTCGAAGCCTGGTACATAAGGAGGGTAACCACACAACAAAAAAACTTGGCATGATTATCTCAATACTCTCTACTAAAGGGAAGACTTGCCCATTTCTGAACATATTGTTTGTTTTAAAGATTTTATTTATTTATTTGAGAGAGAGAGAGAGTACAAGCTGGCGGAGGAGGTGGGGGGGAGGCAAAGAGAGAATCCCAAGCAGACTCTGCACTGAGCGTGGAGCCCGACGCAAGGCTCAATCCCAGGACCCTAAGATCATGACCTGAGCTGAAATCAAGAATTGGACGCCTCACCGACTGAGCCACCCAGGCGCCTCACGAACATATTGTTTATGGAAGTCTCTATTCACCTACGCAGAATGACTAGCTTTCAAACAAAAATGATGAGATACACAATGAAAAGGAAATTAACAACACACTGTCAAGAGACAAACCAATCAACAGAACCAGATTCAGATAGGACATGGGGTTTAGAACTATTACACAGGGAATTTTAAATACTAGGATGAACATGCTCTAGCTGCCATCTTGCCCGCCCCCCCACCCGCATGTGTACACCTAATCTCAATCTCAGCTGGTATGTCCGAAATGCCCTGAGTGCCTACCCTGCCCCCCATTTCCGCTCCAACAAGATGAAAGAAACTATCATGAACCAGGAGAAACTCACCAAGCTGCAAGCACAGGTGTGCATTGGTGGGAAAGGAACTGCTCACCAAAAGAAAGTGGTTCATAGAACAGCTCCAGCAGATGATAAAAAACTTCAGTTCTCCTTAAAGAAGTTAGGGGTAAACAATATCTCTGGTATTGAAGAAGTGGATATGTTGCAAACCAAGGAACAGTGATCTATTTTAACAACCCTAAAGTGTAGACATCCCTGGCAGCAAATATTTTCACCAGTTCAGGCCATGCTGAGACAAAGCAGCTGACAGAAGTGCTACCCAGGATCTTAAACCAACTTGATCCAGACAGTGTGACTCATTTAAGGAGACTGGCTGAAGCTCTGCCCACACAATGTGTGGCTGGAAAAGCACCACGTGCTACTGGGGAAGATGATGATGATGAAGTTCCAGATCTTGTGGAGACTTTTGGTGAAGCTTCCAAGAATGAAGCAAACTGAATTGAGTCAACTTCTAAAGAAGAAAAACCTTGAAGAAGTTACTGGGAGCTGCTATTTTGTAATTATGACTGCTTTTTAAAATTTTGATCATGGACCTGATAAAAATCTAGGTCTCTAATATTTTTAAGCCCAAGCCTGTTGGACATTGCAGGTCTTTTCAGTTTTTGCTTATACACAATTCATTCTCTGCAGCTAATTAAGCTGAAGAGGCCTGGGAATAAAGTTTGAAACAAGGTTAATAAAGTTCTTTACTGGGGTGCCTGGATGGCTCAGTCGTTAAGCGTCTGCCGTCGGCTCAGGTCATGATCCCAGAGTCCTGGGATCGAGCCCCGCATCGGGCTCCCCGCTCCGCGGGAAGCCTGCTTCTCCCTCTCCCACTCCCCCTGCTTGTGTTTCCTCTCTCGCTGTGTCTCTCTCTGTCAAATAAATAAAATCTTTAATAATCTTTACCTAGTATATATACATACATACATACATACATGCTACAATGAACATATTTGAAGGCTCTAGTTCAGAGGTCAATAAATGTTTTCTAAAAAGGGTCAAATAGCAAATATTTTAGGATTTTGAGGTACAAGTGAGGATATTATGTGGGCTTCTATAAAAAAAAAAAAAGGAAAAATTTCCACGAAAATATAGTAGTGATAGTAATTGGATATAACATTTTGTAATACAAATTTAATGAGAAGAATTTTGGGAGAATAACATTTTACTTAATTGGTTCAAAATTAGTGTTCTCCATCATCAAAATCAATTGCAAATTTTCTGTGATCTACAATGGTATTTTATGAATTTAATCTTTTAAAATGTCTTTTCGGGGCGCCTATGTGGCTCAGTCATTAAGCGTCTGCCTTCAGCTCAGGTCATGATGCCAGAGTCCTGGGATCGAGCCCTGCATCAGGCTCCCTGCTCTGCGGGAAGCCTGCTTTCCTTCTCTCACTCCCCCTGCTTGTGTTCCCTCTCTCACTGTGTCTCTCTCTGTCAAATAAATAAATAAAATCTTTAAAATAAAAATAAAAAAAATAAAATGTCTTTTCATGTAGATAAGTGCTGCCCAATGCTGATATTAATCTGTGAATATATAGCTTTGAGCATATTCTTCACTTGGAAGCCATTTATTGAGCTATATAAGGTTTTTCTCTTGATATTTGCCTTTGTCATGTCATTACATTGCAAATTAATCATTTCACTGAAGTTTAGGTGGAAGCTGTTCAATTACACTTAACTGGATTTTGAAATATGTAAATTTCCTTTGCAGCGCTTACACAGAGGTCCAAAAACTACTTTTGGAATTGTATCAGAAAGCTCAGAAAATACATTCACTGCAAATTTGTGTGGGAATGCGTATCTTGCTTGTTTTAACTTTTGACAGCACGAGAACTGTATAAAGCAGCTTGACATAACTTCTGATTCAAAAAACATTAGCTATCACCAAAATGACTTTACCATAGGATAGACAGCAATAGAAAACTAACAGAGGATGAGAAAGAAGAATAGAGAGGATACCATTATAAGGTTCTTGCACTATTTAAAAAGCAGATACTTGGGGCGCCTGGGTGGCTCAGTCGTTAAGCGTCTGCCTTCGGCTCAGGTCATGATCCCAGGGTCCTGGGATCGAGCCCCGCATCAGGCTCCTTGCTCCGCGGGAAGCCTGCTTCTCCCTCTCCCACTCCCCGTGCTTGTGTTCCCTCTCTCGCTGTGTCTCTCTCTGTCAAATAAAAAAAAAAAAAAAAAAAAAGAACCTATTTAAAAAAAAAAAATTTAAAAAAAAAAATAAAAAGCAGATACTATTGTTTGAAAGAAGAGGGCAATTAGTTAAACATATACACTGTAAACTCCAGGGAAACCAGGGAAAAAAAAAAAAGTTAAATAACTATCAATAAGACAATAGCAAAGATAAAATAGAATCATAAAAAATACTCCATTAATTTAAAAGAAAGCAGGAATAGAGAAAAAGAGATGGTACAAATAGAAAGCAATTGGCATGATGGTAGATTTTAATCCAACAATATCAATACTTGCATTAAAGGTAAGTGTTCTATTAAATGAATTAATGCTTCTATTACATGAATTAAAACAGATTGTCAGGCTGGATTTTTTTTAAAGCACAACTCAACTATATACCCACCTTAAATATAAAAACATAGATAGGCTATAGGGAGAGCGATAGAGTATGATATACAATGCAAACACTAATTAAAAGAAGAAGTAGTTATATTACCATCAGACAAAGCCAACCTCAGAACAAAGGATATTACCAGGGATAAACAGAGACATTAATTACAGAATGATAAACAAAATTCTAAATGTGTATGCAGCTAAATACACCTAACAACAGATCTTCAAAATTTACAGAGTAGGGAGAAAAAGACAATCTAGCCAAAATTAGAATTCGGAATATCAATATGTCTTTCTTAATAATTGATAAAACAAGTACACAGAGAACTAGTAAGAATATGTAAGATCTGCAAAACACTATCCATTAATTAGATCTAATGGACATTTATAGAATACTCTATCCTAGCAACAGCAGAATACACTTCTTCTTCCCAGTGTACATGGAACATACACCAAGATAGAGCATATTATGAGCCCTTAAACAAATGGTAATAAATTTAAAGAACTGAAACTATACAAAATACATCCTCAGATCATAACAGAAATTAGAAAAATATCTCGAGGAGTACCTGGGTGGCTTAGTTGGTTAAGTGTCTGACTCTTGATCTCAGCTCAGGTCTTGATCTCAGAGCTGTGAGTTCAAGCCCTGCATTGGAGCCCAGCATGGAGCCTACTTAAAAAAAGAAAAGAAAAGAGAAAAAAAGAAAAATATCTTGAAAATTGCCAAATTTTTCAAAAAAATTTTAAAACTTTGATTTTGGGGACGTCTGGGTGGCTCAGTCGGTTAAACATCTGCCTTCGGCTCAGGTCATGATCCCTGGGTCCTGGGATAGAGCCCCACGTCTGACTCCTTGCTCAGGGGAGAGTCTGCTTCTCCCTCTCCCTCTGCCCTTCCCCCCTGCTTGTGCACTCGCTCTCTCTCACTCTCTCTCAAATAAATAAATAAAATCCTAAAAAAAAAAAAACCTTTGATCTTGGACTTCCAGAACGTCTTCATGAGAAACTTGGTTGATTCCCTCCCTAAAGAAAAAGCTATTTAACTGGTGAAAATTATTTTTTAAAAAGAGAAAAACTATTTCAGGTCTCTGGAAATTGTCCTATAGGCATACAAAACATTGAGAAATATTTATACGAGAAAATCTACAAAACTTGGTAAGAACAGCAAGAGTCTGTGGCATTTGAGCCATGACCACCTCCCATCCCCCCTCCTTAGCTCCATATTATGGAACTCTACTCTGGACAAGTGGCCATGATGGGATCTCCTTCTCCCCCAGCTAAGATTTCACTTCAGAAGAAGCAACTAGCTGGTGTCTCTCATTCCGCTAAGTCCATCTGCAGAAGCCCTGTTCCAACAGACATGCCCAAGAGGACTGGAGCTCCCTTCCCTCACTTTGCTCCTGCTCATAGGGCAGAAGTTCTACCCCAGGCACAGCAGGCTGAGAATCCTGGGGCTCCGATTGCCCCATCCCAGCTCACTGTTAGACCAGAGGTTCCACCTTGGGAAGGGCAAGTGAGAAGACCGATGGGATTGCATCCCTCTCCCCCGTGCCCACTCAGAGAAGAGCAGTTTCACTCCAGGAGAAGCAGGCTGCCATTCCCATCCTCAGCTCTGGTAGAGCAGCACAAACATTCTGCCCAGGAGGAGAGGCAGGCTGAAAGGAGGAGTGTGCCCTGCAGCTCTGCCTGAAATAACTGAATTTATTTGGAACAGACGGTAGAGAAATCCATGCCTAACGGAGTTGTTTAAAACTGGAGATCATCTTGATGAGCAATTAAGAGAGAGGGTTGATAGCTCCATAATACTGGCAGCTAAAAGTGAAACAGAAGACTAGCTCGAAGTTTAACACAGAAAACGAGTGAAAGAGAGAGAGTCAAAAACACTGTACATATACCTTTGTGTACAAGACTGCATTCTCAGGAGTGAATGGATAAGGAACTTCCAAGCTACTAGTCCCTGGCTGAACATGTAGGGGAAAAGTAAATTCCCTAAGTTGTGAAAGCCATCTCCAAGAGACACACACATATCCAGTGGTAAATAGTGAAAATAAAACTGACCAAAGGAGCTTACAACCATTTACCATTGAGTGGCTTATGCTGATCCAGGGAAATAAGGGGAGGGGGGAATCTGAGCAGGAATATCAGAGGCTGCAAAATGAAAGGGAAGTAGACTTTACAGAATTATCGTACCCAAGTCACTAAACAAATAAATGACCAAATAAACACCACCACCATGAGTCTGGGGTGGGGTGGGGCGGGGGGACACGGAACCAGTGTCCAGATTTGCTACAACATATTACATGTTGTCTGCCTTTCAATGACAAAATTGCAAGACATGCAAAGAAACAAGAAATACATAGAAAAAGAGGTGGATAATAAAAAACTCTCCTTAAGGGGACAGTCTTATATTTCAACTGATGCAAGAAAGCATTTCATGAAATGTAACACATTTCCATGAGAAAAACATTCAGGAAACTAGAAATAGAGAGAAACTTCCTCAGTATGATAAAGACCATATATGAAAAACCCAGAGTGAACCTCCTACTCAATGGTGAAAGACTAAAAGCTTTTCCCTAAGATCAGGAATAAGACAAGGATGCCCACTTTCACCACTATTTAACATGGTACTGAAAATCCTAGCCACAGCAATTAGGTAAGAAAAAAAATGCCCCCCCCCCCAATTAACAAGGAAGAAGTAAAATTATCTCTGTTCACAGATGACATGATCCTACATATAGAAAACCATAAAATTTCACACACAAAAATCTGTTAGCAATAATAAACAAATTCAGAAAAGTTGCAGTACACAAAATCAACACACAAACATCTATTGCATTATCTAGTGCATACACTAACAGTGAACAATCAAAAAGGAAATGAAAAAAAATCCCATTTACAATAACATCAAAAAGAATAAAATACTTAGGGATAAATGAATTTAAGCAAGGAAGTGAAAGAACTATACCTTGAAAACTATAAAAATATTGCTTAAGGAAATTAAAGACTTTAAACAGAAAGACATCCTATATTCATGGATAGGAGAACTTAATGAGGTCTTGTTAAAATGACAATATTATCCAAAGCAATCTGCAGATTCAGTGCAATCCCTATCAAAATCTCAATGACTTTTTTTGCAGAAATAGAAAAACCCATTCTAAAATTCATATGGAATCTCACGAACCCCAAATAGCCAAAACAATCTTGAAACAGAGAACAAAGTTGAAAGACACATTTTCTGATCCTGAGCATGGCACAGCACAGAGGAGTGAAATACAGGTCCTGGGTGTACCCACGGAAGCCACCTGACCTCTGGACTCCTGAAGAACAGCCATCCACTTGTCTTTTTTATCCTCAGAGACACTTGCCATCAGTGTTCTGTTCCTTACCACAGAGCATCTTCTGATTTATAGGCATTCATTTGACTTCCCCTTTTGGAGTCTGTGCATGACCCTCCCGGTCCCCAAATCCACATCCAGGCCCAGTCTGGGGACAAAGCCTTCTGCCCCTACCCCAGGGAGGCCATCAAAGCTACATGATGGAGATACCTCTCATGGAGGCTCTTCTGAAATTTTAAATTCTCATTTTTATGAGGGGAAGGTAGGAAAGTAGGGGGAGGAAGAAACAGCAGGGGAAGAAGGAAACTAGAAGGGAAAAGTAAGGAAGGGAGGGGAGAGGAGGGAAGGGAAGAAGGAAAGGAAGGAGGTGAGGAGAGCATAGGGAGGCAAGGAGAAGGGACGTGGAGGGAGGGAAAGAAAGGAAGAAACTGAGTTATATATAGGTAGGAAGATACAAAGGGCATCATTTGCAGAAGACAGAATTACCTTCTAAAACAAATCCAAATGAACGGACTGAAAAATTAATCAAACTATAAGAAAATAGACTAAGAGGGCTGGGAGAAAAGACCAATATTCAAAATCAATAACTTGCTATCCTGCAGCAGTAACACATTAGAAAATATAATAGAAAACAAGAGGGGCGCCTGGGTGGCTCAGTCGTTAAGCGTCTGCCTTCAGCTCAGGTCATGATCCCAGGGTCCTGGGATCGAGCCCCGTGTCGGGCTCCCTGCTCTGCGGGAAGCCTGCTTCTCCCTCTCCCGCTCCCCCTGCTTGTGTTCCCTCTCTCGCTGTGTCTCTCTGTCAAATAAATAAATAAAATCTTAAAAAAAAAAAAAAAAAAAACAAGATATTCCATTAATGATAGCGACACACATTTTTTTAAAGATTTCTTTCTTTTTTTAATTTTATTTATTTGTCAGAGTGAGAGCAAGAGAGAGCATAAGCAGGGGGAGCAGCAGAGGGAGAGGGACAAGCAGGCTCCCCATTGAGCAAGGAGCCCAATGTGGGACTCGATCCCAGGACGCTTAACCGACTGAGCCACCCAGGCTTCCCAGTGACACACATTTTTTAAAAATACCTAAGAATTGGCATTTCACCATTGGCCCAGCCTCCTCTGACCCTTTCTTAACCCTCTCCTCCTCACTAGTGGGGCTCCAGCCACACTCGCCTCCTTGATGTGCCTCACTGGCGACTCCCTCTGCCCCCAGACATCCAGACAGTTCATTTCCTCCCCTCCTGCGTCTAAACCAGGGCTGGAAAACTCCTTCTATAAAGGGCCAGATACTAAACATCTTAGGCGTTGTGGGCCAACAGACAAAACCAAGAATATCATACACATACTTACATAGAAACAGAGAAAACAAGCTTCCACAAAATATCGATAGATGAAAAAAAATATTTACAGATGAAATTCAAACTGTAATAACAACCGAGGACTGCTTTTCGTTTTTATTTTTTGGGTAACAGGTTTACGAAGGAGAAGAATGGAATTCTTTTAGGGGGATACCATCAAAGTTAAGTGTTTTCCAAACACGGAACTGACTGCAAATGCTCTTCTGTGAGACCCATTCTCAGCTAAGAGGTGGTGGGTCTGATTTGGTCTGCACTCAAATATCACCTCACGCGTGAGGCTCTCCCAGGACACCCTCTCAGAAGTTGTACCCCCCACCCAGTCTTCCGTCTTAACCTCGGATTTTCTCCGCAGCACTCTGTCTTTTGCTCACGTAGACAGTTACTGTCCTTCCCTTCCATATGTAAACTTCCAGTAGGCAGTCAGTCCTGCCAGGACCTGACACGTGTCTGGCACATGGCAGGCGCCCGATAACCATCTGCTGAATGAATGAAAGAACAGAATCCTAGGAAAGGGAGAATGTGTTGGTACCTCTAAGCGCTTAGAGCAGTGCCCGGCACATGCTGGGCTCAGTGAGTATTAGTCACCGTTATTTTAGGAGGGACCCAAGTATCTGGAAAGTGCAGGCCTCAGAGCAGACACACAGAATCTTCCAGCCACCAGACACCCACCCCCTGCCTACCCGCCTGCTGAATCTCCTCTCTCTGTCTCCCTGCTCCCTCCGTGGCTCCTGGTGTATGTCCCTCCCCCCC
>NW_022589716.1:5522158-5836079 GCF_004348235.1 Phoca vitulina
CAGATGCCTTAGCTCCACTCTCCTCCATTCTGTCCCCCACCCACCCCACCCGCTCAGGGCCTAAAGATCCTGGCGCCCCATGTCTCCCTCTGACTACCTGCACCTCAGCTCAGGTGCCTGTCCTCTGGAAAGCCTTCCCTGACACCCTCCCCAGGGCCCTGTGCTGACCCTTCACTCTGCACTGTCATTCTGCCTGGACACCTGAGTCGGTCCCTATGTACCCCGGGCTGACAATTCCCCAGGCCCTACTCCTGCCTCCCCAACCCTGCTCCAGGAATCTCAGGCCTGATCTCTGACCCACCCGCCCCCCAGCTCCCGAAAGCCCCCTCCCCCTGCCCTCTGAAAATTACTTGTTGCTGGTCCCCTCTAATCCCACAACAGCCCCATCCTGCACCGGAGGAAATGCCTGGTGAGGGGCTGCGCACTTTGCCAGGTCACACAAGGAGGCAGGGGGAAAGCGGGACCCTGGGCAGGGGTTTGGGCAGTCAGACTGGCCCAGGGTACGCGACAGCAGACAGGAAGATGGACAGAGTTTTGGGTGAGCCGCAGCTGAGCAGGGACTCGAAATCGCTCGGAGCCCCTCCTTCTCCGCCCGACTTCTCCGCAAGACCAGGCGTCAGGGGCTCACCCAGGAGCCGGCTCCCGCCCCCTGGCCCGGCGCCAGCCGTCATCCCCGTGAGGTCAGCCACCGGCCCGTGATTTCGGGGAAATACCAGCTCCTTATTAAAACCAGGCGGTGGTCGGGCCCCTGCTGCCTCCCCAGTAGAAACTAGGGTGTTTGTTCCGAGAGGAACAAGAGTGGGCAGGGCCTGGCCAGGGCCGCGGGCGGGAGGCTTGAGCCGCTGCACCTACCTGGCCGAGGGTCCGGGCGCCCTGGGGAACCCGGGAGGGTGGGGAGCGCACCCCGAGGTTTGGGCGAGGGCAGCCGGGGGAGGGGGGCGGGGGGGGGCACTCGGCACAGGAAAGCGGGGCCGACCAGAGAGGAGGGGGCGTGGGCCGGTGACCCGGAAAGCACGCGGGGACAAGGGGGACAGCCCCCCCCCCCTCCGGGCACCCCCACCGGCACCGAACGCGGGCGGCGGGTCGGGCCGCGGGGAAACGCGGGCGGGGGCCTGAGGTCCTCCCCTTCCGGGGGCGCGGCGCGCCCCGCAGCCCCCCGGCCCCCAGCCGCCCGCCGCCTCCTGCAGGGGGCGCCCGAGGGCCGCGCTGCGGGCCCGGCCCCAGCATCTGGAGCGAGTTAGGCTGGGAGGCCGGCGGGCGGCGGCGTGAGCTCATCCCCGCCCGCCCGCTGCGGTCCCGGCGCTGGAAGGGAACAGAACAGAAGCGCCGCGGGCCCGCTCGGGGCAGCGCGGCGGGAGCGTGACTCCTCCCGGAATGTGGGTGTGAGTGCAGAGGCGGCGGTGTGTGTGTGTGTCGCTGGCGCGTCGCCGAGGGAGGGCCGAGCCCCGGGAGCCGGCCGCCAGCGTGTGTCGCTGTGGGTCACCGTGTGCCGTGGCTGGCGAGGCTGTGTGTGTTCCCGTGGGGGAAGCGCTGCGTGTGACAAGTTACACACATCCCAGCACATACTCATTCCACCAAGCGCACAGGAGGGAGGGGGCCGGCTGGCACTCCTGGCTGCCCGCCCCTGAGCCCGTGTGTGTCCCTGCGCGCGCGTGCAGAAGCTCCGAGCCCGCCCGCCGTGCCCCTGAGAGCCGGGACAGGGCCCGGGCCCAGCTCCCCTCTGCCCAGACGCAAACATACTCTTCCTGGTCATTGCCCCCAGGCACTCTCCTCCTTCGGGAGGGAAGGAGAGTCCTCTTCACTCCAGGGTCATGGCTAACAGTGACTCACAGAGACCACGTGGGGAGACACACACCCAACATTCATATAAGAAACACTTCCTATTAGCAGGACTCCCGGCTGGGAGAACCAACCGGCAGTTTGCAAGGTGGTGGCAAGGCTTGGAGAGGCTACTTGGTGAGATAGGCCCATCCCTGCCCGCGGTGGGGAGCAGGAGGGGCTGGAGGGCGCTGAACCCCGGTGTCTTAGGGGCTCCAGCCCCCTGCAATGGGCCCTGAGGTTACTGCACAGGGTATGAAGGGCCTTGGAGGCCCCAGGACTCCCAGGGCCAGGAGCCAGGATGGGGACATGGCATTGTGGCCGTCACCAGACAGACTGGGGAGCTGGGGCTAGAGGAGGTGCCTGGGAGAACCCCAGGCTCCCCTGACCCATCAGGCTGGTCCTTGCCTTGGACCCTCACCTAAGGGATCATCTGTCTCAGCTTTGGGTATGGTAGTCCCAGCTGTGCTAGAGACCTCAGGGAGTGGCCCTGGCCACCCAGCACCCACCAGCCTTCCTGGCTGGGTTTGCGGCCCTGTCATGCCCCCATCCTCCTCCCCTCACCCCCCAGCTGGGCAGTGGCTCTGAGACAAGGACCCTGCCTTGCAGGACAGGGCACACGAGCCCTCCACCCTTCCTCACCAGCTCTTGCTCCTGGGGCCCAAAGCACATGTTTGCAGAGGGTTGGCCCAGAGCTCTAGGCCTCTGAGCTGCCTCCACACCCCCACTGGTGAGACAGAAAGGACGCGCTGTCCTGGGTAGGCCTCCACAGGAGGTGGCTCTGCATCTAAAGGGACATGCATCTATGGCAACCACAGGGGTCCTCAGCTCCCAAGACACTGGGACAAGCTGGGTGAGGGATTTTTTTAACTGGAATGACTCTGGTTTGTATAACCAGAGCTTCCAAATTACTTAGCAAAACATGTTTGCTTTTTAATTAACATGTGCTTGCAAAACAATGGTTTTAATTAAAGTGGGTGGGGGAGAGAAGGGACAGGAGGGAGAATATTTCAAGGAGCTCCAAGTCCCGGGCCAGACTTCTTAAAAATAAAGTGGAGCTTTGCTCCAAGCCAGCAGAAGCTGGGAGGCCAGGCAGGCTCCTTGGGGAGAGCCACAAGAACAAGACTACCTGCCCTCCACAGCTCTCCAGCTCCCTTGCTGAGAATTCACCGTTTTGCTGATGGTCTCAATACTCACTTACCCCGCTGTTCCCTGGGCTCCCTGGGAAGGGGTGGTCTTTTAGAAAGCTGTTTCACAGGTAAATGAATGGGGATCCACCAGATAAGAGACAGGGGACAGCGTAAGTGAAGATATGAGAGCGTGGGCCTTGTTGGGGGAACATTAAGTTCCCCGGGGAAGGAGAGAGCAGAGGTGGGGGAAGGTGACCCGTGAAAAAGCCAGGTCCCCCCAGACTGGTGGACTGGAAGGGTAGAGCGGGACCGGGAGATGCTGACGTCTAAGCCCCAGGGAGATAGGTAGGGGGAGCTGAGCTGGGGCCAGGGGTATAGGGGTGGAAGGAAGGGTAAAGCTACATTGGGCAGAGGGATTGGCAGAGGAAGGGGAGGGCCTGCGGGGACTAGCAGCGGTAGGTGGCCTGGATTGGGGACTCGGGGCTTCTGGTCAGAGGCTGCCCAGCCCTGTTGCAAGTTTGGTCAGTCCAGCAGGGGGCAGCGTTGGTCCCATCATCCTGGACGCAGGGTGCACGCACCCAGTCCCAGCCAGGAAAAGCTTCAGAAAGAGTGAGAATGAGATCATCCGCCCGGGTCAGCTGCACTTTCTCCCATTTCTGACTTTTAGACCCAGCACCGGGGTGCAGCCCAGGGTCAGAGGTCAGCACCGGGATGGGACAGTGCCCCCTCCCCCAACACACATGCAGACAGAGGGAGATTGACAGGAAGCTTTTAGGGAGTGAGGGCACGCCCAGGGTTCAGGTCAGGTGGCCCTGAACCCCCAGATCCCGGTGGCCCCACCCAGGACCCTGTTTCTCATTAGGGGCCTTCTAGCCTCCCCCCAGCCCGCGCCCCCACTTGAAACGTGCCTCCCTGTACTTAATTCATTACGCCAGGCAGGGTGGGAGGCCCAGCGGGCGGGGGTTATTTTTTCCCCTGAGCTCAGACATTCCTCGCTTTATTATTCTCCACATTTCAAAGCAGCTGTCGCCTCCCCCTACCGCCCCCAGCCCGAAGCTCAGAGTCCAGAAGGGGCCTCTCCAGGGCTCAGAACACCAGAGGCTTCCACACCTCCAGCCCAACACAGGAGAGAAACTGAGGCTCAGAACTAGAGCACCAGGGCAACCTGCAGGGACCTCCCCCAACAGTCTGCACCTGAACTTACCTACCCCGCAACTTGGATCCTCCTATGTGCCCTCCACCACCCTGTCACCCTCTAACACTGTGTTCCCTGACTCTGTTCACCCTACCTTCCACACTGGTGACCTCAGAGGCCCCCTCTCCAATGCAGAGCCAGCCCTGCTGTCCCCCGCCAGGAGTAGGTGCTAGGACAGTTCTCAGGGTCTCTGCCCTGCTCCGGGCCTTGACAAACAGAGCTCTGGCTGGGTCAGCCGCCTGCCAGAGGGCAAGGCCCACCCTGGATCAAGGGATCAACCCAGAGGATGGCAGGGGTGGGGTCAGGCTAGAGAGTCACCTAGAAGCTAGGCCAGGGAGCAACAGTTCTAAGGACCCTGTTTTGGAAAACCAGGGAGGCCCTGGACAAATTTTTGCCCCACATCAGAGAGCTGCCCACCTGGCCAAGCTGCCTCAATAGGAGGTGAGCTCCCTGTTGCTGGGGGTGTTCAAGCAAACAGCAGCTCATCAGACTTGCCCTGGAAAAGAGGTTGGCCCAGGTGTCTGAGGCCCCTTCCCATCCAACTCTGAGGTCAGAATCTGGGGCTGGCAGGGAAGGTATCCACTCCGGATTAACGGAATGAGGGGTCCCTCCTCGCTCACTCAGGGATGGCAAGGCGGGTCTGAAAGCACAGGCCAAGGCACAAGGACAGGAGACCTGGGAGCTGGACCAAAGCCAGAGCAGGACCCAGCGAGGACATTTCCTCTGTGGGCTCACTACAATGTCCTGGCACCTGGGGAAAACCCGGGAGCACAGCAGATACACCATCATCGTGTACTGATCTGACCCAGGGGGTAGGATCTGACCCAGGCCCTACTCCCAGAGCCTGCAGGGGTCAGGGTGCCCACCTAGGGGAGGGACTCTGCCCACAGGGGAAGCTGAGACAGGAGCCCAGGTGGGGCAGGCAACCTGGGGGTTCTGAGGACTGAGTTTGGAGGCCACTCTTAAAACATTTTGCCCCTGCTGGCCCTACAACCAGGCACGTCCGCCCTGTGTGCGGGGCTTGAGGGCTGGATCCTCAGGTGCCCAAGAGGGTAGGAGTCACTCCTGATGTGGGCCCGGAGGGTTCTCGCTGTCCACATAAGCCTGGGGGCCCCAGGGCCAGCCCGTACCTCCAGCTCTACTCTTCAGACCTACCCCAGGGACCCCGTTTACTACAGGAAGACAACATCTTGGGGGCGGACTGCACAGAGCCTGAGCTCCTGAGAGAGGAAGGAGGGGGCGTGGGCCGCGTGGTCCAGAGCTGGTGGGTGTGGGTATGTCTCCCTCGTGGGGGCTCCCAGCCCTGGGCCCCTTCGCTCAGGCCAGGCCATGTGGACGGATGTGCCCAGGTTCCCCCTTTATCTGTCCCTCAGGCCTGAGCACTGTTTCTTTTCCCGGGGCTAGAAACCATGGAGTATTTGTGCCTTCCTGCCTCGGCCGCCCCCACCCCGCCCCGGTGCCACCACCACTGGCTTCCCACCTCCAGCTGCAGGTGGGAACAGGTATAGGCACTCAGAGATTCGGGGACACTCGGAATCACGGGATCCCAGACACTGCCGTGAAGGGAGCAGAGGCATGATCCCCACCCCCAGCCCCGACCTCCATCCGTGCCCGCCTGTCTCAGGGGCTCATCTGCCCATCTGAAGAGTCTCCACTCCCCTTTCCATCCCACCTGGCAGGGCCAGGCCTGTCAGTCATCACGGACATCTGATAATTACACTATGCATGAATGAATGAATGAATGAATGAATAAGTCAATTCAAATGAGCCTTGGGCCTGGAAAGGATGGGCCCCATTCAAGGGTCTCTATGCAGGGATTTGGGTAGACGTTGATTGCAACAAACTGTGAGATTTTCTCAAAACTTAAAATTTGACTTATAAGGTCTGATTTTGCCAACTAAAGACATGAAAACAACAGCCACCAGCTACCATCACCATTGTTTTGTAAACAAAAGGATATTCTCAAGACAAAAAAAACAGTAGAAAGAAAGTAGTAGAAAGAAACTGGAAGAAAGACAGGCCGTGAAGATGCATAAATTGAGCTTCATGGCAAGGCCATGGGCCACCAACATGGGCCTTACTTTTCTCTCATGAAAACTTTCTTGGACATTGTCACAAGCTGGGCCCTGGGGCTTGGGCACACACATATGCTTCCAACCCCTTTTGCAGCATTCATGACTGGAATTGGTTTCCCTCTGTTTGCACACCCCTTAGGACAAGGTGCTCACTACCTCTTCCAGTTAGCTCCAAAGCTGGGGATGTCATTACGGAGCACCTTTATGTGGCTTCCCAGCCTACTGTGGGAGGGAGGAAAGGGACCACGGGGCAAGTGGATGGAAAAGGTGCTGGGGGGGAGGAAAGACTGGCCTCTAGACCCAGGGCATGGGAACCTTGAGGGGAAAGGGCAGCTCATATTCAGCTGGACCAAATTATAAAAATTCAGAAAGTTGGTCAAGACCTGACACTTCCCAAGGGGTATTGTCTCCCCAGCTCTGGAGTTCCAGAGTCTTCCAGCTGCCTCACCCCAAGCCCCCACCCTCCAGAAAGGCTCTGCATCCTCATTCTCACCGAGACCTCACTGGACAGATGAGGTACCCAGACCCACAGGCCAGAGAAGGGGACACAGATTGGAAGAAAATGGAGGCACTCGAGGCGTCTTCAGCAAGGCGGGGGAGGAAGGGGGCGGGAAGGGGCCCCTCCCAACCCTGACCTTCTAGGCCCTCCCCTGTCCAAAGGGCCCTGGGCCCTGGCTGCTGAGACCGGAGGGGGCCTGTTGGGCAGCCGGCCCCAGGGAGCCTCGTGTACACACACTCACACACACTCCACATTCCAGCCGTGCTCTGTCAGCGTCGGGGCAAACCAGGATTGTGTGGCTTTGGGAAAGCAGGAACGAATAACCTCCAAACTTGGGTGAGGGCGGGCCTGGGGCCGGGAGAACCCCCAGGGAGCCACTCCAGTGCTGGGTCACCGGGTTCAAGGTCTGGGGTTTTCCTGCATTCTCCGAGGCCACCGGGTCAGCAGTCCTGGGCATGAGGCTGGCCCTGCACCCAGGCAGGCCTGTCCTGGCCCCCTCCCGTCAGCCCTCCCCACACCCAGGGCCTCAGGACGCACAGCGCAGCACTCCGGCCTGGCACCCCCAAGCACCCACTTCCATGGCATGAGGGCTGCAACTCACACCCCCCACGGCCTAGTTTCTTTCGCCTCTCCCCCCACCTCCTCTGCAGCCCACCCCACCCTGCCTCTGACTTCATACAATCCGTGGCTTGGACCCTTTTACTCCACCCCCAAGCTCTCTTAAGACGGTCATCAGCTTTCTGTTGGCCCCTCTGCCGCGGAGCACTTTGGGCCCTAGCGCCCAGTTTCTCATACCCGCAGTCTGATTTCCTTTCTTCTCGTGACCTAGGAAGATCTTCCTCTAATACTTGATGTCTTCAAGACCCTGGCTGACTTCATTCTACCTCGGCCTGAGTGTCTGGCCTTCTCGGCCCCCCAGTTAAGTGCTATCTGCTCCATGTCCCAGGGGTGACCCCTTGAACCCTGCGGATGGCATCTAGGGAGAAGCTGCAGGGTGTAGCAGGCCGCCGAGAGCCAGAAGCAGCCAAGCAGGGATGTTGGAGCAGAGGAGGGACAGTTGGTTCTGGGGTCCTGAGGTTGACCTCCGCCCCTGGCCCCCAGTTTCCCTGGGCTGCCCCGCTGACCCTCTGGATCAGCCTGGACCAGGACTGAAACCAGAGGTGAATATTCCTGCCACCTTAGAAAGACCTCAGAGATCAGGCCTCAGATTGGACCCCACCTTACAGAGCACGGGCCCTGGCCCTCGAGGCATGGAGGGGACCAGGCTAACAGGGGCACCAACCCTCTGCCCCCTCCGATCCCTTTCCGCCGGCCACAGGGTCACAGGCTGGACCACCCTGCTTGAGGGGGGAGCTGGGACAGTGTTTATGCAACTGTGGGGAGGCCACAGCCCAGCTGGCAGGGCTGCCCGCTCAGCACCGGCACTGACTCAGCAGAGCCCCCCAGCACATACACGCTTCGACACGCATGCCAACAGATACGGACATGCACACACACAGAGGTACGCACACTCGTGCAAATGCACAGACCGGCGGCACACACATATACGGGTATGCACACGGGCAGCTCACGCACCCACAGACACACTCACACGCACAGACACACAGGCCCGCCTGTGGGCACGTGCACCCGCAAACACACGGGGACACACAGAAATGCGCATTCCACCCAGCAGAGGTGGGGGACGAGGGATGCAGAGTGAGGAAACCGCTCACCCCTGCAGCCGAGTGGCACCCTCGGGGTCCCTCCACCCAACCATTCTGACACCTGGACCTACAGCCAGTGACCTGAGCCCAGGAACGACGGCCCCCCTGGGATCAGCACAGCCATATACAACAGGCACAAGGCCCCAGAGGGGCCACGTAACCGTGGCTGGGGCAGAGACCTATTCCAAGTGGAGTAGAACCCCAACAAGTGGGGCCAACCCGCCCCAGCCCGAGCTTATCAGACACAACAGCCCCCGCGTACCCCGACCGGCCACCTCCAGCCTTTCCCCCCCTTCCTCCGCAGTCCACAGAGGATGACTGGCCAGTCTGGGCTGCAGAGTGTCTTGGGGGAATGTGTGGGATTCCGCCTCCCTTCCGGGAACCAAGGGAGCCTGGGAGCACTGCCGGACCATCCTGAAAACCAGAGCAGGGACAAGCATCCTTGAGAGAGCACATATCCCCGGGGATCCGGGACATACATGAACTTGGAGGCAGGGTCCCTTCTTGCCTGGAGATGACAGGACAGGTGCAACCCCCTGCCCGCAGGACTCCAGGCCAGGGTGGGCATCCCCAGAAAGAGAAGGCTGGGACCTCCTGGTCCCATGTGGCCCCTGGGGACTTTTGACAGGGAGCTCAGCTGTTCCAGGAAGGAAGTGACTGGGGCAGGCAGGAATGGGGAGGGGGGAAGGGGGCAGACAGGAAGTGCGGGGACTGCCCAGAAGGTTATCAGTCCCTCATGAGGCTCTCCGCCCTGATTGGGACCAAAGGGAGGTCCTGCTTTCCTGTGGGGGTCCCCAGCCCCAGTTGTCCAGGGAGGCTCGCCGGAGTCCAGCAAGGCCACACGTCCACAGGAGACACCCTGACTAGCAGAGGCCTCCACAGCAAGGCCACACATGCCTCTGTTCCCTGCCCAACCAGCCAGCGGGACTCTGCACCATAACGAGCAGACCCTGCAGTCCCTCACCTGCCGCCCCGAAGGGTATCTGGGGCTGGAGTGGACTGTGTGGAGACAAGGAAAGGAACCAGACGGCCTCGAAAGCCTCAAAATCGGCCCAAGATGTTGCTAAGACTGGTTTCAAAGGGACTTGCAATCTGACCGCTTCTCATCTCCACTGGGCCAAGCACGCATCTGCTTCTCTCTCCCGCACCCTCCTGCCTCGTCCCCCTGCTTCTGCTCGTGCCCCCCAGTCTACTCTCCCTCCACCTGGTGGCCAGAGTGATGCCGATAAAGAGTCTCCCCCCAGCACATGCCAAAGCCCTTGCCGTGGCCACAGGCCCTCGGTCACCTCTGGGACTCAGGCCCTGCCACCTCCCCATGGCGCTGTCCGCCCCCATCTCAGCGGCCTTTGTGCCCCCAGAAGGAATGTCTTCCCTCGATGCCCACCCAGATGCCTAGAGCAGATGCTGAAGTGCCCCATACGAACAAACGTTCCAGCCTGCCTAGGAGGCCCTGCCCCAACCGGTGAAGACCTGAGGAGCTGGAGAGTCTGGTTTCCTCATCCCCTCAGCAGGACAAGTCTCCTGGAGGTACCCAACGGGGCCAGGCCCCCCTGTCCACAGTGATCTCTGCTCCCGGGCCCCCGTGGAGACTTCCTTCCCTTCCAGTGGCTCTCCCATGCTCCCTGGGGTCACCTCCTGGGGAGACGACTTGCATTCCAGCTCAGTCTCAGCTCTGCTTCTGGGGAAGCGCAGCTAAGACACTCCATCTCTCGTCTCTTGCTTATTTCTCCGCTTTAACAGCTCCCCACTCGCCCCTGCCCCCCAGCCCCCTACCACCACCATTCTACTTTCTGCCTCTATGAATTCGATGATCTAAGGTACCTCCTTTAAGTGGAGTCACACTGTATCATCTGGGTCTGGCCTATTTCACTTGGCATAATATCCTCAAGGTCCATCCATGTTGTAGCAAGTGTCAGAATGTCCTTCCTTCCTCGGGGCTGGAGAATGGGCCGTTGTATAGAACACATTTTGTTTATCCATTTATCTGTCGATGCGCACTTGGCTTTTTCCACCCTGGGGCTCTATCAACAGGGGGTTATGAGTATCTCTCTGTCCCTGCTTTCAATTCTTTTGGGAAGATACTCAGAAATGGAATTGCTGGATCGTATGGGAACGTGTTTTAAATTTTGTGACAACCCTCCAGAGCGTTTTCCGCACCATTTTTGGTGGCTGCCCCGTTTTGCGTTCCCACCGACAGCACTCACGGGCTCCGATTTCTCCACATTCTCACAACCCTTGTTACTCCCTGTTTCTTGAATAAAAGCCCTCCTAATTGGGTGTGAAGTGGGATCTCCTGGCGCTTTGGATTTGCATTGCCCTAACTAGTGATATCGAACATCTACAGACCAATGCTAATTGGCCATTTGTAGATCTGCTTTGGAGAAATGTCTATTCAAGTCTTCTGCCCGTTTTTGAATTGGGTTGTCTATTATTTTGCTGTAGACTTGCAGGAGTCCTTTATATATTCTGGGTATTACCTCCTCTTTTTTTAAGTCTTTTGCCTGACTATTACCTTCTCCGATCATCCCTGGCCTCCTGATTTAACATGTCAGCCCCTCCCAGCTCTTACACACACGCGCACGCCCGGCCTCTCCCCTACTTGGGTCCCTCCTCAGCCTTTATCGCTTGCTGACACGCTGTATGGGTGGTGATTTGTCAGGTCTTTGTGAGCTCCATGAGGGCAGAGGTTTTGAACCACTCCGGGGTTCGCAGGGCTAGGACAGGGCCTGGCACTCAGTCGGTGCTCCAGAGACTCAGAGACAATGAGAGGAAGATGAGACAGCCTCCTGCAGAGACACTCACACCCCTGGCGTCTACAACCTCACACACAGTGCTAGCACACGCCCCCCACACGCTCTCACACTCACGATCCCGACACGCTCCCGGGCAGGCCCCCACACCACGCCAATGCCCACAGGCAGCCCGAGCTGTGCTCATCTTCAAACCCACTCGCGCAGGCTCCCCTCCCACGCAGACGCGCTCGCATGCACCCTGATGGAGCTGCCCTGACCTGGGTCCTCCTGGCCTGCAGGCCGATTCCTACCCTGTGTGGCCCACTCCCCATTCTGAGCCCTTGATCTCCCCCACACCCCCTGTCCCTAGGGCCCACAGCCTCTCTGCATGGTGGGTCACCTCCTCCAGGAAGCCCCTCTCACTCTCCCCACTGGGCTCCAAGGGGAGGGGAGGGCCTCCCCCCCACCCCCGCAGCGAGCAGAGTGTGGGCAATGGGGCAGGGATTTGCGGGAGGTGTATGTACCTCCTTCTGTCATTGCAGGGACTGCACACTTTTCTGCTGAGAAGTCCGGGGCTAGGGAACCCACTGGGGACCCCGGATACTGCCCCAGTAAAGCCTCTTCCTCTGGCCTACAGCCACCCCACAGGCACAGTGCCTCAGTTTCCCCATCTGAGCCAGTCGGGAGTCTAAGGCCCCTTCAATTCTGACAGCCTGGGGACAAAGTTAGCTCCCACCCTGCCATTCATTCCCAGAGTGACTCAGGTAAGGCCATTCTCTGCTCTGGGCCTCAGTTTCCCCACCTGTGACATTGGCAGCCTTGGGCCAATGCCCCATGGATCCCTGATTGCTGGTGGTGCCACCACCTGAAGGGAGAAGGGGAGGACAAGAGCAAGGGAGGGGCACCCAGCCCTCTTCCAGCTCAGCCCTGCTCTTACCCCAGTGTCCTGGTGGGCAGGCTCAGAGGGTTTAGGATAGTTTTGAGGGGGAGCAAGGAGGCAGGATTTCAGCATGACTCCCCTCATTTTGTCCAGGGCTCACCAGGTGGGGCTCATAGATTTTACAGAAATCAACCAAAGGGCCACAGAGGGGAAAGAAGGAAGGAGAGAGGGAAGGGAAGGAAGGAAGGAAAGGAGGAAGGAAGGAAGGAAGGAAGGAAGGAAGGAAGGAAGGAAGGAAGGAAGGGAGGAAGGAAGGAAGGAAGAAGGAAAGAAGGAAGGGAGGAAGGAAGGAGGGAAAGAAAGAAGGAAGGAAAAAGGAAGGAAAGATGCCATTTATTCGTGAGGCCCAAGGGGTGAGGACAGAGATGCACAGCTCATAGGGGGAGATGACAGGCACCCAGAGATCTGCAGGGCCGGTGGAGGGGGCTGCTGTAGGGGTCTCGATGCGCTCCCCTCCTCCCCGCAACTCCAGGTGGCTGGCGTCAGCACCATGAGTGGGAGATGAACCATCCCCAGCATGGGCTCTCCCTGAGAGTAAAGGTGGGCACGGGTTACAGTGGATGGGATGGGGCGAGACAGTGGGGCGTCAGCTGAGAGCTGGAGTCAGTGGAGATGGGGAGGTGGCAATGCGGGATCTGGAAGCTGGGGCGTGAGGGGACAACAGCTGAGGTCGGCGGAGGCTGCAAAGGTGGCAGCAGGTTTGGAAAGGAGTGGAGGTCTCACCTGGGACGAGAGGTTCAGCCGGCCATGATGTGCTTCACAAAGGCTGCAAAGTAGGGCAGAGCGAGTGGCAGGGTTGAGCAGCGGGTGGCCACGGGCAGGAGCCCAGGGTCCCAGTGCCCCCCCAACCCCCCGCTTGCCGAGCGAGCGCACCTTCATAGTTGATGCACCCATTGGAGTCTTCCTGCCCCGCCATCAGTTTCTCCACCTCATCTTCTGTCAGCCTCTCACCTGGCCCGGGAGACTGAGTCAGCACCGCGGGAAGGGTACGAAGTCGGGGGGGGGGAGCACAGAGCCCCTCTGGACGGTGGGATGCCTCCCTATACTCCCACACCTCACTTTGGCACAGCCATCCCAGCTCACAAGGCCTTGGCCATCACCCCCATTTCTGAGACCAGGAGAATCAATGACAAGTCAAAAAGGGGGGGACCTGGGGTGCAGGACTGGTGCACCCTCTGAGCCTGGGCTCTGTCCATAACAGTACCAGCTTGGCGTTCAAGTCCCCAGCACACACTGTCCCCTTTTTTCGGCAGGCTGCTGGGGACCCCTTCCATCAAGAGGAGGCCAGGCCCGCCATGTCCCTGGAAGCAGTCCCCCGGGGCAGCCTTGTGAGGCTAGAGGAAGGGCCCATGGGGCGGAGCTGAGGGCCTTGGGGGATGATGGTGGAGGAGACAAGGAGACAACAACTCTGTTCTCCAGACAAGTCTGCCACTTTCCTGCCTCTGGGTATTGCGTGCTGCACTGGTCCCCCCACTGGAATGGGGGGTGACCTCCTACCCTCAGCCACACACACACAAAACCCCAGAGACCAGCCCAGGGCCAGACACACAGTAGGAGTTCAGTTAATGTGTGGTGCAGGGAAAAGTTGCTTTGAGCAGA
The DNA here is from genome assembly GCF_004348235.1 of Phoca vitulina. Classification (NCBI taxonomy): domain Eukaryota; kingdom Metazoa; phylum Chordata; class Mammalia; order Carnivora; family Phocidae; genus Phoca; species Phoca vitulina. The sequence continues at coordinate 5,535,853 of NW_022589716.1, forward strand.
TATAGTAGGTGCTCAATAAACATTTCTGTATGAAAATCTCCTTTGAGAAGGGGGTCAGTCAGCCAGATGATGGGGTCAGGATGCTCAAGAGGCAGGCCCCTTACCTACTGGGCCACTTCGTTGCTCTGTCCCTGGAATCTGACCTTGAGACCATGAACACCAGGACTGAACCGGTCCTGCTGGATGCACCACACTGCCCCCCGCCCCCCAATCCTGTCCCCAGAGCTGTCCTCATCCCCCTTCGTTTCCGTGAGCTGCACCAACACACTTTCTTTGTCCCTACCTAAACTTCTAAACTCCCCACATCTCTGTCACCTGCCATGGAGGCCCCTTGACCGTGTCACTCTGTCCTTTTCACAGATCAGATACGGGCTCAGGGGGTGACAGAGGGGTCTTGCCCAAGATGCCCCCCCAAAGGAGGAGTGGGGGTGAGGAGAAGGGGGCCCTCACCTAGCGTGGCCAGCACATGGCGAAGCTCGGCACCCATGACCGTGCCGTTGCCCTCCTTGTCGAAGACCCGCAGCCCCTCCACAAAGTCCTCATAGGTGCCCGTGTCCTTGTTCTTGGAGATGTGCTGGAGCATGGGCAGGAAGGTGTCGAAGTCCATCATCTTGGTGTTGAGCTCTGGGGAGGTACGGCCACTCTGAGGGGCAGGACGGGCACAGCTTTCCCCCCGGGGCGGCAGAGTACAGAGCTACTGCCCTCACACAGTCCCAAAGCACACTACACCAGCTGGCCATTTACAAACCACATCCCCATCAAGGGCACTCTACAGTCAAGCGAGACATGCATCATTTACGTAATCGTTTGCTGTTCACAGGGACAGTTTGCTGCTGGTTTTCTTATAGACCCTACCCTCACCACCACCGGGGATTGCTCAGGAGCAGTGGGGCCAATCAGAGACCTTCCCTGGGACTTTGCAACCTGTGGAGGGGGCCTGGGTCCCACGCCTCCCTGGGGCAAAGCTGGCAACCCTCTTGTGGCAGAAGTGGCGAGGGAGTCTGGCCCTGAACGCCAGAGAGACGCAGCGGAGACCAGGAGGTGGCCACTGAGGCTGGGTGGCGAATGAGCATGGGGCGGGATGGTTCCGCAAACTCACTGCTTGTTACCGTCTCAGCAAGTCCTGAGACCTGCGTCTTTATGCACGAACGCATACCAACCTTCCTGCTTTGGTCTCCCTAGGACACGGAGCACCTCGGCCTGTGTAGGGTTCTGGCCCAGCGCCCGCAGGACGTCCCCGCACTGCCCGTACGTGATCTTCATCTCACACTTGGGCGTGCGGTCAAACAGCATGAAGGCTTCCTTGAACTCTGCCGGGAAAGGGTGTGAACTGTGGACACTCCCAGAGTCTGCCCCACTCACCCCACACTGGCCAGACTCTCAGACTGGGGGCCCCGGGTCCAACCCTGCAGCCCCTGGGCTCAAGATCCTCACTTACCTTCAATCTGCTCCGGTGTAAACTCGATCTGAAAGGAGAGCGCAAAGATTCTGAGTGCCCGGCTCAGAGGGTGGGGCCAGATCTCCACCTGCACGCTCCATGGGCACAGCCCAGGCCTCAACCTCTTGGCTGCCCCATGTGTCCCCCTGGCTCTCCCCATCGGGCTGGCCAGTGAAAGCCAGGAGGCTTTGCCAGGAGGCTGGCAATCTCCCCCTGCCAGCATCCCAGCTTCTGCCCCCATGACCTCCTGCCATCTACCTTGGCACCTTCCTGCCTCCTCACCCCTCCCGGCCTGTGCGAGCTGAGGGCCTTGGGTCCGCGTGTGCCCAGACCCTGATGGCTGGTGGGCCACATCTGGGGAAGGGCGAGAAGGCTGGCCTGGTGCCCTGAGTCCCCAGCCCAGGGTAGCCCACCTGATGCCCTTGGTCCTGGATGGATGTGTCTGAAGCCAGCAGATCTGACCAGGCTGGCTTTGCCACCCCCCAGCGGGCCTGGGGCTCGGTGGGCAAGGCTGTCCACATGAGTGAGCGTGGGTTTCTGTCAGCATGAGAGCATATCCATAGGAGTGTGTGCGTGTGCACGCACGCGCGCCTGTGTGTGTACGTGTGTAAGATGTACCTGTGGGTGTTCACACACATGTGTGTCTGCAAGTGTTTACACATGCTTGCCCCTCACAGAGACCTCAAGGCTGGGCGCTGTCACTCACATGGCCCTGCCTACACCTGGGTCTTACACACCCCACCCACAAGCCCCGGGCAGCCCCCACACCAGCACAGCCTGGGGACACGGTGGTGGTGGTGAGTGTTCACTGAGGCCACATCAGAGAGCCACCTGAGGTCAGGAGGCCTCCCGGGACCCGGTTTCCCCCTCCTCACCGGATACCAGGTCTATTTTTATCACTGCAGTCACTCGCCCCAAGGTCAAGGTCGCAGGACGGAAAGGAGCTTGGGAGAGAGGGCATGCCTGGCACGTCTCCCACTGCCACTCCCTGGGAGCCCCACCAACCTCCAGGGCACACCTCGGTGCAGAGGGATATCCTGCCCGGCCACCTTGCCATGCTCGTCCCTTTTGGCTCTGGGACTCAACCCCATGTTGGAAGAACAAGTTGTTGCTCCTGGCCCCTGAGAGCTCTCTCACCACCAGGAAGCCTGCTGAGATTAGACTCCTGAGCCTCCTGGCAAAGCCTCCTGCCTTTCACTGGCCAGCCCGACGGGGAGAGCCAGGGGGACACATGACGGGCTTCACTGTGCCCTCCCCTCACAGGGGAGTCTGTCAGCCAGTGAGACTGAACCAGGCCGCCAGGGGGCCTGGGGGACACAAGCTTAGACCCTGGGGGTGGTTGGGGGCTCAGAGAGCCAACTCCAGGGACCACTTTCCCTGAACAGTTCCCAGGAACCTGCAAGGAGGGCTTCTTGTCCCATGTCACATCTGAGGAAGCCACGACCCAGAGCAGGGAACAGGATGGAGCAAATCTGGGATTGGAACTCATGTCTTGAGGGACAAGGTAGGCCCCCCCCAGGAAGGGATCACAAAGATAGTTCTGTGCAGTCGGGCTGCAGGTCTGGCTGGACAGGCAGGAGCCGTGAGGAGCTGGGAGGGCTCCACAGGGCCCCTCAGCCCGCAGCCAGGACAGCAGTGACTGGTGGCCAGCCAAGAACAGGGAGCAGGCAGGACACACGGTGCGTGCCACTCTGCAAATGTCACGGGAGTCATGGCTCTTCCTCCAAGTTTAGGCTCGGAGAAAGACTTCCTAAGTGGGGACGGGCTCTGGGTCCAATGGTCACAGCCCCAAGACCAATTTCCTGAGTGAACTACTCAGCCTGTGCCTCAGTTTCCCTACCTAAAAGCTGAGGGCCCAACCAGCTCTGGGGCTCGGCTGCCCTGGTAGGGGGTGAGTGTGACCTAGCCTGGGCAGGGGCCTCACTTCCCCATGCCCCCCACCCTGGCCACCCCGGGGGGCTTGGCATGGACGTGACACCCCACAGCGGAACAAGGAAGATCTCTATCTGGCTGCAGGGGTTGGGGTCCGGGCGGCTCCAGGATTCCCCAAGAATGTGAGGTCCAGGCAGAAGGGCAAGGGACAGTTTCCAAAACCACCCAAAGACTTTCCCTTCAGTAGCCCTGGGGGAGTCCTGCCTGATGTCTGACCACCAGCCCTCCTGCTGCAGCCCTCCTGATGCCTGAAGCCCCCCCCTCCCGGGGGCTTGTCTGACCTCTGCACAGACGCTTCCAACCTCAGCCCAGCCCTCGCTTTCTGGGTAGGTCCACTCCAGGATCCACTTACCTGCCCTGTCTTTCCTGCTGAAGCCCAGCCCCCACACCCACCTTGATTTTGGAGGCATCAAACTCAGGTTCCTTGGGGGGCTCGGGCGCGGGCGGAGGTGCAGGCGCCGGAGCGGGAGCGGGAGCTGCCTTGGAGGCTGCCTTGTCGTCCTTCTTGGGGTCTGGCTTTTTGGGGGCCATGGAAGCTGTAAGCACGGAGAGGGACAGGGACAGAGGGAAGCAGAGAGCAGGGTAGGTGAGGCTCCGGGGCCTGGCCTTTATCCTGTCCGGACACCTCCTGACCCCAGCCCCACCCCCGCAGTGCACAATAGGGACAGGGCCATAAAAGGACATTGGCTAAGCTCAGGGGCTATTTTGGGGCCCGGGGAGGGCATTGTTCAGGCTCAGGAATGGGGGGGGAGAGGGAGGGCTCTCATTCCTCCCAATCACCTGTTGGGGAGGGGGAGGGGGAGCAGAGGACTGAGGCCACTGCTCAACGCACACTCACCCTCCAATGCACACGCACGCATAGGCTCGGCAACCCTCAGCAGGTGCTAAATTGAACAGGACCAGAGGCTGGACCAAGCGTGTGCTGGGGTGCGCCAGGACTGTGACTACCCAAGGGCACCTCCTGAGTTAAACTTCCCGGCTGTGCATCGAATTCCCACGTGTCTGGGTCCACGGCAGGGGAGGGGGACTCTGCGTGTGTCTGTTTATCTACGGCGGGAGCATCTGTGTGTATCAGCGTATTGTCTAGGTGTCTTCACATCTGGGGGGGTCCTTGTGTGCTTCATCTGTGTGTCTGGGGGCGACGGCCCGTGCCTGTCTGTGTGTCGGCTCGGCGGGTCTGCGGCTGAGTGTTTATACGCACGTGTCTGTGTGTGTCTCCGTGCGTGTGTCTGTGAGTGCCGTTTCCGTGTGTCTGCGGCTGGGTGTTTATATGTATCTGTGTGTGAGGGTCTGGTCACGGCTCGCAGGCAGCTGCAGCCCCAGCCTGAGGGGCCCCAGAAACACCGCCAGGGGCAATGGAATGGGTCCCACTCCCCCGAGGGCACAGCCACCCAGCCCAGGCGGGCAGCCTAGCGGCCCCCACAGCCCCCTTCACCTGCACCGGCTGGCCCTGCCCCTAGCTCCTCCATTTCACCCCACTTCCTATCTCCTCTCTTCCCTGCACCAGCCTGTGGCCCACTTTACCCACACAGCTCGGGGCCGGCCCTCGCCAGACCCCCGTACCCCCTGCCCCGTTTGCAGGGCGCCCTTGCCCCTCCTCTGCTTGGCGCATTCCAGGCCCCGCAACCCCCTCTCCCTGGAAGCTTCTTGTCTGTGTCCCACGGACCCACGCTTGCCCCTGCTGGTCCTTTTCGGGGGGGGGGGGCTGGGGGAGGGTCTGCGTCTCTGAGGGACCTCAGAGAGCTGAGCGAGGTTTGCCCCCTGGTGCCCACCCCATTGCCCAGCCCTCAGCAGATGGCAGTGACCAAGGGCAGCCTGGCCAGGCCACCATTTGGGAAAGTCAGGGAGGTGGGAAGGCTGAGGTGGCATGAGGCCCCTCTGGGCAAACGTCCTTACTTCTGAGAGTAAGGACATCTTGCAAGCACATTGGGCTCCCTTCCTCTCCTGGGCGTCTGTGCCGGGGGTGGGAAGGAGGTGCTCCTTGTTATTTTTAAGTGCCTGGAGCCTTTGATAGAAACTTCAGAGGCAATGCCCCCCCTCTCCAGGCCCTGGGAGGAATTCCTGGGTGTGGAGAGGGGCTGGGGCCAGAGCCTGAGGCAGGATTTATGGGGGGAGGGGGACTCTACCTGGAGTCCCCGCACTGTCTTCCTGCTGAGCCCAGGTCTCTCTGATCGTATCACTCCTCCTCATGGAGAGGGGGACAGCAGTCGAGGGATGGGGTCCGGCCCCCTCCTAGCTGAAACACAGGACATTCCTCCCCTCATCTGGAGGGCAGAACACCCCACATCTGGAAATCTGACAACATCCGGTGCTGGGGGGAGGCAAGTTTTTCACTTTCCTTCCAGATGTTTGGCAAGAGTATTGAGAAAAAAAGGGGTGGGGGGAGGGTCCACAGAGACGAGCCAGAAATACCACAAGAGAACACAGCCAGAGGGGGACACACAGAGAGAGGCCTCTGGGCAGCCCCATTGCCCAGGCCCCCTGGCCCTCATGGGGACTCCGGCCACCCACAGGCCCAGCCAAGGCATTACCCAATCCCCTTTCATTCGTCATAGGTGAAACCCAGGCCCAGGGTAGAGGACATACTCAGGGTCACCCAGACTTCTGATCTCATTTCTTTCATCCACACATAACTGCCATGCCTCAGAAACCACCCAACACCAGCCTGAACCGGGGCAGGTGAGTGACGTGGGGCTCCTGAGCCTCAGCCGCCAGGTCTGTGCTATGGGGTGGGCAGGCTCACGCAGCCAGTCAGAATCACACAGCACCACCTCCTCTGCTTGAGGGAGCATGGCTGGGGGGCGGGGAGGGGGTCTCGGTCCCCTTCCCTCATGCACAGGGCAGATGCGGTCCTGCAGTGGGGACACGGTGCACAGAGCCATCCTCCACTCCCACCCCAGAGCTCAGATGGAGAGGCTGGGGTTGGGGCTCCTGGGAGCACTCTTAAGCTAGAACTAACGCCCAGCCCCCAGCAGGGGCTCTGCCGAGGTCAGCCCCATCTACAGCCAGCAGGCTAGGCTGTTGAGGCCAGAGGCAAGGCAGGGGCTGAGCAGGGGGCGGGGTGTTATAAGAGGGAGGGGCGGTCAGTGGGCGGTAAGGGTGGGCCACACTAAGGCTTGGCTCTCCTCTCTCCCCCAGGTCCCAGCCTGAGCTCTGTGCCCCTCAGGAATGACAGCCAGCAGGCAAGATCCAGGCAGGGCCTGAGGGGTCTGGAGAGCCTGGGGAGAGGGGTAGGGGTCGGGATACTACTACCCCTTTGGTTCCTCCAACTCCAACGTCTGAGTGGTGACCCAGTCTGACGCAGACTCGCAAGTCCCACATTCCAGAGCGCCCCCCCATCTCCCCAGCCAAGGAGAATACTGAGAAAGATGTGGGCCCTGACTTCTGAGGGGCCCATGGATAGAGGCAGAAGACACTTGGCCCCACTGACCTCCTTCTAGGTTATTTCCAGCCCTGATACCTTTGCATAGGCTGTTTCCTCCCCTCATACTCTTGGCTGGGACCCTGGCCATGGCTTGCTCCTGGTCACCCCCTGGTCTCGGGGATATGTCACCTCTGAGAAGCCTCTTCAGACGACCCTGGACCTGTTCCCTCTGCCTTTTCTCTCACCCTGACTCTCCATCGCTGTGCACCCTGAAACGAACCTGTTTCTTTGTTATCTTGTTTCTCCTGTGGATGCCCTCCTTCCCATGAGTGTCAGCCGGCATGGAGGAGTCTTTGCTGTTCCGCATCTATATATGCCCAGAGTCTCCACCAGAGCCCAGCTCACAGTAGGCACTCAATCAGTGTGGGATGAGCAAATGTCCCAAACATCTCAATTTACCCATTTCTCACAGGGGGACTGGGACCCATTGCCAAACGCTATCCATGGCATGGGGTCAGGAGAGATCGGGGGGGGGGGGGTTGCTGGCAGACCGGCTAGAGTCTGGGTCATTGCAAGGGGCACCCTGGGACAGCAGGGCAGCCAACAGCTGCTGCCACCTCAACCCAGGCCTGCTCTGCCTGCCACTCCCACCCCCTGGCTGAGGGTCTTCTCAGTAGCCTGAAAAGGCCGGGTGACTCCATGGTCTCAGCAGCGACTTGACCATGAGGAGCAGCCAGCAGGGGGCGTAAAAGGGATAGAAACCAGCCTTTGGATCCAAACCCAAACCCCAGAACCCAGGATCCCAGCCCAGAACCCAGACTCCAGACCTGGAACCTGGAACTCCAAACCCAGACTCCAGACTCAGGTCTCAGGATCCGAACCCCCAGCTTAGAACCTGGAACCTGACCGCACTCCGGGGACCCAGACTTTCAAACCCAGGATGCCAAACCCAGAACTTAAATCCAGACTCCAGACCCAAGAGCCTAGGTGGAGGACCAGGACCCTAAACCCAGAGTCTGGATCCAGGACTCAAGACCCAGGACCCAGGACCCAAGACCCAGGACCCAGGACCCAGGACCCAGGACCCAGGACAGGGGCTGCTGGCCTTCCAGAATGGCACTGCCTGTGGCTCTATGTAGACAAGGATGGGGAAGGGGGGAGGGTAAAATCTTGGCAAAAGGCGGGGGTGAGTGCTTGGCAGACCTTCCTGGTAGTGTTCCTCTGAGGGGCATGAGGAATGTCCCTCATCCTGTCAGAGCCAATTTGGGGAGCTCAAAATATGGTGGCCACGTGGAGGGGGTGGTGGAGGGTGACGGGAGGGAGGGATGGCTAAGGCCTGGCCATTCTTTGGGCCCAGGAGCCAGGGGCAGGGAAGGAGGGTCGGGCTCTAGTCCCCCTGGCCGCAGGCCCCACAGGCTGCCCTGGCCCGCCCCAGACCGCCCCTCCTGGCCCGAGGCCTCAGGGCTGGGATGCAGGCCCACACTTCCCGGAGGAGTCGAGAACGCGGCCTGCGCCAGACCCAGAGCCTTAGAAGTAGGTCAAGTGTTGCTGTGCAGCAGGTCCTGGGGACCCCGTCCAGGCGCGGGCAGGCCCGTGGGCGGCAGCTCACCCACCAGGGCACGCATGTATATCCACACACATGTGAACCCACCGCCACACGGTGGGTGCCCAGAAGCACAGACCCCGTGCAGGGCCCCCAGCCCCCGCCCAGCGGCACAGATGCGGGCATTGAGGCCCCAAGTGGGGCAGGAGCTGCCCAACCACTCTGGCCAGAGGTGGCACGAGGCAGCCACGAGGACCAGGAGGAGAGGAATTTCTGCACCATCCCACGGTCCCGGATCCTTGGGTGAAAGTCTGACTCCAAGGAGGACTTCCCAGCAGAGCTGCTGTGCCACCAGCAGGATGTGGCCTGCTTCCCGGAGCACAGCCCCAGGCCTTGAAAGATGGGAAGGAGCGGCCAAGGGGGAGGCAGGAGACTCCTTATGCTCTTGGGATCCAGGCTGGTCCTGGCTCCTCTGGCCTCCGTTTCCCCATCTGTACAATGGCCACGGGTGCGGCGAGGCGACAGTCACTGCCCCGGAGCCCCGGCCCATCCTCGGCACCCCCACACCACACACAGACAACTCTGTCCTCCGCAGGCCAAATACAACCCTAGGCCCCTCCCTCTGCCCACTGTGCTGACGGGGACCAGATGCTCCAACCTTGTGGTTCTGGGGTGGGGGTGGCAGGACCCAGCGGGCTGGCAGGCAAGCCCTGGGTTTGGCCCAGGGACCTATAATCAGCTCCTGCCCCTCTGATCCCTGCCCAGGACTGACGCTTGGGGCTGTGGTGTCCTGGCCGGCTGCGGCCACGGCCGCTATATTTGGGAGCCCAATTGAGCATGAGGGAGGGGTGGGCAGGCAGGAGCCTCCAGGGACCAGTGCCTCATGGGAGGACAGGATGGGGGACACTGTTGGCCAGGCTTGGTCCTCTACAGAAGGAGGGCGTAGCCCTGACTTCAGGGGCCCCGTCTGAGGGGGACGCTCTGCTCTCAGGGGCCCGGCCTTGCGGGCATCGGCCCTGTCCTCCGCGGCAGGGTCTAAGGAGGTAGACTGAGAACGTGTCTGGGAATACTGAACCCCTTATTTAGTCCACAGAGTCAGACTGTAAGTTGGGGCCAGGCATCCTGAGTGTGTGGGAAAGGGGTGGGGGCTGATGAGGGTGACGGGAGCAGAAAGGCTTTCGATGGGTGAGTTTGGGCGTCGAGGGGTCTTGGATGGGAGGGACAGAAAGAGGGGTGCCAGTGTGCTGAGCCAAAGAATGGAGAAAACAGGGCCTGAGGAAGGGGTCCGAGGGAACGGGGCAAGGGGCCGCCCAGCCCACCCCAGCATGGCCCGCAGCCTCCCTGAACTACCCCGGACATTCCCGCCACTGGGCCAAACCCTGTCCACTCCCACCAGCAGTTTCCCAAAGAGCAAATATTTATTGTCCTTGGAAGAAAAAAAAAGAGTCCCCTTTTAGGATCAGGGTCTGGGAGCTGCTACTGAGGCTTGCAGGGGCTCAGCGGCAGCCCGGGATGACCAGAAGCCCCACCGAGACCGGCCGAGGGTGGAGGAAGGCGGCTGGGGCCGAGCTGGCCTCGGAGGAGAGGGGTCGTGGCAGGCCCGGGCGGCAGGGCAGGGGCTCTGGCCCGGGCCCATTTCCCCGAGGCTTCCTCAGAATAGGTCTGAGGGTGCACGGACCCTGTCACCACGGCAGGAGGTGTGAACGTGTGTGGAGATGTGTGCTGCCCCGCGTACTCACGTGTGCCCCACGAGGCTGTGAGCACATGTGTGTGTGAGCATGTCCGGGGGCTCCTGGGTGTTTGTGCGGCCATCTGTGAGACTCTTCATCTGCTGGAACGGGGCGGGGTGGGGGCATGTGGACACAACCTCTGTTGAATGGCCAATTCAGTCAAAAATGAGAGTAAATTTAGCAGGGGAAAAAAAAAAACCCGTCAGTCAGACGAGGAGTCTGAATTGGGTGGTTGTTTGACTGGATGGACCAACTGTCTCAGGCAAACAGTCCCCACTGGCTGGAGGAGGGACGGGCCCCCCCTGCCCGGGCCCGCATGGGGAAACTGGAGACGGGACCCTGACCGAGCAGAGATGAGACACTGAGACAGAGATGGGGACAGATTCAGAGACCAGGGAGGGAGAGTCGTGAGGCCAGCCCGAGACAAAATGAGCCCCCAGGGCAGGATGCCGCCTCCCAGAGCCCCAGACAAGGTGCGTGCACGCGCGACCCTCAGCTCTGAGCCAAGGAGAAGGCAGATTCAGCCGTGCCCTCCAGCAGCCCAAAGTGCACCAGACCGGGAGGCAGGAAGAGAGGGTGGGCCTGGGCAGCCACCGCAGAGGGGACAGTGGCTGGAATGCGGACAGGGCAGGGGACAGGGATGGCAGTGGTGGAGGTGAGGGCAGGAGGGTGACAAGGGGGTGATGGTGGTGATGGCAGAAGAGGCCATAGTGCCCAGGAGGGCCTCCCTCCCTGTCCCCTTGCTGTGGTGGCCCCATGAGACCCAGGGCTGTCCCCACCCCACTCCACCCAGCACCAGCTGTGTCCTTGCCTCCAGTGGCCACACAAACACCCTCTGTGGCCCAGGGTGTGGAACTGCATTAAAAATGGCCCAAGCCCCCAGCCAGGAATAGTTAGGGTCAATTCCAGTACCTGTCTGTGTGGATATTTATATATCTGCCCGCCTACCCTGTCTAAAACAGCACGCATGCGCACACACACACACACACACACGCTCAGAAATACCAGAGTCAGGCTAACCTGCTCCTGTTATGTGTCTGTCCGGAGACACTCATTGGGCCCTGGACACTCCCCTCACCACCTGGTCTCTTTTCACCAACACCGGGGCCAACAGGAATCACACTGACGTGTGTGTGTGTGTGTGTGCGCGCACACACAGGCTTTGCCTACGGGTGCTTGCACCAAGAGCAACCACACGCCCATGCACACACCTTTAAACATAAATCCTCATGCAATATAGATGCCTTTGCACAGATGTTTATACACACGTATGCATGCCTGTGCACACACATCCACACACTTGTGCACACATGCCCTTTGCACGAGTATGTACACACATTCACGTGCCTTTGCATGCACACACACCTAGCACATCACACTTCCAAGCTCACTGGTACAGAAAGAGTTCGGGGTAGGAATTAGGAGCACTGGGAAGGAGGAGAGACCAGAGAAATCAGGGAACCGTAGCAGGCCCGTCCGTGGAGGTCCGGGAGCTTATGTGAGTACACGTAAGTATGAGTGTGAATGTATGTGTCCAGGTGTTTGGGACCTTTTCACTGCCTCCTCCCCGGCCCCCTTGAGAGCTATCCGCTACCCCCGACCCTGTTCACAGAGGGAAAATAGAGGCCAGAGCACAGCAGCTGGGCCTGGGGAGGTCAGCGTCCCCAGGTTTGGGGCTCGCAAGCCTTAGCATCTGTGTTATTCTTGGCACGCTCTGGCCAGATAAGCACAGGGGTCAGAGCTCGACTCTCGTGGGAAAGGACTCTCTGGAAGTCTCCCGACCCATTCCTTTCCCAGATCCGGGACCCCAGAGCAGGCAGGGGTGGGGGCAAAGGGAAAGAGGGGTGGCTGAGGGACAGGCAAGTCACCATCAGGGTGGCCTTGAGGGCTGGTTGGGGGGGAAGTGGAGAACACGGCAGATTCAGAGACTCGCAGATGCCCAAGACTGTGGAGTGACCCCTCAAACCAGCCCCGGGATGCCCAAGTGCAGGGGCCAGAGCACATGGAGAGGGGCAATGCCAGGTCCCCAGCTCTCTGCAGCAGCTAGACCGGAGCCCCTCTGCTGCAGGACACTTCCTGAGGTTTTGGAGCCAGGGCTAATGGAGAAGCTACTTTAGAGAGATGGTTGGAATGTTAGGGGACCTCAAAGCATCATGCCCCATCGATAGCAGATCATGAGGTGCTGGTCCTGGGGTTAGTTATCTGTCCCCCATCTCATCACTGACTCCTGGAGCCTCTTGCCCTCCAGAGACCTCAGGGTACACACTTGCACAAGGGAGTGGGGTCTTGGGTCAGCTCGGAAGGCATACAGTCTCCCCCCTCCGCCCCGCATAGAGGCATGCTTGGGCCTGAGTCTCCTCCGTCCCGCACTTGCACCAACCTTTGCTCCCAGTCCCGGTCTCAGGGCCGTGCAGAAGGCTTGGGTTGTCTGCTGGAGCTTGGAGCTCAGAGCCGGGTCAATAAGGGAACAATCAGCTGGAATCCTGCGGGAACACAGGGCTCATCCAAGGCTGCAGATAAACAAGGAGGAGCTGGGGGCTTTCTCTGACCCCGGGAGCCTGGCCAGACAGCAAGCCCCGCGGCTCTGAAGAGGGGCCCTGCCTTCAGGAGTTCTGGGCCTGGCGGTGGGGGGGGGCGGATAAGCGGGCCCCTCCTGCAGCCCACCCCCACGCACACGCTCCCACCCCAGCCCGTCCTCTGGTCCTCTAATCGCAGCAGCAGTCTGGGGTCAGCGACCGCGGAGAGCAATCATCGATTGCAGTTGCCAAGAGCCCCGGCTACCTCCGGATCCTTGCGCCTGACCTTGGGGTCCAGAGAAAGGACATGCTAGTCTCCCCACCCCCATCGCCCCTGTGAGGACAGCACCCACAGGGGCTGCGTGGCTGGCCTGTGCTGCAGGACTGGGGTGCACCCTCCCCGCAGCCCCCCGCCCCGCCTCCCAGGCCTCAGTCTCCCCTTTGAGAGTTGGGCTCCAGTCACCTCCAGCTTGACCCCGGGGCTGGGGTTTGAGCTTCACTCGCTCCTGAGGAGACAGAGCAGTGGCCCAGGGCAGGCAGGGGCTGCATACGTGCGAACTACATGACTTCGGGCAGCCCTCCCTGGTCCCGACCAGCTGCCCGGGCCCCTCCAGCTCTGGGGAGGTCTCCGATTTATGCATAGCCACTCTCCTGTTATCTCTGGAACCTCCTCCAACGTGGCGACTACAGGTCCCCAGTCGGGCCCCTTCAGCCTCTTCCACAGCCAACACCTGGGTGTTGGGAAGACCTGGGTACTTGGTCTGAGTGAGCCTGGTGACCTCTGGCACGCCATTGCCCCTCTCTGGACATCGCTCCCCACACACAGTTTTATAAACTTCCCCAAGTGCTTCCCCTTTCTGGCCAGTTCAGCCAACGTCCACGGCGCCTCTGGGCCAGGCTCCGTGCCGGGCGCTGGATAGCTGGACAGACACAGCCCTGGTCCCAGCCCGAGATGTTCCCAGCGTCATTGCCAGCTCATTGCTTCACGTGGCTAGCGTTCTCTGAGGCATGAGAGGAAACTGAGGCCCAGAGAGATGGCCCAGCCGTCCTCAAATGGCCCAGCCTGACCGAGGACCACCCACATAGGGCATCCCTCCAATCCAAGCAGGGCCCAGTATCAAGACCTAGGGGTCCCCGACCCTAGATCTCCCCACCACAGCCCCCAGCCAGGACTCAGTGTCCAAGCTAACCCCCTTCCCTCTGCCTCTTCCTTCCTGGCCCCCCTGTCCCTTCAAACCGCAGGGCCCGGCCGGCCTCTGGAACGTGTGCCCAGGACCTCGGTGATATTTTGAGTTTAAGAAAACTTTGCAGTCGGCAGGAGCTCTTAAAAGTTATAAATAGCAGCAGCGGGAGCCCATGCTGGGAGAGGCGGAAACACGTGTCAAACACGCCTGGGAGGGGGTATTCCGAGGCACAGACTCCCCACCCCCAGGGACCCACCACTTCAGGGGATTTTACAACCACTGCAGCGGGAAGTCACACCCCACCCGGAAGGCGTCTGGGAAAGGAGACTCCGTTCTCGCCCCCCCGCCAGGGTCCCAAGAGGTTGGCCAGGTTGCCCAGGCATGTGGGGACGCTGTCAAGAGGCATCTGGGCTGGGAAGGCTTGCTCCTGCCCCTCCCTACTACCAGCTCCCCACTCAGCTGCCCAGCATGGGAACCCTAGGGCTCCGAGGAGTTTGGGAGCATGTCCGCACTAACCCCAGCCAACACGGGCCGGGATGGGGTGGAGTGGGGGTGGGTAAGCCTAGAGTGAAGAAGGGACCATTCCAAGGTCACGCGGGAGCTGGGTAGGCTTCAGACGCCCACGCCGTGGTTCTTCCCACTGAACACACACCACGGCTGCCTCCCTTCCTGATACGTGACCCTCTCTGGTTAAGCAGAGTTGGAAGCCTGAAGACAGCTGGATGCTGGGTGCTGGAGAGGACGAGCACACCCATGCCCACCCCAAGGCCAGGTGTGGGGTGTCAGGCTTGCCTTGAAGGCCATGGGATTTGAGGACCTGCTCTCAGAAGCCTGGTGTGACGGGACACAGCCATGAAGCGCCCTCGATTTTCTCAACTACTCTTCAATGTTCATGGGCAACAACCATTACTCCGACAACGGAGAGGTCAGGAAACTGAGGCACATCTAAGACCATCCCCACCCCACCCCCATCCCAGCAGGTCTGGGGGCGGCAGCCAGACCTGGCGTCCAGGCGCTCTGAACCTCAGGGAGCCCCGAAGGGTTTATGGGGCTCCCAATGAATAGGCCTGTTGAGCTCAGAGGGGGCCGGGCCCGAGTAAACACGACTGGGTCTGAGCTGCCATTCTCCCTCTGCCTCCTTCCCCAGGACCCAGGACCAAAATACAACTTCCTGTCCCCGGAGCTGAGGGCCAGACTAGCCCCTCAGAGCCCTGGGCTGGGGCTCACTGCAGGAACACAGCCGGGCCTCCATCAGGGGCCCTCGGGGGGAGTGGGGGGGGAGAGGACTTCAGGTTTTCAGATTCACACGGCTGCATCCAAGCCCCGAGTGCCTGGGCCGTTGACGGAGCCCTTCAAACCTTGAACTGCCCATCTGTTAATGACAGATCAGGAAACCATGGTCATGAGCAGGAAGGGGACCCCACAGATCAGGGCAGAACAAGCCCCAGCCTCCCACTTCCCTGGCCAGTGAGGGTAGGAACAGCGGGAAGAGCAAGGGAGCGTGTGGGGGCTCAGAAGAGGGAGACGTTGCACCAGTGGAGGGTCAGGGAGTAACAAGCTTGACAGAGGGCAGAGAAGCTTCTTCCCCTTGGACACTGTTGCCCACTGACCTGTCAAGCTAAAATCTGCTTCCCCACGGGTGCTGGTCACAGAATGGCCTATCCACCCAGGGCCCCCCCTTGGAGCTGCACACCTGGGAGCAGCCCAGCATGGGGAGTGGGGCAGGAACCCATAAATGCTTGTTTGTCATAGCCTCACTCCAGGCCCCCCCGGCCAGCAGCGTCATCTGCCCCACCTGGAGGCCAGGGATGGACAAGCTCTCCGCCTCCCTTTCCAGCCTGTGAACATACTAGAAAGTACCTTGGAAACTGTAAAGTATGGTACCCTCCCCAGGAGCCTGGAAGACCTGGGGAAGGGTCGCCCCCGGGGATGGGGGCCCTAGGAACATGCCCCGGCTGCTGGGGGTTGGTTTGGGGCCAGCCGCCTCACGTGCCGGGCGCTGGGGGCTCCAGCTGGAATGTGCTGAGCGGCGGCTGCCATGTGAATCATTACACCTCGTCAGGCTGAGCCTGGGACTTCCAGACCCAAACCAGCTCAGGCTGGGCTCAGGCAGAAGGGCAGCCTCCAGCCAGGGTCTCCAGGTGCGGGGGTGAGGGGCCGGGACCTGGCAGGGCCTCTTCCCCTCCATCTGTCTGCGTCCTCACTCTCGGGGTCTGGACCCAGCCCATTCCACAGAACAGAGGAAGGCAGGTCATCCTGTCCACAACTCTCTGCCTCTGGGACCTGTAACTGCATAAGCAGACCCTGAGCCTGGCTGTCACTGGCTGGTTTCATGCCAAGAGCCCACATTCCAGTGGGCAAGGAGTCAGATACGGAGTGGTTATGGGGCTGCAGGGTTAGGACAAAGACTGGGTGGAATGAGCGTCCCCACGTGTCCCCTGTCCGGGGAACGCTCAGTCCCTGGGACTGAGAGTCGAGGGCTTCTCAGGTCTCAGTTCTGCTGGTGACCTGGGTATGAACTACCTTCAGCCTCCACTTGATTTCTTCAGGTGCCCCAAACTTGAATGAAATCACTCACAGGGGCTGTGTTCATACCTCATGGAGGCGTGAAATTTCTGAGATGTGGAAAAGGCCAGGAGGGGCAGACAGGGACACAGGAACAGATAGAAGGAGAGTTAGCTGAAGACAGGCTTGGCAGGGCCAGGAGAGGACCACTGAGGGACACCCACACCGGAGGGGCCAAGCTGGCCTGGGCGCCTGGCAGGCACACCCATGGCGGTGGGGGAGGGCCCCACTCAGGGCACCAAACACTGGTACCCTTGGACCTGCCTCTGCTCCCCCACCAGGGGTCTGGAACAAAGTCCTGGGCTGGTGTGGGGCTTGGTAAAAAATAATTAATTTTTCTTTTCAAGTGAAAGCTCTCACTCAAGCCTTTTCCTGTCCCTAGCAGCAACATCCCTGCTTAGGCCCGAGCCACAGAAGCTGCTAGGAGGATCCATGGCCTCTCCGTGGTCAACCTGAGTCTGCTCTGAGTGTCCAGACCCTACTTGGAAGACCTTGTGGGCTCCAGGTGAGTGGGGTCCAAGGCAACCCTGGGACGTGAGTGCAGCTGGGAGGGGCAAGGCCGTGGTACCCCATTGTGTGTGTGTGTGTGTGTGTGTGTGTGTGTGTGTGTGTGTGTGTGTGTCGTGCTGTGGGGCAGACAAGGCATGGCTGTGTGGAGATGTCTGTGGCTCTAGCATTACTGCAGCAGGGGGTCTGTGACCGGAAGCCCACACCTCCAGGCGCCCCCGGAGTGCTCCCTGCCTCAGACAGAGCCCCCCGGCCCCCTGTGCCCCCAGCTTGCCTCCCTTTGCCTTCCTGAGAGGTGAGAAAACCAGGCTTCCTGCTGCAAGGGGAGGGGGCTGCCCAACCAGCTGCTGTGGGAGCCTCCAGTGACTCATCCGGGTGGGGGGTGTTTATGAGCAGCCGAAATGGCTGTAAAAGTGGCACCTCGGTTCACTTATGGCCTGGCCATCCCCTCCCCTACCAGCCCCTTGCCTTGAAAAGCTTCCAGAGGGGCCTGGAACCAGAGAAAGATCTGGGATTGAGGCTTGGTGGAGGCTCAGCCTGGGGTCAGGGTTCAGCTAGGGGTTGGAGGTCAGACTGGGATAAAGACTCCACATGTTGGGGGGGAAAGCTCTCTCTGGGATTAGGGTTGAGATGGGGATTCAAGCTGACTTTGGGGCTAAGGTTGGGGGATGAACTGTTGAGGGTTTGCAGGCCAATTTTCCCAGAGAGCCCCCAGAATGGGATGAGGGGTTTTCTGAGGGATTGGGGCCAGGCTGCAGAGCTGAGAGCTGAGCATCTGTCTTTCGTTTTTTGAGTCTGGTGCCCACCCTGGCCCTAGGGGCTGTATGGCTTGGCTGGAGCCCTACTCAGAGCAGCAGAGTCCAGTTTAGGGCCACTGGGCTAGAGTCCAGACCCTGCTCCAGCTCTGAGCTCCAGTGATCTCCTTGGCTCTTCCTCCTAGGTCCCCATCAGAGAAGGGAGTCCCCCCCCAACCAGGCCTTTTCAAACGCCACTGAAACTGACCTGAAACTGACCAGAAAGTGACCCCTGGGGCCCTGGGGCTTGCCTGACAAAGAGGGCAGGCTGGCTTGGCCAGGCACTGGGGTGCTATCGGTTAATGTGTGACACCCAACCCCCATGGTGGCACTTTAACCAGAGGCCGGAAGGTGCCTTAGGGGATCAGCCTCACCCAACAGTGGTGGAATATCCAACAGGGGCCTCTGGGGTGAGGCACAGGCCTTATGGAGAGAGGAACACCCTTAAGGGGCCCACAGCCCATCGGACCCCTCTCTGCAGCCCTACCCACAGCCCACTCTGGTCCTCCCCAGTACAAATATTGTTTGTTTCCCAATCTCAAGCTTTCTGGTATCAGATCTGAGGACTCCCTACATCAGTCCCCAGTTTTACCCCAGTTGTCCCAATCCCTCCATGAATGTTCTTTTCCTATCACCATAGGGCAGGGGTGATCAGTCATAAAACCATAAAACAGAGTAGAATGGCTTAGAAACAGAGACATAAAACTGAGACCATCAAAATATAACACTGAAGAACCACAGATGTTCTTTAGGTACCCACTCTGGGCACCTGAGCCTCTGTCCCTGTTCCGAAGTAACCCACACACCATAGGGGGTAGCCCCCAGATCACAGCCCTCCCCCCCAGTAGTGGAAGAGATGGGGTCACAAGGAGGGAGGGATGTTCTTTACACCAGGCACAGAAGCATGATCCCAGCAGAGTAAACTCCAAAGGCAAGGGCAGGGGCGGGAACATGGGGAGCAGACCAGGAGTCTAGTGGACAGTACCTGTTGGAGAGAGTCACCTCTGGAGGAAACTGCCTCAAACAACATAGTCCTTAATCATCAGGACAAGAAACTTGAAAGTAGTGGGGCACGGAGGAGGGCGTGGCCACAGACTCACAAGGAAGACGACGGCTGTGCATCCAGTACCGTAGATGGGTGGGTTTGGACCTGGAGAAGGGTGGGCTGCCAGGAAAGCTGGCTAGAGCTGGCAGTGACCTTAGGAATTAGGCTTGCAGATCCATTCACGTGGACGGTAGGGGCCATCCCTGAGATGGTGGGGGGGGGGGGGGCTGGCTGGGGGGCTGTGAGGAGCTCAATTTCCACAGGCTGAGTCTGGGGAGCCCACAGAGCCCATGGGTCTGGACACTCACCCTCTGCAGCACTAAAACAGTAAAGTTAAAAGTGCCCTTTGAATCAGCTGGTCAAGTCCCCGTTTTACAGATGAGGAAACTGAGGCCCAGACAGCAGGAAGTCGTCCTGCCCAGGATACACAACCGGTAAGTGGGTGAGCAGGGACTGCCACTTAGCCCAGATAATATCTCCAAGGGTCCCAACGGTCACATTAGCTTCCTCCTGACCATCCTTAAAGCCCTCCGCTCCAGGCATCCCAGGCCTTCCCAGCATCTCAGCTTCTCTGCGTGATACTGAAAGGTGGCAGGCTTGTGGTCTGAGACACCTTCCTCTTAGCGCTACAGCGTCCCCTCCCGGGCGGGAGCATGTAACCCCGCCTCCCCCCGCCCCTGCCCCCAAAGACTCCTCCCGCTCATCCCCCAAGTTGAGGGTCCCCAGTGGACCAGAGCCCGCCAGGAGTGTTTGGGGGTGTGAAGGGGTGGAGAAGGAGGCGGGCCTCGGGAGTGGGGGTCCCGGCTGAGCCCCGGGTCTTGCGGCCTGCAGCCGCCCGGGGTGGAGTCCGGGGCGGAGCTGGAGAGGCCGGGCCGGCGTCTGGAAGGGTCGAAGACTCTGAGAGACCCCGGGGAGAGACTCGGGAGGGTGGGAGAGGGACGTGAGCCCCGAGACGCGGGCAGGGGCGGGGGCGGGTCTAGAGCACCGCGGACCTACCCACTCGGGAGTTCCCGAGGCTGGGGGTCCAGGCGAGGGCGGGGCGGGAGGGCGGTGGCGGCGGAGCCAGGCGCGGGGCTGGCGGCCCAGCAGCCTCCCCAGGGACCCGGGTCCAGCCCGAGCGGGAGTCGCGCGGGCGCACACACAGCGCCGCGGCCGGGGGCGCGCGGGGTACCTCCCGTGAAGAGGTCCTGCTTCGCGGCTGAGGGCCCCTATTCACCGGCCCCGGCAGGCCGATCAGAAAAAATAACGTGTGCTTCCCGGAGAAGAGAATGGAGCGGCGGCAGCGTCCCGGGCTACGTGCCCGGGCCCCGATGTCAGAGCTCCCTTGGCCCCGTCCCCTCCACACTCACATCCCGCCGCTGGCGACCCGGGGCGCGGCCTCTAGAGAAACGTCCCGGGGCAGGGGCAGCGGGCTCCGCTCGGCCGCTCCGCACACCCGTGGCGGAGGCGGCGCGGGAGAGGGGGGGCGGGGGCGGGAGAGGCCCAGGGAGGGCGCGGGGGGAGGGAAGAGGCGCCCGGCGGCGGGGGGAGGGGGAGCGGCAGACGCCGAGGCGAGGGACGCGCGCGGCGGGCGGCGGCTCCGAGCGGCGGCCGGGCGGGGGGCGCTGGAGGCCAGGCCGGCCAGAGGGGATCCCGAGAGCCCCATGAAGTGCCCCCGGGGCCGCGGACGGGGCGCTGTCCTGGGGAGGCTGTCGGGGGGTCCCCGACATCCATGGCTAGGCGGGGGCCGCGGCGGCGCGCTCGGAGTAAGTCGGGGTCGGGGGGCGGGAGCCCGGGGGAGGGGGCCGGCGTTGGGTAGGGGTGACTCCAGGCCTGGCCGGGGCGGGCGGGCTGGTCCGTCTCGGTGTCAGTCGGCGGCGCCTCCTCGGAGCCCGGTGGAGCCGCCAGCCCCGCGCCGCTCGGCTCCGTGGCTTTTTTGGAAACTTGCAAATGTTTTCGTAGAGAGAGAGAAGGGGGAGGGGAGGGAGGGAGCGAGGGAGTGACCGAAACGGAGCTCGGGGCTGCTGGAAGAACGGAGGCCAAGGCTGGGGGAGCTAGAGACGGACTGACAGACAGGCCGACGGGCAGAGCGTCCCGGCCGCAGGCGTGCTTCAGCGGCGCGGGCGCAGGCGGGGCTCCGGCCCAGGATGGGGAGAGGGTTCGGGAGGCGGCCGCGGGCAGGATGGGGATCCGAGGGGGCTGGGGGGCAGAGAGCTGGCGGCCCGAGCACCGAAGGGCTCAGTGTCGTTGCAAAGTTGGAATCGCGTCCCTAAGCTGCACGCCCCGAGCGGCTCAAAACGCGCCCCCCGCCCCGCCCCGCCCCGCCCCCCCTCCTTGCTCTAGCCGCGGAGCTAAAAATAACAGCCCGGTTCGCCCCCCGCAGACCGCGACCCCAACCCCTCCCCCGACCCCTCCCCCACTGGGCGTGGGGCGAAGCCACAGCTCCCAGTTCCCCAAAAGAAAAAAAAAAAGAAAGAAAAGGCGGCGCGGGGGGGGGGGGCGCGGGGGGCGGGCCGGGGGCGGGGGGCCCGGCCATATGGATGTGATTTCTCCGCTCCGAGGCAGACGGGCAGCTCCGCAGCGCTCGGCGCCCGCCCGCCGCCCGCCCGGCCCCCGGCTGCCTCCCTTCCTCCCTCCCTCTCTTTCTCCTTTGCGCTCCCTCGCTCGCTAGTCCTCGGCGCATGGGCCCCGCGCCGGGCCCCGGGGCCTCGGGCCGCCTGGCCTCCGGGGTCCCCTAGGCCCGGGCGTGGGCGGGGCAGCCCGGCCTGACGCAGCTCTGTACCCCACCACCACCACCACCAGGGCCGGCGGCGGCGGCTGCCCCGAGGGACGGGGCCCTAGGCGGTGGCGATGGGGGCCGTCCGGATCGCGCCCGGCCTGGCGCTCCTGCTCTGCTGCCCGGTGCTCAGCTCCGCATACGCGCTGGTAAGTCCCTCGCCCGCACTCCAGGACAGGCTGCGGGCTTGCTCTGCGGTCCCTGGGGTGGGCCCAGGGTGCAGAGGCTTGGGTTCCCTGAATAATCCAAACTTTGGATGAGCGTCCCCTCCGACCTGAGATCCTGGGTGCCTGCTGTCTCTGGGGTGTCTGGACTCGGTTCCAGATGCCTATGGTCCCCTTATTTCTGAAGCCTGGGTTTGGGGTCCCAGGTCTGGAAATCTGTAGTTGGGGTTCCTCTGTCTTCTGCTACTGTGAGCACCACAGCCCTGGTTTGTGTCTCCTTCAGGGGTGACAGTGTGGTCTAGCAGTAGACTGGGCTTTGGCCCTGATGTAGGGTCCCATAGACTTTGTTCCGGGGCCTCTGTTTTCTGCAAGTTTTGTTTGCAATCCAGGACACAGTTGTGGGTCTGAGGTCAGCATCACCCAGGCAGGGGGTAGGATTTAGGGGTCCCCTCCAGCTCTCACAATCACATGCGTGCACACACACGGACACTCTTGCCCAGAGAGGCGGGTGTGGTGTGGCACAGAGGAAGGATGGAGGTGCCCTGAAGGAGACCGACCTCACAGAACACTCCTCCAGGAGAAACATGCTGGAGGGGGACTCTGGTGAGTGAGGGACGCCCATGTATGCCCTCCTGAGAGCAGAAGCCAAGAGGGCACCAGAGGGAGAAGAATTGGCAGGTTGGGAGATAAGGCAAGAGAGAGAGAGAGAGAAGAGAGACAAAGGGGGTGGAGATGAGAGCTCCCCAGAGCAGAAGGAGTAGACAGACCAAGAATAGCAGAGAAAAGTAGGGGACTGGCAGAGGCCAAGAGCTGGAGACACGGAGGGGAGCATCGTCTTCCTCCTGGGCCAGAGACTGGGGACCAGGACCTGGGGAGTCAGTCAGATCTCACAGCAGCCCTGTCCTGGGGGACTAGCCCATTGCTGAGGAGGCTGTCTGCCTGTGTGTCCGACTTCAAGGTCCCTGCTGCCTCCCCAGTACCTCCCAGGTCGGGGCATCTGCCTTCTAGAGAAACAAGCAGGCAGGCAGGCAGCCACTTTCTCCTGACCAGCTCCCTACCCAGGCAGAACCTGAGGCGGGAAGGCAGGAGCTCTGGGATGCTTCCAGCTCTGCCTCAGGCCCGTCTGACCTGGGGCTATCCTCCATACCTGTTTCCTCATCTGTAAAAAAAAAAAAAAAAAATAGCAAGAAACCTTTGCCTAAGAATCTCCTGATCTGAGTGAGGCTCTCTTCTCCTCTGGGGCCTCAGCATGTCCCATTCCCTGGTGCCCAGGCACTCACGACTCTGGCTCCCCAAAGCCAGAGACCTCACGCCATATGAGGACTTGTAGATGGGGAAGTCGAGGCTCAGAGACTTGTGCAGAGGTAAATGCAAGGACCCAGAGCCATTTCCCCACCCTACCCCTTGGGCCAGGCTCACCTTCCCCAGGATCCCCTCCAGGGTGTGTGCAGAGCCAGCCCGCAGTCTGTGTGCACATCCCTGGGGCAGACAGGACGATGGGCATGAGTGTGCCAGAGCAGGGCTCGCTGGGCCTCTGGGCAGGCTGTTCTCTAGGTCCGTGTGAGCGCGTGTCACCTGGGAACATGTGTGTCCGAAGCGGTGGGTTTGCACATGACTTGCAGGGGCATAGTCGTGCATATATGTGTGTGTGTGTGCATTTGTGAGCACATGTGCACCCGGGTCTATTGTCTCTTATTTTTATTTAATAAATGCTTTTTTAGCGCTTTCTACTTGCCAGACACTGTCCTAAGCACTTTAGAGTATTAACTAGTTTAATCTTTCCAACAACTCTCTAAAAAGGTTTTGTTATTGTTCCCATTTTTAAAGTAATCTGAAGCACACAATCAATATGACCATTTTTTATTGCATGCCAATCTAGTGCCAAGCCCTGTGTCTCCAGGGGGAGGGGGTAATGGGTCCCCAGGGCCCCACACTGATTTCTGGGGAAGCTGAGGCACGTGCAGAGAATTTGCCTGGCTTCGCCCTGGTTCAGGTCTGAGGGCAGGGGCAGGAGGAGTGATGCCATGGCTGGGTCTGCCCTGAGACCTTGTTGGGACATCAGTGGCTGGACGCTCAGGCCGTGTGCGCACTGGGGTTAGGGCTAGAGGATGTGGCCCAAGGATCACCCAGTACCCTGTAGGCCCCCTGGGCTCAGCTGGAGCCAGCGAGAGACTGACAGCTGGCTAGCTTCCTCTTTTGAACCCAGGGGCTGCCGTTCCCACCCAGATCTGTGCTGACGCCCACTAAGCCCACCAAACTCAGCCGATAGCCCCTGTAACCAAACCTGTGGGCTGCCTGCCCAGCCGGCCCCAGGAGCAGGCTCACACCTCCAGGGACCTCAGGGTTCGGGGACCAAAAAGCGTCCCACTGGGAGGACACCGGCTGTGGCCAGACTCAGCTAGCTGGTCCCTCTTGTCCTTACAGGGAATACTAGCTGTGAGCTGGGGGTCAGGTGGAGTGAATTTTGGAGGAAGGGATGGGCCCACAGATTGTGAGTAGGGGGCAAAGGGTGGTCTTATCCTTGGGGGGTGCCTCATCCTAAGGATGCCCTCAGCATGCACACAAGTGAAGGAGAAGCCGCAGCGGGAGAGGCAGCCTGTCAACATGGGGGGCAGGCCTTGAGCGTAGAGATGTGACCTCGGGGTCTGACACAGAAGGGACTGTGGGGGCTGGGAGTATAGGCGACCCCTCCCCTGCTCCAGGACCAGCGTGGCCACAGGCCCTCTTTTAAAGACCAGAGAACCACCATGTATTGAACAATGACTGTCCTCCGATTCTGAGCTAGAAACCATCACAAACGTTTTCTCAGTCTGTCCTTTCACCCACCCATTTTATGGGAAAGGGCCCTGGGGTTCAGGCAGTGAGTCTGTGGTAGAGATGGGACTTGAACCCAGGTCTTCAGACTCTTGCACTGAGCTTCTTCCTCCAAAGCAAGGTGACGGATCGTGCTGACCAGAGATCCCCATGTCCCACTGTGGGTTTTTAAATTTTTCTTCCTTTTCTTTTTTTTTCTTTGTTTGTTCCTTTGTCTCTTTCTTTCTTTGTTTTCTTTCTTTCTTTCATAAAATCCTTCTGTTATTTTACTTTTATTTTCTTTTGTTTAATTGAACTAATACTTGAATATGTTCTTTTTTATAAAAGAGTCCTATAATACAGATTAAACAGAATTCATCCTTGATGACTCCCAAGTCCCAGTGTCCCTCTAGAGAAAACCATTTTTAACAGTCTGGGTGGGGGATATCCTCCCGGACCTTTTTCTGTTTATTTCCGAAAGATACTTTTTTGTGTCCGTACAAAGCAGACAGTTTTGTTCTGTTGTTTTCTGTGTGTTGTAAAATGAATGGCATCTGTTTGTAGGTAAGGCTCTGCTGTGTACATTTTTTTACGTAAAGGTGTGTCTTGGAGATCTTCTTGTCAGTAAATATAGATCTATTTTCTTTAATGGTGCATAGTATTCCAAAATCTGGGATGCATTAAGCAGTCCCTAAAAATGTACATTTAGATCTTTTCTGCATCCTTTGTGTGTCTGTGTGTGTGTGTGATTCCAGACAGTGGCGGGGAAGCTCCTGGAAATGCCGTCTTGTGCCCCTCTGTGACCGTTTCCCTGTAGGGTATTTCTAGATTTTGTCATTGTTGGGTCTGAGCACATCACGTTTTTTTATTTTATTAGACACGGCCACACTGCCCTCTAGAAAGCCTGTGCCGGTTAATACTCACAATAGCAGTAGGGACCAGGAGGGTCTCTCCCCCACACCCTCTGTCTCATAGAGTAGTATGATTTTCACCTTTGCCATTCTGAGAGGCGGAAAATGGTGTCTCTTGCCATTTTAATTTGCCAATTACCGGTGAGCTTTTGAACTTTACATTGGTCTTTTGTTCCTCTTCTAAGACCTTTGCACAGAGCCATTACTCATCTTTCTATGGGTTATTTGTCTTTTTTTGTATTGATTTGTTGAAGCTTTTTATATCACCTGCCCTTAAACACCCCCCCCACACCCCAGCTCTGGGAACGGCCTGTGGACAGAGCAGGAGGAGGGGGGCCGAGCCCTCCCGGGAACTTGGGTTTTCTTCGGAATGTTTTAATGAGGCGTCAAGCGGCCTCCCCCAGATTCCTGTTGTGGGCCTTCTGGGGACACTCCCTGGTCCAGCCACCACACCAGGAAGGCAGCTCTTTCAGAGGGAGAGTCCCTAGGAAAAAGAAAGGGTGGGGTGAGGGTTTTGCAGACCCCAGAAGTTGTCTGCAAAATGCAGTGTGACTGGGAGAGAGTGCAGAGTTTCGCTCAGATTCGCAAAGACGTCGGAAACCTCCAAACCCTAAAGAACCCCAACTCTGGGACCAGCCTTGTGCGGCGGTGAGACCTGGTGGGATCCTATTCTGCTGACCAGGCATACGGTTAGGTTAGGCCATACTATCCTTCCGGGCCTTGGTCCTGCAGGCCAGGTAGAGGCCGCCTGTGAAGATCCACCGGGTCCAGCAGCCGGCTCCGCCATCCCAGGCTCCGTCCCACCGCCTGCCCTGAAGGCGTCCACGCTGGCCAGGATGAGAGGCGTCACGGTGCCTCCCCCCCCCCCCAGCCCCTCCTGGCCCTGAACACAGGCAGCCTGTTCAGGAAGGCCTGGAGAGGGGGAGGAAAAGTCAGCACTTGTCAGCGGTGGCGGGGCAGGAGTGTCCCCGGCAGGGAGCCCGTCCCAGCCTGCTCGGGCCAGCCGGACAGACGGAGGGCAGCAAGGGGCGGGGAGCAGTCCCTAGCCAGCTGGCACGGGAAACATCGAGAACCTGGAAAAGAGATGCAGGAAGGCCAGGAGGTCACGAGGGGGTCCCCTGTGAGCCAGGGTTTTCTCCTTCTGCCTTTACTGGAGGTACAGCCCCCCTCGCTGCTAACGCTGGGGCGCCACTGTCCTCTGTCCTGTTAGAGCTGGGCACCGGATGCTGTCACCTGCACCGTCGCCACGTGATCCCTCTCTGTCCACCCCCACCCCTGAATTCCCTTCGTGCAGGCTGCCTCGGAGGCTCTGCTGGGGGGCGCCTGCTTGATGCCGCGGAAGATACAGATGCGGTTCAGAAGAACTCTGGACCAGGGGGCCCACGGGGCTGCGTCCTTCCTCCAGGGCTGCTGCTGCTTTTTACCTGTGACTCTGAGCCTCAGTGTCCCCGTTTGTAAGATGGGGATGTGGTGGAAGGTCAAGGAGATGGGGATAAAGCGCCAGGGTCAGTGGCTGGTGCCAACAGGCAGAGGGGCTGGATGGACCCCAGGCGGCTCTGCTTTCTCTAGAGGTGAGCGGGAAGCCTACAGCCGCCTTCCCGCAGGGGGCCAGGCGGGACCCGGGCAGAGGGATGGATGAGAGGACCCAAGAGGGCATCTCAAGGCTAATAGCATCCGATGGAAGAGCCTCTTTCCCAAAGGCAGAGGTGTCAGCCACTGAAGAAGCAACCCTTGTATTTCCTTCTTAGTTTTGCCTGGAGGAGAATGTAGGCACGTCTGGGATCACAGACAGCAAATGTGTGGAATTTGGCAGTTAGGAGAGAAACGGAGAGGAGTGGCCCTCCTTTGGTCAGTGGCATGGAACTGGCTCTCTCCACCACCACTGTCACCGTCACCCCTCCGTCACCATCACCAGCCTCGATGCTGCCTCCTCACTGTCCTCACCTCCACCCGCACTGCCACCACCACTCCCACCCCCAACTCCGACACCATCCTCCCTCGGGCTTCCCTGCGAGCTGAGGTCAAAGGAGCTGCTTGCCCCCCAGGGGAGGGGTAGTGAGCAGATGGCTTTTCTCTTCGTCTGAGCTTCTGAACTCAGGAAATGAGAAACACATCGGGCCTCTTGACCACACACCACTCTCTCCCTGGGACAGCAGCTTCTATGTTTGTAAATAACAGACTGGCTCCCAGCCTTCACCTGCACCCTGCCTGGAGCCCCCGAGACACCAGCTCATTGCTCCCAGGCTGCCCCTGTCCCTATTCCCCCCCAGCTCGGGCTGAGGTCAGGGCATCACCCCACCCCATGCACGTGTGTGTACACGGGAAGGCTCTGTGGGGGGGGCGGGTTTCAACATGGGGAGTGCGCTACAGCGAGGGACACTGAAGCCGAGCCCTAACCCAAGACCATAGGAGGGATGTGGGTGGGGATTCGGGACGCCTGGTGCCAGGGCTGGGTGGCCCCATCGGTGGTGGGTGACCCCGGGCCATGATCCAGCCCTGGGTCCCTCAGCCCTTGCCCCTGAAACCCAAGATCCACAGGCTCTCTGGATGTAAACTGATGCAAGCCTGAGTCCTTCACACCGGGAGCTGGGCCAGAAAGACCTGAACTCTGCCAAGGAAGGGGAAGAGGGGCATGGTGGGGAGAGGGACCAGCAGTCACCAGGCCAGGAGGGGAAGCACAGCTGCCACACATTCCCCTGCACCCCCAGGACATAAGGCCGCCTGTCAGGGCAGAGGCTGATGGAGGGCCCTCTTGCCCCCCCCCAAGCCCAGGGGGCCTGGCAGTGACCCGGACTCTTACTGTGAGTCCAGGTTGGATCACCCCAAAAGCTCATCAGGCACACTTCACCCAGTAGGCCTTCCTGTACTCCCTGCTCCCGACCCTCCTGGAGTCCCACCTCCTCCCCTCCACCCCTCACTGTGGCCCCCTGGACTTAGTCATCTACCCAATCTCCCGCTGCCACTCTGGGTCCGCAGCCTGGGGCCACCCTCAGTGTGCAGCAGCAGGGGTGCCCAGAGGCCGAGTAGGAGGGCCATGATGTGCTGCTGCTAACGGGACCAATTAGAGCCACCAGCTCTGCCCTGCCCCCACCCATGCCCAGGCTCTCACTGAATCCTCACCAACAGCCCTACGGTCATCCTGATCGCAAGGGTTAAGCAACTTTCCTAGACACAGAGCCGGTCACTGGTGGAGGTGTGATTCAAGCCCCAGTGCTGGCCAGCAGAATGTGCTTGGATAAGGAGAGGGTGCAGCGGGAGGGAGGGGAGAACAGGGACCATTGCAGGCAGGGGAGCTGCCCTCGAAGGCAAGTGGCAATGAACTTGGTGCAGAACTGCCCTCCTTTCCTTGGATAAGTGCTTCCCGGACTCAGGCTTGGATTCCTCTTGCTGCAGTGTGCCATCACGGGGGGACAGAGAAATGGGTCCTACAAGTTCGGGGAGGCCAGAGGTGGGGCCGCTGTCCCCGTGGATGAATGGAGGAGTTTGGGGGCCCTGGGGTGCTGGAGGCATATCCCTTCCCTTCTCCTGGGCACTCCCAGCCCCACCACAGAAACCAGACTCCAGAGAAGAGGGGGTGCCCCCTCTTGGCCACCGAAAGGGTAAAGCCAACAGCAGTAGGTGGAGGCTGAGCAGATGCCTCAGTCCTGCGAGAGAGCGTGTGTTAGTTCCTGGTCATCACCCAGCTAGCACACCTGTCCATCTGTCAGTCTGCCAAATGGGCCATTTTCAACCCGTGACTGCCTGCCTTCAGTCACATCGGTGGGCTAGTCTATGGGGAGGGCTGGTGTGCCAGTCTTTGGGGACTGGTAGAAGCCTCAGTCACTCAGGAGCTTTCCATCAGCTGGAAAAAATACGGTGCAGTATCTGCTTGTCTTGAGAGAGATGGAGGTGGGCAGAAGAAGGGGTGGGGACGGGGCCCTGGTGAGGGAGTCAGGATAGGACGACAGCAGAGGCGGTACCGACAGTGGGTATGGGGCTGGCGGCAATAATGGTGATGGCAATGATGGGGTTAATGTTGCCTTCGGTGGTGATGGTGATAGTGGTGATGCAGGTGGTAATGCCGGCGGTAGTGGTGTGGGTCATGGTGGGAACAGCACTGGCGGTGGTGATGGTAATGATGTTCTGCCAGTTGGGATGGTGCTGATGGTGGTGATGGTGGTTATATTTCTGGTAATAGTTAGTGCTCATGGTGGTAATGGTGCTGGTGCGGGTGGTGGTGGTGATGGGGGATGGTGATGGTTGTGTTTGGTGTTGGTCAAGGTGATGACGGTTGGTGGTGGTGATGGTGGGTGGTGGTTATTGATGGAGGTACTCTTGTAATGATGGAAATGGTAATGAAGGGGCGTGATGATGGGTCCGAGTGAGCAGGGCAGCTACGCAGGGACCAGACTCCTCAGCAGCCTGGATCCGCAATGCCAGAGGCACAAAGAGAACTTCGGGTTAATCTTGGAGCCCCTTGGATTAGGGCAGGTCCAGCAGTCCTCCCTCAAGCCCCATCCTGCGAGACTCCTTCTGCCCCAGTCCGCTGTAGCTGGGGGAGGAGGGCGCAGAGCCCCGAGAGAGGAGCTAGCACATGGGCATCTGCTCCAGCCCTTCCTGGGGGGGCGGTCCATGGGCACTGATCCGGCCGAGATCTCAGGGTCCAACTCAGACTTCAGGGACACGGAGAAGCACGGACACCCGACAGACACGCCTGCTAAGGAACAGCCGCATGAGACACTGGCAGACGCGCGCACGCACGCGGACCTTTGCCCAGAAAGCCACGAACACACGCGTGTTCCCAGACACCTGAGGCTCACGTCCCAGATGTGCACGCCGCACGGTCCCCACGTGAGAACGCACAGAGACGGGGCCCGCCCGAGCGCACCAGCCGGCCGGACGCGCCGCCGCGCACGCGCACGCGCACACACGCGCACGCGCCTCCGCTAAGTGAAACCAGCGGATCCCGAGCCCCGCCGAGCCGGCTGGAGACTCCCTGGCCCTGGAAGCCCCCGCTGCTGCCACTGAGAGACGCGGTCGATTAACTTCACCCCGCCGCCGGGTTCCCTGAGCCGCCCCGCCCGGCCAGCACGCCCCTTCCCCGGCCAGCCTGCTTCCCTCCCTGCCTGCCCCCGGCTCTGCGTCCGCCCCGCACCGCTCCACTCACAGGGGACCGGCCCTGCGATGCCTGAGGGGCGGCAGCTCTGCCTGTTGAGGGTGTGAGGGGGCCAGGCTGTGCCCTGTGGAATCTGAGGGGACACAGTCCTGCTCTGGGGCTGAGGGGTCTAAGGGGACAGACATGTCGCAGGCCTGGGTGTCTGAGGGGACTTGGCCCGATTTATAAGGGGGAGGGGGATGTGAGGGATGTATTAACCTTTGTGGGTCCCACTCATGGAAGTGGCTAGGCTTGGTCACACTGAGCTGTCCCCAGGGTAGGATGCTCCCTTTACTCTGACCCGCTTCGAACTCTAAGTCAGGGGAACATAGGTTCAGGGTGAGACACCACCCCCCCTCCGCGATGCCCATGATGTTCTCTTCCTCAAAATGATGCCCGTGTATCCCACTGGGCCTGGGGTGTGCAGGCTGGAAGGAAGAGAAGGAAGCACATTCCAGAGGGAACAGCAGGAGCAATGGCCTGTTGTTGGCACCGTCAGAACACAGGGTCTTCCTCTGCCTCGCGGGGGGAAGGAGCTTCTAGATAAGCACTGGGATGGGGTGACTCTGGCTCACAGCTGGCACAGGAGTGCCCACCCAACCAGACCACTTGCCAGTGATTCCTCCGACCTCTAGCTCTTGGGACTGCAAGGCTGGGAGCGGCTGAGGCACTCCCCATTCACTGGGGAAAGCAGTGACTGGGGAGAGGGTCAGGATGGAAACTGGTGACTCCCAAGGTCCCACAGGGCACTAGGGCTTGAAAGAATCCAGGCCTGGTTTATTTCCCCAGAGTTCACTGCTCCTTATGCACCCGCTCTCCCCACCAGGTCCCCAGCAGACAGGATCCTGTGAGGATCCATCCTGGGACATTCCATCCTTTTCCCATGTACCCTTGGGGAACAGACTGGACAGAGAATATCAGTGGCTGCAGCCTACAGGGTTACTAGCGGACAGGCAGGGGACATCCCCCCTCCCTCTTTTATCCTTCTGGCTCCACCCTTTGGAGCCGCAGCTTCCCATCTGTAAAATGGGAGCTACATAAGGCAGAGTTCCCAAATTCTAGACTCAGAGCCTTTGGAAAGGGTGGGGGAATCCGTCAGGGAGGTTGGGATGGTTGTGGGACCTGCCAGTGCGCTGGAAAGGCCGGCCTGCAGTCTGACGTTCAACTTGGTAGGTGGATGCAGATGACGTCATGACCAAAGAGGAGCAGATCTTCCTGCTGCACCGCGCCCAGGCCCAATGCCAGAAGCGGCTCAAAGAAGTCCTGCAGAGGCCAGGTGGGGGCGGAGCCGGGTGGGGCGGGGCCAAAGGAGGAGGGCCTGGGGGCGAGGTCAAGAGAGGGAGGGAGGGGCCCAATGAAGGTGCGAGCCTAGGATGCAGAACCAAGTGGCACCAGGAGAGGGGGCGTCCGGTTAAAAGGGGGGTGAGGTGTGATCAAAGTCAGCAGGCTGAAATGCAGAGCCTTCCCTTCCGGGGTGGGATCGGTCAGTATGAAGGCAGCCACAGTCCGAATCATCCCCAGCGGGCTTAGATGTGGCAAGGCACAACAGGATCAGGAGCCCTGAGTAGGGTGCCAAACCCCCCTGGGGTGCACTGGGACAGCTTCCTGGAGGAGGAGGTATCCAAGGCAGGTCCAGAAGAATAAGTAGATCTTTGAAGAAGGCCACCTGGTCCAAGGACAAGGCTGAGGTGTCCAGGGTCAGGAGAATCAAGGGTCCATGGGACTGGATGGGGAGAAGGCTAGAGGAGTAGGGATGGGTATCATGACTCTGAGTCACGGTCACTGTCCGGGAGCGGGTGTTTGACCTGGGGTCGGGAGGGCCTCTGCACACCAGCACAGCATCTTCAGGGACCCCTGCCAAGGTCAAGGTGGGAGGAGCCCCTGCCTTTCCAGCTCCTGCCCCATCTCCAGCTGGTCTCTTCCTTGAGTCCACTTCCTGGAAGCAGAGATGGGCGCTCATTAGCACCCATCCAGGCCTCTGCCGCCTGTCTGATGAAATCTCATCGACCAGGAAGAGGCCCAGGCCCTGCCTGACTGGCCGAGGAGAACAGCTTCCTGTCTGGAGCCGGTTCCCCTAGACTGCTGGGGGCCCAAGGGCACACAGTGACACTCTGTAGCACACGGACTTTGCTCATAGTCACAGGCATTCACACGGTCTCTGCAGTCCCAGCCCTGTCCGCAATGGCCCCGCTGGTGGCTCTTTGGTTCCCCGCCCCAGCCACATCAGGGTCTGGGGGTCAGGTGGGCCCCCACACTCTGGGTCTTGAACCCAGCGCTCTTCCCAGTTGTGGAAGCCCGGAGGCACCTTCTGCCCCCCATCATGCCCCATCCTGATGGAGCCCCTCTCTTCCTGCTCCACCCCGTCCTGCTGCCCCCCTCCCTACTAATGCCCCAGGATCAGGCAGGATAAGAGGCATGGCCGTTCCAGCCCAGCCGAGGTGTCTGCACTCAGCTTTGCATTGCTGCCACAAACCCTGACCTGGGAGGGCTGGGGGGCCTGCTCGGGCTGTAACTGAAGGGACACGAGTCATATAATGAGGGAGACATTTCAGCGAGGTAGAGAGACCTCAAACAGCTCTCTAATGGAGAAAAGACCAGCCCAACTCAGAGAGCCTCCAGGGTCCTTCTGTGGACTCTGGGAACTCCTAGCTCAAGTATCTGAGGGCAGGGGACGGGTAGGTAGACTTGCCTGAACACCCTTGCCACCTGCACACTCTTGCTCATGTCGTCCACACCACCAGCTTCCTGAGCTGCACCGTGCCCTGGCCGGGCTTCATTTTCACCGTTGAGCCTTTGCTGACATCACCCCTACTTGTCCACTTCTGTCCTGCGCCCCCTGGCGGGGCCCTGTCCTCCTGCACGGGCTCTGACTCCAACTCCTGGGTCGGAGGACATTGCCTCTGCCCATGTCTTGCCCACACTTACCGCTCAGCCCACTAGTTGATCCCACACCTGCATGCTGTTCGCTCCCATTTGAACCTCCTGTTGACAGTCTCCGTGCTCTCCACTTACTTCTGCACCCGCCTGTTATCTCAGCTCTCCCAACAGCCTGGGCTCTCAGCAGGGCAGGGATCAACCCCCACCGTACAAAGAGGGTGCCTTGGAGGCAGGAGGGTGCCCTGGGTCTCCTGCCATAGCACAGCTGACAGCCGTAACTGCCCTGATTTCTCCAGCTGACATAATGGAATCAGACAAAGGATGGGCATCTGCATCCACATCAGGGAAGCCTAAGAAAGAGAAGGCATCTGGGAAGCTCTACCCAGAGTCCGAGGAGGACAATGAGGCACCCACTGGCAGCAGGCACCGAGGTATGTGTGTGCTTCCGGGCATCCATCCGAGATGGGCAGGGACCCACCCACCCCACCGCTCTATCCCCTTTCTGTGAGCTCATGCTCTTCAGCTCTTGTGGAAAGGAAGAAGCTGTGGCCCCCTCCCCAGGAAAGCAGGGGAGGGGCTGGGAGGACACAGAACCCAGGAGGTATCATGTGCAAGAGGCTGGCAGCTGGATGGGGCCAGACCCCCAGGAGATTTGGGCAGAGAATTTGCCCCGCACTACCCTAAGGGTGGACCCAGGGCTGTGGCCCCTCCCATGGAGAGAGATGACAGAGAACCTGGGAGACAGAGGGGCAAGGAGAGATGCAAAGAGAGGGAGAGACAGAGAGGGGACCAGGAGGCATAAACTGGGACTGGGACTCAGTGTGTCTGAGGAGGGTGCACCCAAACACATAGTGTGGTGGGCCATAGACACAGAGCAGGGGAGGAGGGTGGCCACAGAGCAGCAGGGCTGAGACAGTGGGACGAGGAGGGGAGGAGAGAAGAGAGGGAGGGAGATGCAGGGCTGTGTTGTCCCTCAGGAAGGTAAGAAGAGACAAACTCAGAGCCCAGGCTGCAGCCACAGGGCCGGTTTGAACCGGCTGGGTGGGCAGCAGATTCCAGATGGGCCACATCTGGGAGGCTGTGGTCACCCTGTGGCTCCCCAGGGACCAGAAGGAATTGTGGGCCTAGGCAGGCGGGGCTGGGAATATGGTGCCCAGGACAGAGAGCCTTTCACCAAGCTGGGGTGGGTCCAGCTATCAAGGCAGCCTTCCAGGATGGCTGGAGAGTCCTGTGGTTGGAGCCCTGCAGGGGAAAGAAGGGAGCTGGGGGGGTGGAAAGCAGAAGATTCAGAGGCTGGGGACCTTCCAAGGTCACTTAGTATCTCTGCTGTGAGACTGGAGCCCCAAAGTAGGATATGTCACCCTGTCTTGAATCCCACAATTAGCACTTAGATTTGGGGGATTATACCTCCTCCTATGAGGGGAGTCTCATAGCAGGTGCTTAGGGTGGTCTGGGATGGTAGTGAAAGCACAGGCTGATCTGGTCAATCCCAGCTACCCAGTGAGGAAACTGGAACACAAAGAGGGTGGACACCTGCGTGAGGTCAGCAGCTCTTTGGGAGTCCAGCTGGGACTGGAAGCTAGACCTCCTGCCTCCTACCCATGGATCCTGGGCAAGAGTCACATGGAAAGCATTCTGAGCTAAGGGAGTTAGTCTGGGCACTTGCCCTTCCCCAGGGACACCTGGAGGTGGGACCAAGAGCAGAGGAAAAAGAGAGAGGCCTGGCCAGGGGCTGAGTACCTGAGGAGGGCAGGGCCCTAGGCTGTAGGATCTCGGCAAATCACTTGCCTCTCTTGACCTCCACCAGCCGATCTAGAAAATAGGGCTAGTGACAGTACCTGCATACAGGGGCTGTGGGAATTCTGTGAGGCCAGGGATTCAATGCTGTGCAGGACACAGTAGGTAGTAAGGCTCGATACATTCTCTCCAGACCGCTCCAGGCCTGAGTGCTCCAGTCCTGGGGCACACCTGTCCCTGAGGGAGCCAGCGACCACAGGTGTGTTCATTCTTCTGGGTCACTAACCATGGACTTGACTGGTGTCCCCCACCTTGTCTGTCTGTCTCTGTGGGCACAGGGCGCCCCTGCCTGCCCGAGTGGGACCACATCCTCTGCTGGCCGCTGGGGGCACCAGGTGAGGTGGTGGCCGTGCCCTGTCCCGACTACATTTATGACTTCAATCATAAAGGTAAGGCAGGCTGGAGTAGGGTGGGGACCACCGGGGTGCCAGGACGGGGAGCTCAGGGCTCCAGACCTCTCTGCCTGCCCTGACCCTCCCTGTGGCCCTGCAGGCCACGCCTACCGACGCTGTGACCGCAATGGCAGCTGGGAACTGGTACCTGGGCACAACCGGACATGGGCCAACTACAGCGAGTGTGTCAAGTTCCTGACCAATGAGACGCGTGAACGGGTGCGAGCTTTCCCCCCTCCCCAACCTGATCTGGATAAGGTCACCCCTGAGCGAGGCCTGACGCCTCCCGCAACCTTAACTGGCCTCTGACCCTTAACCTGAGTGCCAGGGCTCTGACGCTGTGTCCCCTCCGGCACAGGAGGTGTTTGACCGCCTGGGCATGATCTACACTGTGGGCTACTCGGTGTCGCTGGCCTCCCTCACCGTGGCCGTGCTCATCCTGGCCTACTTCAGGTGGGCGGGGCGAGAGGCGGGGCTGGGCCGGGGGCGGGGCCGAGGTAGGGTGCCCGCATCCCCCTCCGCGGGGCCGGGCGTCCCTCCCTTCCCCCCCCCGCCCCCGCCCCGCGCACAGCCTGGCTTCCCGGCCAACACCCCCCCCCCACCCGCGTGTCCCCGGGCCCCCACCCACGGTGTTGTCGCGCGCCCCGCAGGCGGCTGCACTGCACGCGCAACTACATCCACATGCACCTATTCCTGTCCTTCATGCTTCGCGCCGTGAGCATCTTCGTCAAGGACGCGGTGCTCTACTCGGGCGCCACGCTCGATGAGGCCGAGCGCCTCACCGAGGAAGAGCTGCGCGCCATCGCCCAGGCACCCCCGCCTCCCGCCGCCGCCGCCGCCGGCTACGTGAGTGCCCCCCTCCGGCGGCCCGCGCCTGGCACCCCGCCGCCCCGCCCCGCCCCCTCCAGCTCGGCCCCCACCCCCCAGCCCCCGCCGGCCTCCGGCTACCACGGGCGTCGGGTCGCTCACGGCCACCCCACTGTGTCCCTCGCACCCCTCCGCCCAGCTCCCCGGCCCTACGGCCGAGGGCTTTGTGATTGTCCCCCCTCCCGCCACTTTCATCAACACTCCTGCCTCCGCCCAGTAGCCCCAACCACCCCACCTCTTCACCTTGGCCCCTGCCACTGTCCTGAGTGCCCTCCTGCCCCTGGCAACATCCTCCCCTTCCGCCCCCCTGCTCCTCAGCTCCGCCCTTGACCAGAGAGCCTGGCCCTTCCTCCCCGCCGGCCCAGAGCGACTTGTCCCATCTCGGGCGCACCCCCCAGCCCATCCCCGACTTCCCCAGATGCAGGCCTGCCTTCTGGCTAACACCAGCTGCTCTCCTAGGCCGGCTGCAGGGTGGCTGTGACCTTCTTCCTTTATTTCCTGGCCACCAACTACTACTGGATTCTGGTGGAGGGCTTGTACCTGCATAGCCTCATCTTCATGGCCTTCTTCTCAGAGAAGAAGTACCTGTGGGGCTTCACGGTCTTCGGCTGGGGTACGCAGGCGCGGCGGGCGGCGAGCCGCAGGAAGGGGTGGGGCCACGGGCGGCGGGGTCAAAGGGGCCGCTACGGGTGAGGCGCCCGCACCGCCTCTCCCCTCCTGGACGTGGGGCAGCCAGTGGGTGGCCTGCCCGCCCCCCTTCTCTGAGTCTGACCGCATCCCAGGCTCAGGCGACAGGGCTTGGCTGGGGTCAAGGTTCACCCCTGGGCTCAGCCTGGGGCTGGGGCTCACCTGGGGGCAGATTCACCTGGTGTTGAGGTTCAGCCCGGGAGAGGGAGGGAGTGTTCTCAGGTCAAGATTTCAGCTCAGGATCAGAGTGGGATGGTGGGTCAGAGGTCACCCTAGGGCTGGAGCTGAGGTCTGGGACACTCCCTGCACCGTGAGCCCTGTTTCCCTACCAGTCCCCTCACTGCGTGGGGCTGTCCACACCACTGCCACCCGGCCTGCAGGAGCCATGACCCAGAGCCCCAGGCCCCACTCTCGGCATCCTCCGTGCTTCAGCAGCCCCTCTGCAGAATGGGTTGCTGGGGCTCTGCACTCCTCCCCCACGGGTTCCGGGATGGAGTTACCGATAATTGTCCATTATTGTTGGCAGCTCCCGAGCTTGGCTGGGCTCCGGGGCAACTGGCCAGACTGCAGAGGGGTAGGCCTGGTGGCTGAAGCCCTCCCTGCACTCGGCACCCAGAAGCTCTCGGGTCAACAGCCACAGCCCCTTGGCACACACTCTGACCTTGACCTCACCCACGGCAAGCCCCAGAGTTGGGGGAGACCTGGGCCTTGTCCCGGGGACTGACCTGTGGACTCTGGGGCTAGAGGGTGTCGGGATGGGCAGGAGACACACAGATCTGGAGCAACAGAACTTGGTGACACAAGAATGTCATAGCTCTTCTTCCCACCGTAAACCCGGGTCGCACCCTGCCCCTCCCAAGGGTGCACCTCACCCAGAATGAAGTGTGAGGGGCTGGAGGGTGGAGGCAGAGCTCACTCAGAGGTACCATGTGCCATCTGGGCTGACTCAGGCCTGGGAACACCAAGGTTCCCCTGTGGCCTTTACTCAGCCTGGAACAACTGTCATTCCATCCAGCCTCATCCATGGGGGCTAGGACCTTTCAAACTGGGTGTGTGTGTTGGGTGGTGGTGTGGTGTTGGGGCAGAAAAATGCTGGTCCTAGGCCCCTCCCCCACAGGAACTCCCAGTCCAGAGCCTAAAGGGAAGGGGGGATTGGACTGAGCGTGGGGAAGTTAGCGATGCCCTGTTTTCTCGTGAGCCCGACAGGCCCGCGTGTGTGGGTAGGAGATGCAGAACCAAGATGAGGGCGGAGGGCTGACGGGTCCTGAGTGCGGGAGCCCCGGGAGGAGGCCGTGGGGGAAGCAGAGCGGCCCCCACCAGCATGTGGCTCTGTCACCAAGCAGCCCATGGGCCCAGGGGGACGGGGCTCAGGGACAGTGAGGGGATCAGCTGGGGGGTCATCGAGGATGAGAGGAATGGGCTGGCAAGGTGGGCTGAGGGGAGAGACACCATGGGCAGCGCCTGCGGACCCTCACACGCTGCCCCCTCTGCGTCCACAGGTCTGCCCGCTGTGTTCGTGGCTGTGTGGGTCAGCGTGAGAGCCACCCTGGCCAACACGGGGTAGGTCCAGGCGGAGCAGGGGGCCGCGGGGCCAGGCCACAGGCCAGAAATACTGCTGGCACGCCCTTCCTCTGTGAAGCATGGGGGGGCTTCCTGTGCCCTGGCCCTGAGTGGGCCCAGCTTCAGTTTTCTGTCCAGGCTTGAGCCAGGCACCCCCTCAGGGTCAGGCTGCTTCAAAAGCAGTGTCTGAGGGGGGGCCTCAGGCCTGGCTCTACCCAACACCCCCCTGTCCTTTGTCCCTCCCAGCTCTGGGGCCACTCTGTGGGCAGCCTCAGGGTGGGAACAGGGGGGTGGGAGCTGATGCCTCGGCTTCCCCCAGGTGCTGGGACTTGAGCTCCGGGAACAAGAAGTGGATCATCCAGGTGCCCATCCTGGCCTCTATTGTGGTGAGCAGGGGTGGCAACAGGGCTGGGTGGGGGCGTGTACTGCGGGGGCCGGTGACCAGCCCCTGACAGGGACTACAGAGGCTTCCTTGGACCCCAGGGTTGGAGCCACGGGCCTGAGTCCAGTCGGGGAAAACAAGGGCCCACTTGGAGACGCAGGGGCAGAGCAGAGCCTGGGCGGGTCCGTGGGTCCCTGGGCCCTCGCCCCCACCCTGCTAGGGTGCAGCTCGAGATGCAGCCCTCCCTCACTCCCACAGCTCAACTTCATCCTCTTCATCAACATCGTCCGGGTGCTCGCCACCAAGCTGCGGGAGACCAATGCCGGCCGGTGTGACACGCGGCAGCAGTACCGGTGAGCTGCGCCCACCGGGCCTGGGGTTCCTCGGAGCACCGGGGTCATCACACCCCAGCATCACATACCAAAGCAAAGACAGAGGCCCCAAGAATGAGCCTGTGTCGAGGGAAGCACCCAGCTCCTGACTCCCTGGCTGGCCCCACCCAGCAGTCATGGGCTCTCCCCCGGTCTCTGGGGCCACCCCGGAGCCAACCTGGGCCATTCAATGCTAGGGTCTGCAGGGGATGGGGGGGCAAACCCAGATCTCTCCTCAAAGAGCTGATTGTAGCGAGTCCAAGGGACAGGTAGGCAGTGGGTGGCTTCGAGGGGACAGCAGCCCCGCTGAAACCTGAGGAAGGGCTGTGGGATGAAGATGTAAAGCCAGGGGGAAGTGAGGGCCAGTAGGGGGACCAGTGGGTGCAAGCACCGAGGGCCCTTACGAACACTTTGTCCCAGGTTAACTGGGTCATCCTCAGCTCTGGCCAGAGCCGCAGGCCCCTTCGTGGCTCCTGGAGCCTAAGAGCTTGGGGCAGGCAGGTGCGGGTGGCTCGGTGCCTCCCCAGGGGAAGTGGCCTGTCCCTGAGCCACCTGCTCTGCTGGCGCAGGAAGCTGCTCAAATCCACACTGGTGCTCATGCCGCTCTTCGGCGTCCACTACATCGTCTTCATGGCCACGCCGTACACCGAGGTCTCAGGGACGCTCTGGCAAGTCCAGATGCACTACGAGATGCTCTTCAACTCCTTCCAGGTGCGCAGGCCTGGCCAAGGCCTGGCGGGGGTGGGGGGCGGGGGGAGGGAGGGCAGGGTGGGGGCGGCAGGTGCGGCCTCTGGGCCCTGACCCCGAGCGCCTCTCTCTGCAGGGATTTTTTGTCGCCATCATATACTGTTTCTGCAATGGCGAGGTAAGCAGGGTGGGCAGCGCTGGGGCAAGGCAGGGGGGCCGCGGAAGTGCCAGGGTTCCCCAAGTCCTGTCCCTCCATTCTCCTGTCCAGTTCCTCTGTTCCTCCGAGAACATCCCTGAGGACATTCTGAAGGCAGAGTCTTTCCAGATGATTCAGGCTCAGGATGTGCTAGGATCTGCGGGCTCCTCAGGCTCTGGCAGAGCCCGTGTCTTCCCAGCCCCACGGTTGAAGGCTCCGTAATCCAGAGTGAACGACTCAGCCACCCCTGGGGCCATTTGAGCCTGGTAGACTCCGGGTGTGTCGGTTGCCTGCAGCCAGGCACCACGTTCTGAGGATGACGGGATTTTACTTGGCCTTGGAATTTTCCAGTAACATCCCACGCCTCCGGTTCCGCTCGGGAGCTGAGTGTTGTAGGGGCAGGGATGAGGGCACGGCTGGGGCTGGGGGGCCATGCGGCGGAGGGCTGAGAGGCCTACCTGATGCCCCGCCCTCCTGCGGGCCATGGCAGGTGCAGGCCGAGATCAAGAAATCCTGGAGCCGCTGGACTCTGGCCCTGGACTTCAAGCGGAAGGCCCGCAGCGGGAGCAGCAGTTACAGCTACGGCCCGATGGTGTCTCACACGAGCGTGACCAACGTAGGCCCCCGCACGGGGCTCGGCCTGCCCCTCAGCCCCCGCCTGCTGCCCGCCACCACCAACGGCCACCCCCCGCTGCCGGGCCACAGCAGGCCGGGGGCCCCGGCCCCCCAGGCCACACCACCTGCCGCACCTGCTCCCAAGGACGACGGGTTCCTCAATGGCTCCTGCTCGGGGCTGGACGAGGAGGCCTCAGCGCCTGAGCGGCCGCCCGCCCTGCCACAGGAAGAGTGGGAGACCGTCATGTGATCTGGGACCCAGGCCAGGGTTGGACCCGTGGGCATAAGGGCTGACAGACGGACCAAGAGACGGGTGGTTGGACGGTTGCCCACTCAGGGCTGGGGCTGGGAAGACAAAAGAGGAAAAAAAAGAAAAAAAAAAAAGAAAAGGGAAAAGGAAGCGGTGTGTAGCTTCCTATGGTCTGAGCTGGGGCTCAGGAGGGGAGGGGCAGGAGCCATGGAGCTGTTCCTGGGGTTCACCTCTGGAGGGGCTCCAGGGGCCAGGGGCCAGTCCCTGGGGGCCGGGCACAGTGCAGCAGGAAAGACCTGGGAGAAGCCAAGAGTGGCCCAAGTTTGCTGGGGTCACACGGGGGCCCAGCGGAGCCATGCAGGAGCTGGGCCACAGCATCTCCCCGCCACCAGCTGCCACCTCCAATGCTTCTGCTGAGGCCCCGGAGTGGGTGGGGGGGACCCCGGCTCCTCTCGGCCAACTCTTCACCTGTTGCCCCGTCACTGTTCACCAAGGGCCAACCACGGATCCCTGGGTCCCTGGCCCTGCTCCAGGCCCCTTCCTGCCTGTCTGGTGGCCATGCTGTGTCCCTTGGGGCCTGGGGCACTCAGGGAGCTCTCCACACAGGATCCCCAGCCCCCACCATGGATTTGACACGCCTCTGGCCACCAGACTGAGAGGGCAGGGAGCGTGCTGAGGCCATCAAGTGAGACGTGGGCTGAGGTCCGCGCTCGGGCTCAGGAACTGTGGGGGAGCCTGGGGTCATCCCACAGGTCCGGCCGGGTGAGGGCCTGCAGGACTCAGCACATCCACCCACCGTGGATCTGAGCCTGTCACTAAGCATCCCTAGCCCACAGCCACCTGCCACATTAGCCACATTACTTGCCCACCCCAGTCTTGGGCCCTAGAATGGCACAGGCCCTCCTGGTCTGACGCTGAGAACTGACCCAACTGCATCCCCACCCCAAGCTCTGACCAGAACAAGCTTTCTTCTCAAGTCCGAGGATGGCCTTGCCCCTGGGCCTATACAAACTAGTGCCCCTGCCTGGCC
This sequence comes from Phoca vitulina, assembly GCF_004348235.1. NCBI lineage: Eukaryota > Metazoa > Chordata > Mammalia > Carnivora > Phocidae > Phoca > Phoca vitulina. Next base: position 5,577,939 of record NW_022589716.1, read on the forward strand.
CTGCCTTTCCTCATCTCCAGCGCAAACTTGTTCTTCTCCGTGGACTCAGCATCTGGAAAGCAACCCCTATCTCGAACAGCACCCCCACCCCACTGGGGACTGGGTGAGGCGTCATAGGCAGTGGGTGGCATAGACGTACTCTGAGCAGCCTCAGGCCCAGCAGTGCCTTCCCTTCCAGATGGCAGGTAGGGCAAAGAGTTGCCCAAAGGCCCGGTGCACCCATGGGGCTCCACGTGGTGTGACGTGCTTGGAACACCGAGAGACATGGGCCAGGACCTGAAGGGCCACTGAGCCAGTTTAAGCATCGAGGATTCCTGTGAATGCTGGGAGCTATTGGAAACTGTACAGGGAGAGCAACCCAGGTCTGAGCCACATTTAGAAGAGTCCCTGCTTCATTGGAGAGGCCAGAGGAGGTTACTCAGGCTTCAGGGGAGAGGTAACCTTGTGGGAGGAAGTAGCAGGCAGGAAGGACCCTGCATGAGGCACTGGCTGGGAGAAGGAGACCCAAGCAGAACAGACCCCCATCCCCTTCCCAGGGGTGTCTGTGTGATGCCCCATTTTCAGGGCTCAGAGCTACGGGACCTCTGGGAACCTCATCCCACCCACCCCACAGGCAGTCCCTGAGGCCACTAGCTGGCTGGGCCCCAGGGCCCCATCTTCCAACCCAGACTTCTCCTCAGGAGGCTTCTGAAGTAGAGTCCATGAGGCCCACTCCCCCTGAAACACTCAGACTGGGTACCCCTAGGACAGGGCTGTCTTCCCCCTCAGACTAGGTGCCCCCAGGACAGAGTTGAGCCTCTCCTCTCAGTCCGGATTCCCTCTAGGACAGGGCTTAGTCACTTCCCACAGACCAGGGACCTCCATCCCAGGACAGGGCTGTGCTCACCCCTCAGAGTGGGTGCTCCCCCAGGACAGGGCCGTGCTCCTCACACAAGATACCACCCCCCAGACAGGAGTGTGCTCACCCCTCAGACTGGATACCCCCCAGGACAGGGCCAGGCCTCCCCCTTTAGACTGGGAACCATTTCTGGGATGTCCAGGACAGGACTGGACCTTACACCAGTCCAAGGCCCTAGGCCAGGACCCTCCTCCCTTCGACCTGGAGCCCCTAGGTCAGGGCCGGCCTTCCCACTCAGAGAGGCCCCTGAGCAGCGCCTGGGCCATCCAGGTGTTGGCAGAGGAAGTGGGAGCCCTCAATGGGCCTGGCAGGCAGTCAGGACCCTGTTTGCTTGAGCAGGGGCTGGAGCCAGGTGGTCACTTCTCCCTTCAAGGCCTCCCAGCCCAGCCAAGCCGCAGGGAACACGTAAACACCAGCCGAGCTGAGCGCGGGCAGGCAGGGAGGAGGGCACCGAGAGACCCCAGCTCCTCAGCCTCCTTGGCCAGGGTGTCTGGCACCTCATGGGCTGCCCTGAACTCCAAGTGGGGCCAGTAAGGCGGGCCTCAGCTCCCACCTGTCTTGGGCATGTGAACAGGCCCTGCCCTCTCTGGCTGGTCTTCCCTCAGCTCTGACTGGGAGAGGAACCTCTGAAAACCCTTGGAAGGAATGTACCCCCCGCTGGGGGCCTCTGGAACCCAAGGCCAGGCCCCAAGGCTGGGTGAGATCATAGATCCCAGCTCAGAATGGGGCCTCCAAGGGGCAAGGGGCATCAGATGGCTCTGCCCACCCCCAACCTGCAAGCCTGTTGAGAACAAAGATGCAGCCGGGCCCCGCACGCCCACCCAGAGTGGGCAGGCTGTGACAGCCTCACCCTTCTGTCCTCACCCTGGGGAGGTGGGAGGGAACAGCACAGACACAGGGGAAAGGAGACTGAGTTCTCTGGAAGTTCAGAAGGGACATGACCCTGCCCTAGGGGGTCTTAAGGGGGACACAGCCCTGCTCTGATGATGTGTGAGGGGCCATGACCCTGCCCAGGGGCCTGAGAGGGTCCGGGCTCTGCCTTGGTTGTTAGAAGAGGTCTGGCCGGGGTCGGGGGGTGGGGTCCATCAGAGGGGTCGGTCAGGAGCCGTGGGGCTTGCTGCGCAGCTCCTGCACATGGACTGGGGTGGGCCCAGCTGCTTGACCCTCATGCCTCCTCAGCCAATTCCAGAATGATCCCAGCCTGAGGTTCCCATGGCCAATGGCAACAAGCCCTGGCTGGGGCAGAAGAGCCTCTTCTTGGGCAGAGGAGGGGACTCCAGAGCCAGGCAGGGGCCTGGACCCTGGCTGGCTCCTGGGTGTGCTGTGTGATCCTGGGCAAGCTGCCTTCCCTCTCTGAGCCTCAGCTTCTCCTCTGAGGTCAGGCCCTTGTCCAGGTCTCCTGGCCTGTGTGGGCTCAGCACACAGCATCCTGCTCCTTAGTGGGCCCCTAGGACACAAGGCCAGGACACCCCCAGTGACAGGTTCCCTCCTTCTTCAGTGTCACAGTCATGCAGGCTGTGGGGGCCGAGAGGTGGTGGGCGTGGATTCTGCGCTCCTCCCCGTCCAAGGGCTGGGGATGGAGTAGAGGGGCCAGGGTCTGGGAGGCAGAAGAGGCAGAAGACCAGATTCCAGCCTTTCATTTTGGCCTCAGCTTTCCAAATCTGTGGGTGAGGGGAAGGAAGGCGGCTGCATTAATTATGCGCCTACTGTTTAGGCCCCCTTCCCCCCACCCCCAGCAGTTTTAGGGGAGATAGAGAGGTTTCAATTCCCCTAAAGGCTTCCGATCACAGTTCTCAGACGGAAACACTGGGGGGGGCGGTGGGGAGCTCTGCAGATGAGCAGCCCTCATGGGGTCCTGCTGGCTTTGCTTCCCAATGGGGAGGAGGAGGGGACAAGGCCCGGCTGGGAGGATGGGGGGCAGGGCAGGGAAGGGCAGGCTTGTGGCCACCCCAAGCTCCCTTCCCAGAGCTCCAGGACCTGTGGCTGCAAACTCTTCAGCTCCCGAGGCCTTTCCCCTGCTCCTCGCGTTCCCCTCGGCTGGAGACCCTCTCCTGGGAACCCTCTCCCCAGCATGTATCAGTCAGGGGACGGCCTTGATGTGAACCGCCCAGAGGCCACACGGGCAGACTCTGCTCCCCCACCAAGCTCACCCACATCAGTGAGACAAAGGGATGTGTGTGGGGCTGCTGGGTGTGTCTATTTGTATTAGTGTATGTATATTGGTGTCTATTTATTTGTATTTATGTATGTATATGTGTGTGTCTGTTCATATATGTGGCTGTTGTGTCCGTCTGACTGTGTCAGTCAGTGGATCTACCCGATCACGTACCTGTGTCTGTGTGTACGTGTATATGGACGTGGATGTCCATTTGCACGTGTCTACCTGTGTGACTGTATTGTGTCAGTGTGCCTGTTTGTATTTGTTTGCATGTGTGTCTGTGTATACGTGTGTGTCTATTTGTGTGTGTGTGTGTGTGTGTCTATGTGGACCTGTGGTCTGAGAACGCCGCCTGTGGGTGGAATTTGGCCCGGGGACGTGTTTGGTTTGGCCCTCACAGTATTTTCAACATCTTGAGCCAACATTTAAAAATCAGGATATTTCACATAAAAATTCAGCTTTCCAGTTTCTCTTAAAAATTCAGAAGCTCTGGCAGCCCTGGCCCGTGTTCCCATGAGGCTACTCTCCTCCAGAGCTCACGGGGGCTGCCCATCTGCCTGCCCCCTCACCGCTCGTCTCGCCTACCAGCGCCTTGAGGATGACTGAGTTTGTGACCCCGGAGTGTGTGGTCACAACTGCGTGTAAGCCGAGCTGTCAGGGAGCGTGGGCATCAGCTGAGTCTGCGCTGGGGGGTGCGTACTTGTGATCGCATGTGTGTGCACAAGGCACATCTGAGTGCATGGGGGACATGTGGGGGCCTGCACGCGCAGGGGTGGGTGGGAGGCACTGTGCGTGCAGGGGTGTGCGTGTGAGAGTGCGTGCGTGCACACGTGTGTGTGCGTGGGGGTGTGCATGGCCGTATTCGTGGCCATGTGGGGTGTGTGGGCCACTGTGGTCTGGCACGCTCTGCACAGGCGCCTCTTCCGGCCTTTGATGGGGAATTGGATTCCCGGCTTCTGGCTGGGCTGCCTTGTGGGATTTATTTCTGTCTCAGTGCCGACCAGAGGCCTGAGTAATGGGAACATTTAGGGAAAACCAGTAAATACATAGACAAGGGGCAGGCTGGCCGGGAAACTCTGCTTGGCCACCCCTGCCCAGCCCACGGCCGCCAGAGGCCCTGAGGCCAGGCCTGAGCCAGGGAGGGAAGCAGCCTTAGGACCCGGCACGCGCACTCATGCGGAACGCCCACTGATGCCCATCCAGGCCCATCAAGGGGGGTGAGGCCCCCTATGCCACCTGGATGGCCCCTGGGACAACAGGCATCTTGGGAGCTTGGCTCCAACAAGAGATGCTCAGGACAGGCTCCGAGGATGCCACGTGAGGTCTGGCTTAGGGGCTAAGGGGCCCTGACCGTCCCAGGCAGACGACAGAGGGTCCACATCCCTGGGTATTCTGTCCACAGATGCCTCCCACAGGTGCAGACCCTCCCACAGGAGGCCTGAGGCTGCCTGTGACTGGACAGGTTTGGTGCTGCCCCAGAGTGGGGGGCCTGATGCCTGGAACCTGAGTAAGGCCAGCGGGGGGGCGGGGGGGCAGGAGGTGCTGCAGCTCTCCTAGGACACGGCCCCCACTGTTCTGGGTTTCACGCCGACGGAGCGCCACTCGGGATCATCTCTCATATCAGCCGCCTAAATGACACAGGCCCCATGGGGAAGGACAGACCGCTTTCTCTGGTGGGGTGATGCGCATTACGGAAGACCCACTTGAGCGGCGGGAAAACGGGCTATGCCGACCCACACTCCCTTCCAGGGGCCCCGGGTCGGTGTCTTCTGCTGCCCCCCAGCGGCCATGGGAAGAAGTGGGGAAATGAGGCTGCCGGAGCCTTGTCCATGCAGTCTCCAGGCTGGGTGGACTCGCAGGGCCCTTGAGGCCCCAGGTCCCAGCACTCACGATGACCCACTGCAATGCCCAGCCAGACGGTTCTAGGGGAAGCGAGGTCTTCCAGGCTGGTCTGAGGGAGGGGCTCGCCTCCCACCACCGGGAGGTCAGCTCTGGGAGGGCAGGAGATCATCGGATTCACAGCCGCATCATCAGCCCCTAGTGCGGTGCCCAGCGCGAGGTAGGTACTCAGGGAGCAGATCTGAATCCCCAGCTCTTACAGGGGTGGGCAAGCTTGCAGCTAACCCTGGACATGGCTCAGAGCTCCACAGAGGGGCCCCTGAATGCAGGTGAGCAGGCATCTCACACTAGAGCCCCAAAGGTGGTGAGCAGAAGCATGCACCCCAACAAGGGACTTGGCTGGGAGGATAGGCAGACTCCAGGGGACTAGACTTGCCCAAACTGGGTGCCTTCACACTCTTGACTGCAGCCTGCTGGGCTAGACAGAATTTCGCCTTGTAACTTTAGGGGCTGTGCATTCTCTCTGCCCCCAAGCCTGCTGTTCCTCACTGTGGTACAGGCCCTGTACCAGCCCCTGGGGGCCTATCCCCGCGATCCCAGGTACAACTTCCTCCCGGCCCTCTTGCTGCACCCTTTACCAGAGGCACCAAGCCGTGGTCTCTGGGCCAGCAGGTCCTGTCCTCCTGTCCTCTGCTGGGGAAGGGCTGTTGCTGAACAACCCAGGCCTGACACCTCTCCAGAGATGACCCGGAGGCCAGATGTCCCCAAGGATTTCAAGCAGGAGGGACCTGAAGTGTTGGGAGGTCAGTCGGGGCTGTCCTGGAGAAGTGCCTGGTGAGCTGGGGAGCAATGGGCACATGAAGGCTTCCTCCAACCACAGAGGTGGGCACTGGCCCTTGCTCATTCCCTCAGCCCTGTGAGAAGGGGGCTGCTGGGGCCTGAGAGCCCACACCCCGCCCCTCCAACCAAGGCCAAGACTTGCTGTGACCAATGCTGAAAATCTGGTGTCACAAGACTCTAGAAAACTTACTGTGTCTTATTTTTAAAATACTTTTTTTAAATACACAATTTATTACCATGTTTTACCATTCTTTGTTCACTGCTGAAAACATCTCAAAACTTTTTATTTTGAAATAAATATAGATTCAGAGGCAGTTAAAAAGGTAATAGAGAGCAGTCCTGTGTCCCACTCACCCAGCCTCCCCCGACGGCTGCCCCTTCCTAAACGGCAGAATATCAAACCCAGGATCCTGACGTCGGCACAATGTGTGCACAGCCCCCTCCCAGTTTATCACATACACAGATTTGTGTCATCACCGATGCAACCAAGAACTATTCTATCCCCTCCAAGGGCTCCCTCAGCTACCCCTTTATACATAGTCACACTTGCCCCTACCATTCCTAACCCCTGCACCCACGGATCTGTTCTCCGGGTCTAGGATTTTGCCATTTCAAGGATGTTACAGATAGGGAATTGTACGGGACGTGATCTTTATATATAAAGTTATGTATGTGTCTGCTTCACGCAGTGTAATGCCCCTGAGCTTCACCCAAGCTATCCGCTTTAATCAACGGTTGTGTTCCTTTTTATTACTGAGTAGTATTCCACGGTATGGATGCAGCGGTTTAACGGGGCACCTATTGAAGGACATTTCGTGGTTGGTCTGTTTCTTCACAGAATAAAAACTTAATTTTCCACTTCATTACTCCCTAAAGTACAGGACCAACCGAAGGAATGCCCTCGTACACTGTTTCCCGTATGTCAGAAATTTATTACTATACTTATTTCACCCATTTTTGTGTAATATTTTAATTCCAAAATGAAGGATGGGAAATCATATGAAGACCATGGTTTTCATCTGATGATGACTTGGAAACCTCCATTAAACTAGAGATGGGGGCTCTTTTGTTTTAACTGACGTATCCTGGACAAGAAATGCAAATTATCTAGCATTCAATAAGCAGTAACAGATATGACATTGTTTTTTCCTAGCTTTTAGTGATCATAAAGAAAGCGGTTATGAACATTTGTGTAGACAGTCTTTATTTCTCTGGAATAAATGCCCAGGAGGAGTGTGGTTGCTGGGTTATACGGTAAGTGTATGCTAGTTTCTTAAGAAACTGCCAAACTATTTTCCAGAATAACTGTATCATTGACAGTCCCACCAACAATGTACAAGAGATTCAGCTTCTCTACATCCTTGCCAGCATTTGGTATTTTTTACTTAAGCTGTCCTAATAGGTGTGTAATGATGTCTTATCATGGTCTTTATTTGCATTTCCGTAACGGCCAGTGATGCTGAACATCTCTCATGTGTTTATTTGCCATTTATATACCCTGTTCTGTGAAATGTTTCTCTTGCCCATTTTCCAATTGGGTCCTTCCATTCGTCCTTCCTTCCTTCCTTCCTCCCTCCCTCCCTCTCTCCTTCCTTCTGTTGTGAAAGTTCTTTATATATCCTAGATTTGAGTCCTTTATCAGATACGGGGTTTGCAATTTAGTCTGTAACTTTTCATTTTCTTAATAGAGTTTTTGTTGGAGAAAAGCTTTTCATTTTGGTTAAGTCAAATTTATTTTTTTCTTTATGGATGTGCTTCTGGGTCTTGTGTTCAAGAACTCGTCACCAAGTTCTAGGTCCTGAAGATTTTCTCCTAAAAGTTTTTATAGTTTTACACTTCACATTTACACCTATGACCCACTTTAATTTCTGTGTATTGTCTGGCTGGGCTTTAGGTTGGGGTTCTTTTTTTGGCCTATGGATATCCAATCACTCCAGCACCATCTGCTGAAGCCTATCCTGCCTCCCGTGAGCTCGTTCTGCACCTTTGTCAAAAATGAGTTGGCCGTACTTGTTTGGGGCAACTTGAGTTCCCTACTCTTTTCCATTGATCTATGTATCTACCTCTCCACCAACATCCCCACCTTGATCACAGGGGGCTTAAAATCATGAATTCAGGGGGTGCCTAGCTGACTCAGTAGAGCATGACTCTTCATCTTGGGGTCGTGAGTTCCAGCCCCACATTGGGTGTGGAGATGACTTTAATAAATAATAAACTTTTAAAATCACGAATTCAATATCCTTAGCAGTTATGGCTATGCAAGTTATCTATTTCATCTTGGGTGAATTGTGGTAGTTTGTGCTTTTCAAGGAACTGGACCATTTCATCAACTTTTCAAATTGATGTGGATATCTACAGTATCCCCTTATTGTCCTTCTGAGGTCTGTGGGGTCGCCAGGTTTGCCTTACTGCATTCCTAATATTCGTAACTTGTGTCCTTGTCAGTCTTGTTAGAGGTTAGTCAATTATTGATTTTTGCAATGTTTACCAGTTTCTTTGCTCACCACTTCTTCCTGCATCCTGCTGGCTGCCTTCCCAGGATTCTTTCTACCCTTCTTCCTTTCTCGTGGAACCTCAATTTCAAGGTGGCAATGTGCCCAGCTTAAAATACCCTTACTCCCCACACGTCTGCAGCGAGGGCTGGATGTGACACAATCATGGCTGATCAGATGTGAAGGCGAGCCTGGGGGACTGACTGGGCTTGAAGCCACCGTTCCCTCAGCTGGCTTGCCCCTTGCCCTTCCCCCTCCTGCCGACAGCTCCCACCTGGGGGTGCGTAGGCTCCTAGGGGAGCTAAGGACAGCAGCTGGGGAGACAAAAGGGACCTGTGTCCTTCAAGCCACTGTATGGCCATGGACTTCACACAAGAATAAAGCCCTCCTGGTCTGAGATCCCGTTTGTGAGTGTCTGCCAAATGTAGCCCTGATTCTCCCACCCCTCTCGGGGCTCCCACCACGGCTCCTCTTGCTCGGGAGCTTTCCCTACTAGTTCCTCCAGCAAAGATCTGTGCACAGTCAACACTTGGTATCAGAAGCCCAAAAACGTCTGGCCCTGATGATGGACGATAAGCAAGAAGACTGACATTTCTGTTTCCTCAGCACTCGGGAAAAAACCTGTCTTGGGAGTGTTTACTACTGATGAAAATGGAACTCATTCATTCATCGGTTGTTGGTATTTTTCCCACGTAGCTTGAATGGTTTTTCTCTTCACCCTCACTGTTCTAACCCGGACCACTGTAGCAAAACTGCAGATGTGGCCATTTAAAAAAATCCCACTTCACACTTCCCGAGTAATTTAGGTTGTGAATGCTGGAGATTTCTCTCCTTAAAGATGTATGCGTGTAAGGGGCGCCTGGGTGGCTCAGTCGGTTAAGCGTCTGCCTTCGGCTCAGGTCATGATCCCAGGGTCCTGGGATTGAGCCCCGCTTCGAGTTCTGCATCGGGCTCCCTGCTCCGTGGGGAGCCTGCTTCTCCCTCTGCCGCTCCCCCTGCTTGGGCTCTCTCTCTCTGTGTCAAATAAACAAACAAAATCTTTAAAAAAAGAATGCATGTGAGATACAGCATATATACCAAAAAAGTGTATAAAATGAATGGACAGAGAATAAAAGGTATTCCCGCCAGTCAAGCGAAGCTTTTAAAGAACATTATCAGTACCTCAAAAGGCCCCTTCCCTGAGCTGACTGCAAGCAAGCCTGAGGCTGAGGGCCATCACCTTGCTTGTCTGCACCGTCTCTACCATCCATGTGCCGACCCTTAAGAGAGTACCCTGTTCCACTCTGCCCGTTTGGAACTTCACACAAATGGCTCATACTCCCTTTCTTCCATGTTTTAGTGTGTGTGCGTGCACGTGCATGAGCAGTGCGTGCACGTGTGTTGTTAACGAACCATGCTCCTAAAAGCACCCCAGTCCCGGTCCCAGTCCCTGGTACACCTGTGCAACGGTTCCCTTGGACACTATTGGCGGAATTGCTGGTCATGGCGTGTGCACGTGGTCCAATTCTCCAAAGTGGTCGCACCACTTAGCATTTCCACGTGCGGCAGGTGACACCCCGGGGCTGCGGGGCACAATGTAGCTAATCACACTTCCAGCCCAAAGTCTCCCCGTCTGACGTTACCCCAGCCACTTCGGCTTCCTTTGTTGGTTCTGAGCTTCACAGAGCTTTTCTTTTTCTGTTCAGATTTTATTTATTTATTTGAGAGAGCACGAACAGGGGGAACAGTAGAGGCAGAGAGAGAAGCAGGCTCCCCACTGAGCAGGTAGCCCGACACGGGACTCGATCCCAGGACCCTGGGATCATGACCTGAGCCGAAGGCAGACGCTTAACTGACTAAGCCACCCACGCACCTCTTCCTAGAGCTTCTCTAATCCCTTTACTTGCAATCTTTTTGAGTTTAGGCTTCTTTTAAAAATAGCATCAGACTGAGTTTTAAAAAAAAAGGTGGTTTAATACGCTGATTGTAATTAATGATTTATTTGGATTCATTTACTTGTCTTACCTTTTTTCCTCTACCTTCTTTTGGATAATTTTTTTTTCATTTTTTTTTTTTTTTTTTTAACTGCTTTGGAAGTGGTACACTGTTTCTATTCTGTTAGGGCTACCCTAGAAATGTCCACCTGCCTGTGGAGCAGTCTAGAGTCTAGACTGAGTCTTTTCTCTTCCCGAGTGAGCTGAGCTTCGAAGAGGGCTCTAATCCCAACCACGTCTCACCTCGGGCAAGAGGGCGTAACTACTACTATTGTTACGTACTCTAGTAGCCCTAGTCTTACTTTTACTCCATAGAACATTTTCATTTCATAAGGTCAATACCTATTTATATTTCACTTTCTTTCTCTTCATTCCTACTTATATCTCAGATTCTCCATCTGGAATCATGTCTCATTCCAATCTTAAGACATAGAGCTTTTTCTTTTTTTAAAGGAGAAGGCTTATTTCATTTTTTTTAAAAACAGCTTTATTGAGATATAACATACATCTCATACACTTTGCCCACTGCAAGTGTACAATTCAACGGCTTTTAGCATATTCATAGATTTGTGCAACCACCACCACAATCCACTGTAGCATATTTTCATTACCCCAAAATAGACTTTCTTTTCATGTGAGCCTGCTGGTGACAAAATCTCTTGAGTTTGCTTGTCTAAAAATATCTTGTAAGATATTTTCTCTGGGTATAGAATTTTAAGTTGACAATTTCCTCTCGTCTAGTTAACACTGGTACCAGAAGGGATCGTTCCAGTTAACACTCGCTATGGCGGAGACATCTGCTGTCTTGCTCCTTAAAAGGTAATGTATCTTTTCTAATTTTAACATCTTTTCTTGCTCTTTTTCTGCCAACTTATTGCACTTAATTGTCTAGGTATGCGGTGGTTTTTAAAATAACACCGACAAATTCTTAGACCTCCCTTCCAGAGGTAGAACCTAATTCTCCTTTGAACGTAGCCTGGACGTTGTGACTTGCTTCTAACAATATAACGTGGCAGAATATCACTTCCAAGCCCAGGTCATAAAAGGCTCTAAAGCTTCCCCCTGCCTTCTGTCTTGGATCGCTCATTCTGGGGAAAGCCAGCTGCCACTGTGTGCACCCACGTGCACACGCACGCACACACACACACACACACACACACATACACTCTCACGCAAGCCTTATGGAGAGAGCCACGTGGCAAGGACTGTGCGCACGCCGTGCTTCCATGAGCCTTCCCGGGGGCGTAAGTCATCCCCAGAAGCACATCTTCCAGCCCCGGCCAAGCCTTCAGATGACTGCAGCCCTGGGGGACATCTTAACTGCAATCTCAGAGACCCCAAACTAGAACTGCCCAGGTAAGCCATGCCTGCATCCCTGACCCACAGAAACGGTCTGATATTAAAGGTCTGTTTCAAGCCACTGAGTTTTGTATGGAATGTGAATACAGTAATTGACGATTAAGGCAAGATATAAAAAAGTTTAAAGTGAACTTGCTTATTGAGGTGTAATAAACATACAAAAAGTGTACAAGTCAGATGTATGGGGGTCAATGAACAGTCAAAAACTGCATATACCTAACTAATCACCATCCATACCAAGAGATGGAACATCTGAGTGTTGATTTCTTTTTGTTGCCTTGCTTGAGATTTGCTGACCTCCTTGAATCCGTGGATTGGTGATTCTGAAGAGTTGCTCCCAACCATTAAAAAAAAATGTATTAGGTCCGCTTCATTTTTGCCTTTTTTCCCTCCTGGAACTCCAATCACGTTATGTTGGCTCTTCTCACTCTATCCTCTGTATCTCTAAAGCTTCTTGTTTTAGGTTATCGGTCTGTTTATCTTGCTGGGCTGCATTCTGGAGAACCTCTTCGGGCCTAGCTTCACATTCGTGAACTGTTTCTTTAGCTCTAATTCACAGATCCAGGGCTTCTAACTAGTATGATAGTTATTTCCAGAACATCACTTTGGTTTTTTTTGGCAAATCGATTCCTGTTTTCAAGCCTTTTAGTTCTTACATCATTTTTCAACATTTAAATCATGTGCCTGGTAATCCTAATGTATGAATCCTTTGTAAGTCTACCGTGTCCCTGCCAATGTCCTTTGTTCTTGGTGCCTTGCTGCCTCGTAGATCTGGTGACCTTTCCCAGAAGCTGCTCACTTTTCTTGGAACTTTATCAATGGGGCTTCATCGAGGACTGTGATGAATCGAGGTTCACTCACGTAGGATCTGCATTTTTTTTTTAAGATTTTCTTTATTTGACAGAGAGAGAGCAGGAGAGCACACACAGGGGGAGGGGCAGAGGCAGAGGAAGAAGCAGGCTCCCCGCTGAGCACAGAGCCCGATGCGGGGCTCGATCCCAGGACCCTGAGATCATGACCTGAGCCGAAGGCAGTCACTTAACCAACTGAGCCACCCAGGCACCCCTAGGATCTGCATTTCTATCAAGCATCTGATACCACCCCTTTCTGGGACCACATATACTCCTGGCTTGAGGTTTCTCATGTGCAAACCCACGTGGGGGCCGGCTCAGTCCTCAAGGGAGACCTTCCTTCACTCCAGTCAATGGCAAGGTTCAGTTTTTCTCTGTGATGCCAAGGGAGCAGATCTATTATTAGTTCACAGAGGGCCCTGACCTTTGCAGCCCCAGCCTTCTGGAGGGCTCTCGTACCAGGCCCCTCATCATGCACGGGTACTGGGTTATCTTAGTCCCAGGCACTGAGGACCCCAAAAACCAATGCTCAGTTTCACCTCGTTTGTCAAATACCTTCAAGTCAAAGGTCGGGCTTCAGCATTCTGCTGCTTCTCCTACCTTCTGCTTGAGTGTTCCTTACTTTCTTGCCTGGTCAGTGAGTATTTGTTGTAACTATTTATTTACCTAGCATTTTTAGCTATTTGCCAAGGGAGGATCAGTTCAGGCTGCTGTGGTCCCATGGTAACAGGTCAGCCATTCCTTCTTTCTCCAGTTTTCTTTTCCTGATCTCCCATCCGCTCAAGGACACCTGGCAGTCTGTCAGCTTTGCGACCTACCTTCTCCCTCTGCCGTCTTTTGGGGCGTCAGCTTTAACTTCCAATTGACCAATTCCTTCTTTGACTGTTAGTATTTAGCTCCTCAAGGGAGCTGCTTATGTTCTGTGTGTGCGTGTTGCTTATTTTAATAAATATTCTTTGTTTCCAAGATTACTAACCAGGTCTTCCTCATACCTAATCCCCGTTCCTGAGTTATGGGGCTCAATGCCTCTTTTACTTCTCTGGTGAGAAAACAAAGGCTCGTTTTAAAGCCTGGTAGGATGTCACAGTTTCAGTTTCCTTGGGTATCAATTCTTCCACCTGGTGGGGTGGGAGCCCTTCTTCAAGGCACGGATCTCCTCATATATTTTGTAACTTTTGTTCACGTGCCCATCGTGAGTGATGCTGTTGGTTTTGCTCTCTCCCTGCATGGCGGTTTTCTGTCGGCACACGGAGCTGTCAACGCAGGAAGCAAACCTTTCCTCAGCTCTCGGGGCTCCCGTTCTGTGGGGCCGGCCGCAAGCTAGTCCCAGCGCCAGTGCGGAGTGGGAACCTTGCCGGGTGTCTGAGGCCTACGCTGCCACGGACGAGCACCCTGCTTCCTACGGCAGTCCCAGGGCAGGGGGCACCTTCTCGTCCTTTATTCCCAGGAAGGGAAGGCCAGTCCCAGACGCCACGATGCAGAGGGAGTCTGGCTCCGGCCTTGCCGCCCATGGGCATGTGTGACCCCTGCTCGCGTGGGAACCAGAGTCCTGGGCCTGACCACTGCTCAGCCAGCCACCTACCGCTTTGGCCCTCAGTCATGCCTGCTCCCTTCCTGCACCAGTCACCTTCTCAGGGTAGCTGCGTACTTCCAGCTGAAAGCATTTGCTGTATTGTATGAGCGTGCTGGTGTCGCACGCACCCGCTCCAGCCCTCTGGCCCGGGTCCTCGGCACTGTCCGCCAGAGTCAGGCCAATGTGTTCCTCCAACTCAGCACAGAGGGAAGGGCGCACTGGGATGACACAGGGTGGAGGTGGGAGACTCAAGGGGAGACCCTGAAGGCAACTCAAGCGTGTTATCACTTTGGAGATGAAATTCTAGTTGGCCACGGGGACCTGGAGTCAGAACTGTGGCCAGTCAGTCACTCTGGAGAGTCAGCCCCACAGAGGAGGCTCATGGTCCTAACACCAGGACCTTGGGGACCCAGGGCCCAAGACCACACCCCAAACCCAGGCTATAATATCCTAAGGAGCCACCCTCCCCAATGCAGGGGCCCTGTCCCAGGAAGCCACGGTCTAGCTCTGACTCGGACGTAGGGACGGGGGGCTGAGAGTGAGACACAACAGTGCCAGGAGCCTTGGATCTGGAGTGGCCCGGAATGGAGGCTTGTCAGGGCACAGCTCACCCCCTCGTCACGCCCAGCCTCTCCCTTCTCTCTCTCACGCTGTGAGGGGATCTACAGAGGACCAGGCTGGGAGCCTCTCCAGGCTGACCAGACACTCCTGCAAGGTCCGGGCCCGTGGGAGGGCTTAGAAAAGCCTCTCAGACTCTGTCACCCACAGGCTTTGACATGACCGCCTGACTGGACCAGGACCTGGCCTCAAAAGGTCGGGCCTGGGCCTTCTGCACCCCTCCAGCCTCGACATGCCTGGCCCCACACAGGGCTTACTCCTTGGGGCCCAAACCCACAGCGCCCCAAGGACCGAGAAAATATTTAACAGGTTTCTGCCACGCACGTGGGTCTGCTTGCTTCTATTTCTAGAGATAAAAGAAAGTTCCAAATACATACATATGTACACACAGCAAGCCCCCACGGTTGTTACTGGCTCTGCCCCTCTCAGTCTGCTGGGGACCACTTAGGAAACAAGGAGCTGACCTCACCCCATGGCAAGGGTTTCGGACTGATGAGGCAATGTGGCTCTGGAGCCAAACTGGCGGTAACAGCAAGCCCAGCCCCCGCCCCTACCCGAGGCTACCCGCCCACAGGCCAGGCCTGGGATACGGCGTGCCTCAGTCGGAGTCGCAGGCCTCTTGCTCGGTGGTAGCATCCACTGCAGAGGCCAGGCTGTCCTCCTGGCCTTTCAGCCTCTCACCTGGATGGATGGCAGACAGAAGGAGTGGGGAGGGGCCCTGTGCTTGGGCCACCACCCAGAGGGCAGGGACCCCACCTTGCTAGGCCCTGTACTTACGGATCAACTCAGCGATGGCCCTCTGGGTCCGCTTTTCTAGCTTCTCCAGCTTCTTGGCTACGTCTCTCTTGAGGTCCCTGTAGCAGGCAGGTATGAGGAGGCCAGAAGCTAAAGGCTGGCTTGGTGTGGCCTTGGGACCCTCCCCTCCCAAAGCCCCTCTGGCATTAGGAATCACACTCAGCTGCCTGAGGAGACCACCCTGGGGAGGAGGCCAGGACATTCCTCTCTGTACCCTCCCAAACCCAGCATCAGCCACCCCGCCCCGTCCCGCTGAGGCAGCGACTGGTGCCGCAGACCCACCAAACATGGGACTGAGTCAAGGTGTGCAAGGGTGGATGGTTTCTCAGAGTCGCCCTCTTGGTCCGGTCCCACTGTGGGTCCTGCTCCCCCTCGCCACCAGGCGCTTCCAGAAGTGCACACACAGCCTACTCCCCCTACTCAGGGACTCCTAGGATGTATGCCCCATGCTTTTGTTTCAACAAATAACACCTTCAGTGGTGCCATGCCTGCCAGAGGATGGCAGGTGAGAAGGATGGGGCCCATGCCTCTGGCCCGAGGTCAAGTACAACACCAGCCCCAGGCCACACGGCCCTCTCTCACTCTCTGTATCAGCCTGGTCATAGGGGCACCAGGGAAGGACGATTAGCCCCACTTCACAGAAGAGGAAACTGAGGCCAAAGCAGAACAGGCCAGTTGGTGGCAGAACCGGGACAGGAATCAACATCTGCCCTTCCCATCACCTCGCCTCCATCCTGTGGTTCCCTGAGGGCCAAGGCTGGCCTTGCTCAAATGCAACTGAGGTGGGCCGGAGCCTCGCCCTTGCAGAAGGGCCTTCTGGAGGGGACGGCTGCTCCTCGCTCTCCCTGAGCCCCTCCTCACCCTCCAGGCGTCACCCCCCCACAGGCTTCCCTCTCGCTGTCCTTCTGTGTCCTGTCAGGAGGTACTGTGGACAGTAATTATCTCGTGTAGCTGCGCGTCCACACCGTCCGTCTCCCGGCTGTGAGGGCGGGAGAGGCTCAGCCTGAGGGCCGTGCCTGGCACCACGAGTGGCCACTCAGTCCACGCTAGTCCTACGTGGCAGCGCTCACCAGTCAGGCTTCCGGGGCGCGAGGTTGGCCAGGTCCTGGGAAGGGAGGAGACGCATGTCAGGGCTGGAGGGGCCCAGCTCCAGGGCACAGAGGTAGAAAGCAGGAGAAAGGGAGGGAGGGAGGAGGGGGTGTGGGGGAGGAAAGAAGGGCCCCCAGTGGGCCCCCGGGGCACTCAGGGTGCTCACCACTTCCTCGATGATGGGCTCGGGCTTGGCGGCCTCCAGCTGCTCCTTCACCTTCTCTTCCACTAGAGGGTGCAAGACAACAACACAGGCCTGTCGGAAAGGAGCCCTGCTCTCCCTGGGGTGCCTGGGGGAGGGGGAGAGGGTGCGGGCGTGTCCCCGCGGAGACCCTGGGCTTTCTTGGCCCCTCTCCCAGGCTCCCAACTTCCAGAGGTGAAGACTCTGCAAAGGCTGCCCAGGAGGAAGGGCTTGGGTTTCCCGGGATGAAACAATCCTGGGGCGAAGGAGAGCCTGCAGGAGGCAGAGAGCTAGAACAGATGGAACCCAGACCTCCAGCCAGACGCATGGCTGCTACACTCCCCTGGGAAATGGGAGCACCACCCGGGTATTGCCACGGTACGGTTTTGTGAAGAACCACGAGGACCGGCTTTCCCATACTCTACAGGGGATCCTGGGCTCTGAGGACGTCCTCTGGGCCATGGACCGGCCGGGACATAGGTGGCTCTTCTTCCCATCCCACTCAGATACGTGCTCCCAAGAGCAGGGGGACAGTCACTTTGGGGAGGCGCTACGGCCCGGGCCTGACCGGACACTGGGCCTCGGGGTGGTGAGACCAGGAGGGCCTCGCCCCTGTGGGCACAGAGACCAGGAGCACTAACAACTCTGGGCTCCGTCGGCCCGCCCACGGCTCGCTGAGTGCCTGAACGCTCCGCTCCTCTTCAGGGACTCACTCGGACCCCCAGGACGCTCCCCCGCTTCCCCCTGCCCTTGCTGTCCCAGGGCCCCAGGGCCACTTCCACTCCTCAGCCCAGAGAGGTCCTCCAGGGGGATGCGGCCTCTTCCCTCACAGGCCCCTGGAAGGCCCTCGGGGGCCCCGACCGCCTCTGCTGTCACTCAACGTGGGTTACTGCCGCATGGCTGTGAGATGGTGCCCGAGGGTCCTAGAAGCCCACCTTCCAGCCCTGGCGCGGCTGGTTACTCTCCAAGAGAGCGCGACACCTGCCGAGGTGGAGGCGTCCGTGCCTCCGAGCAGAGGTGGAGCGAGGCGGCCCACCTACCCGCCACTGGCTTGGCCTGGGGCACCCTCCTCCTCTTCAGGTCCTCATCCTCGGGGACATAGTTCCGCAACCTGAGTTCCCTACGAGAGCAGAGAACAGGCAGAGATGGAGCGGAGGGCCTCGTTCACCTCACACACTGGCAGGTCAGCCAGTGAGGAAGCCGCGCGAGCTGGGCTGTGGCTTCTCCACTTCCCTCCGGTCTCTCTGGAGATAGCCTGGTGAAAGGGCAAGCGCAGGAACAGAAGAATCACTGGGACAGGCCCCGTCGCCGAGCCCCGTCACCTGCCAGGTGGCAGCTGGGCGGGCGGCTCTGCCACAGCCCCGGCTGTGCTGTCGGTTCTCGCCCAGAGCTGGGGCCAGGGAGGCCCCCGGAACATTCCCTGGCCGTGTCTCCCGGAGGAGCTCCATCTGACAGTCAGGGGACCTGAGGGTCGGAGGGACTGCACCACTGTCCTAGGCCCCACAGCGGTGGCCACAGCGTCCGACCTGGAGTCAGGGCCAGAGCTCCCGGGCTGAGTTTCTCCTAAAGGAGAAAACCAGTGGTCACCCACTGGTTCTCCAAGCGCGGCCTCCTCCTCAGAGCCTTTGCAGCCCGGCGCCACCGGGGCAGACCTCAACTCTCGGTGGCAAGGCTGTGCGTGCGCTAGGAGCAGCCAGCAAGGGTGAAGGACGGGCACGACAGCGCGCCACGCTGGACAAGCCGGACCCCCGGGACAGACAGGGGAACGGCCCAGCCCCGCGGCTGCAAGAGCTCTTTAAAATGCTACCAGGCGGACCCCAAGAGCTCTGAGAAGGAGCCACGGGCGACCAGGATCACACACTGGGCCTGGCCAGTCTCCTCGGGCAGGGCTGGGCACACCAAGCATTTGCTGGGGCCTCCCGGGCTCAGCAGCTCACCAACCCCGACCCCCACACCCAAAAGCCTGCCCGCAGGAGGAGGGGCCCTGGCTAACCCCACAGGGTGGCAGAATGACAGTTCCGGGGGGGTGCTGCTTACTAAAGGCCAGAGACAGTGGACAGACAGTTTCATCCTTGGGGGAGAAGTGGTCCCTGACCCGCCAGCCAGGGGAGCCTGGATGTGGGTCCTCCTTCTTCACTCCCTCTTCGGAGCCCCTCAAGGACTGCTGGCCCCTCAGAAATCCTGGGCCTCCAGGATAGGGCACATTTTCCCAGCAGGAGGGCTCCCACAGTCCGTCACCTACAGAATCCTGTCTCTGCCGGGCAAAAACGCTGCCAAAGTCCCCAGCCCCTGGGCGGCCAGCTTTTCTAGGGCTGAGGCAGCAGGTGTCTGTGGTCACACACCTAGCAAGTGGCAGTGGTCTGAGTGTGGGAGCTCTCTGAGGCCAATCGTCCCCGAATTCACCAGCTCCGCCAGCCCCTTCTCTGCCAGGGCCCCGAGGAGCAGTGCGGGCAAGGCCTACGTGCGGGAAGCCGGCCGCCCACTCCCACAGGCTTCCTCCAAGGAGCAGGGACACCCACCCTGTCCTCTACCCGCTAATGCCTCCCTCAGGCCTGCTGCTAAACGCCACTGAGGCACCGGGAGGGAAAGCAGAGCATGATTTGGTGCGCTGACTTTCGTTCACAACAGGGTGGGGAAAAAAGCGGAAGAGAAACTGGGTGTGGACAGAAAAACTGCGGGGATTAGTGAGGAAAAAAAAACCCTATCACTCTCAGAAACCAGCTCCAAGGTTTTGTGAGCAACGGGCAGGAGAGAGGGGAGGCTGCCGGGAACTGTACCCAGGTCTCGCAGCAACATGGGCCCCTTGCTGCCCAGGCTTCAGAAGACGCTGGAATGGGGAGGCCATGGCAGGGGGCCGGGGAGAGGCCAGCGCAACAGCAGCACTGGCCGGGGGGGGCTGGCCACCTAGCACCCCCAGCGCCCACAGCAGCCCTGCTACCCACTGTCCCCTGCTCCCCCTGGAGCTGAGCACGGGCCCAGCAGTCGCGAACACCTGGGTCCCGGTCACTGTGGGACTGGCCCAACCTGGGCCTCAGTCTCCACATCTGTAAACAAGGAGGGTCTGCCAGCTGTGTCGAGCTAGGGCCAAGCCCTCCCTGCTTCACTCGGTGAGACCTAATGAAGACCTGCCTCTCACTAATGCCTAATTAACTGGCCCTCCCCCACGCCTATCACCGCCAAAGGCAAGAGTCTCTAAGGGCAGGTCACGGGGGCACTGGGTTCTGCTCGGGGGCCTGGTCTTTCCAACACAGGACCAAGGTTTAACCCCCGGCTTCTGCAAACAGCTTAAAAACCTGACAACAGATGTATTTTTTAAAAATCTAACTGTTAGCCTTGGAGAAGTACCAAGGCAACCAGGATCAGAGGGGCTGCGATCATGGAGGGAGGGGCAGTGCGACAGGTGAGTCTGACCTTGGGCGCCTCTTCTCCCTTAAAGCATCTACTTACACGCAGAGGCTGAAAAGCGGAGACCCCAAGCAGAGCTTCCTGCCAACCCATGGGGCTGAAGAGACAGAAGTTTGCATCAGTTCGAGGAAGGAAGCCCCTTCCTCAGTCCTGAGAGGGTGGGTGAGGGCACCCGTAGGCTAACCGCTTGCCAGAAGCTGGAATACATTTTCTCCGGAAGAAAATAAATGATTCAGAACCCAAATTATCCCTAGGACTTTTCATATACAATATCCAGGATTCTACCAAAGCCATGAGAAAAAAAAAAAATGACAAATACACTTAAAGGAGATCCAAATAGTACAATGGTTAGAAATGAAATATAAAACAACTGAAATTAATGAAAGTTCAGGAAGGTGTATCACACGACGGAGAATTGCAGCAGAGAATGTGAAACTACAAATTAATTAAATGGGAATTCTACAACTGAAAATATAACCAAAGTCAAGACCTCAATAAATGGGTTCAACAGCAGTTTAGAACAACTAAAGGGGGGGTCAGCGAACCGCAACTTAAGTCAGAAAATATCCAGACCGAGGCACAGAGGGAAAAAAGTTGGGAAATACGAAAAAGAACATGAAAGACCCATGGGACATGGTGGAAAGAGCTAACATAACATGTAATGAGAGCCCCAGGAGCAATATTTAAAGAGATAATAACTGAAAATTTCACAAAATAAGTGGAAAACATCAAGCCAAGCCACACACAGATTAAAGAAACACTAGGAGCTCCAAAGAAAAGCACACTTAGGCAAATCATTATCAAACTACTCAACACCAAACACAAAGAGAAATTCTTAAATTAGATAGACACCTGGCCTTCAAAGGAAAACCTACAACAGACAGCTGACTTCTCGACAGAAACAATGGAAACCATAAGACAATGGGGTGATACATGGGCAATGCCAAAAGTAATTAGAATGCCACACCAGAATGATAAATCTAGATAAAATAGCCGTCAAAGAGGGCTGCATGGGTGGCTCAGTCAGATAAGCGTCTGACTCTTGATTTCGGTTCAGGTCATGATCTCAGGGTTGTGAGATTGAGCCCCACATCAGGCTCTATGCTCAGTGGGAAGTCTGCTTGGGATTCTCTCTCTCCCTCTCCCTCTGCCAACTTCCCATCCCCGGCACTCGTGCTCTCTTTCTCTCAAATAAATAAATAAATATTTTTTTAAACAGCCTTCAAAGAAAACCTTGGCCAGAAAAAGAAAAATTGGCGAAACTGGTCATCCGGGAATCTGTCAAGAAATACTAAGGCGAATGCTTCTGACTGAAGGAAAATGATCTCAGATGGGAGCACTGAATTGCAGAAGGAATGAAATGCATCAGACAGAGTAAATATGCAGGGAAATCTAAAAGAATACTGACTGTACAAAATACTCATACTTTTTCTGGGATTTAAAATGCAGCATCAGGGGCACCTGGCTGCACGAGTAATGATATGGTAGTCCCTTTTTCTTTTTTTTTTTAAGTAGGCTCCATGTCCTACGTGGGGCTTGAACTCATGACCCTGAGATCGAGAGTCGGATGCTCTACCGACTGAGCCAGCCAGGCGCAAATGCCCTGGGCCACCCCCAGTCCCCTCCATGTGGGCAGCCACAGAGGCTACCTGGTACCCCCACTTCCACCCTCTCTGATCCACTGTCCCCTAAACAAGACTCAGCGTCTTCACACAGTCCTGACCTCATTCCTCATTGGTCCCCACAGCCTGCTTTCCAATCAAATGTCCCCTGGGTCATTGCCAGTCTGGTCTGCTACACTTTCCTGCCCCTTGGCCTTCAAGAGCTAGCTTAACAAGACGGCACTGTGGGCAGCCCAAAGGTTGCCACCCACCCCAAGACACAGCTGATGGCTCCTCTCCTGGGCCTCCTCTTGGCCCTACATGGCCCTCTGCCCTCTCCGCAGCAGCCCTCACACCCCACGCATGTGGCCCCTTCGTGGCTGCCCCACAGACCCTGCCCCACAAGCTCCTAAAGAGCCAGCCCCAGCACTCCGCTGCCAACTCACACTTGTCCCCACTCCACAGAGGAATTCAGGGAGGGCGCGTGGCGGGCGACCTGGGGCTCTCTGGGCCTTTCAGTGCTTAGGAAGACAACCCCGGAAGCAAAGAATTTGTGCCCAGGAGATCCACAAAGGGCAGGAATGTGGCCGGGCCAGGGCAGCCAGCTCCTAAGGGCCTTTGTTATCTCTGAAGCAAAGCAGCAGAGTGATGTCCACGTTTACATCCTACTGTCTCCTTAAACTGGGGAAATGTGTTTTTCCATCTCCTCTCCTCCACTCCCTCCCCGGGTATCTGAGGAGACCAAGCAAGTGCCTGAGCAGGTTTGGTGACCACTGTGAGGTCTCCCTCAAGGCCAGCCGCAGGGACCCCGGGTGTGGGCTGGCCAGGGAGATCCCATCCCGGGAAATTCCCTTCCACACGTGCCCCTCAGGGGAAGGGGGAGGAGAAAGTTGGTATTCTCTGTAAAATATGAAACTCTACCCAGGAGTAGAGTTCTAGAACTCTAGTCCTTTCACTCAAGTGAAAGGAAGTTTCCAGATGATCTGGTCCAACCCCTTCGCTGGCAAACAGGCCTCTGAGAAAGCCTGATGCTCATGGAGGGCTCCTAGCCCTGGCCTACTTCACCCTCATCCGTGCTCCCAGCCTTACCCTCGGGGACATGAGCCCCTCATCTCACCCCTTCACACTCAGCCCCTGCCCTGGGCCCCTGGAGAGAGGCCAACATGAGGCAGTCCCACCTGGCCTGTGCCCTAAGAACACGGCCCACCCCACCCAGCTGCCTCAGTCCCCCCTGCCAACACACGCTTCTCCAGGACCAGAGAAAGGGGGGAGTCTTGAAGCTCTCCTCCCAGTAACTGAGCACAGGGCAGGCCAAGCCCAGGATAGGCCTGGGAAGTCCTGGAGGCCAGCCCTGGCTGAAGACAGCAGCTCTGACCACAGACGGCTTTCAGCTTGCACATCCGGGGTACAGAGTAACGGGGCTCCTCCAGGGACACGCACACACCCCCAACAACCTTCTGTATGCTTTGGGCTCTGCACATGCACACTCACCCCCGTGTCTCCAATATAGACAAGGCCTCGTTTGTGGCCTGCCAGACAGGCCCGTGAAAACAAGGGCACAGGCAACTGTCCCAAATGGTGCTCACAAGTGCTCCAGAGGCTGGTGGTCACTTCCTTCAAGACAGATTAGAGCGCTCAAACCCATGACCTGATAAGCCTGATCTGGGGAAGTTATACCATAGAAACAGTACCAAAACAGGGTCAAACAGAACCAAATGTTGCACACAGAAATGCTTCTGGCAGCATCACCTCTAACAGCCCCCAGCAGACACTTCTGGGCTCTCTTCTGGCGGAATCCCCCAGAGGAGGCTGCGAGCACCCCTGCAGAGGATGAGCACCTGTCCAGACAATGACCACGATGGGAGTGAGCGATGGTCCAGCTCAGGACAGTGCCATCAGAACACCTGGAAACTCCACTAGAAGTCGAGTACAAGGTTGGTATAGAACACGGACACTGGAAACAGATGGGCTATGGCGATGTTTTTCTTTGGTGGTTGCTCAACAGTTTAATTCGGGATACTTGATGGTTGGCTTAATAGCAAATGGAACTTTGGAAGAGCCCAGCGGCTTCCCCACTCATGGGCAGAAGGTACTGTACTCCAGCTGTCCTCCCAGAGGGCCACGCTGGCCACACTATGGGGATGGGTACAGATATAGGGCAATCAAAGCTCCCTCCCCTCCTACCCACCCCATGTCTCCTGTCCTACAGACAGAGAAAATGTGGCACAAGAACAGACCACGTGCTGGACAGGGCCACATCCCATGGACATAGCCTCCCAAGCGACCCCTGGCCAACGCCTCCTCCAAGGGCTTCAGGAAAAGGGGTGGGAGCTCCCGCATCCTCTGGACCTTGATGTCCTGTCCCCACCCCAAAGCGCAGGCTGAGATGAATGGGATAATGCTTCCTTCTCAATAGGAACACGCTCCATATGCTGCCTCTCAGGACTGCCCTTCAATGTAAGGTGGCTACTGACATTTTCCAGATGTGGAAAATAGTCACAGAGAGACTTATGGATGTGCCCAAGAGCCTCAGAGTTAGGGAAAAGCCAAAGCCTGAATCCCAACCCAGGTCTCTGGCCTTGAGGTGGACCCCAGTCCCCGTCACCAAGCTCCTTAGGGACCTGCAGTCATGTGGAAGAGTAAAGGCTATCTGACAGCACACCCAGGAGTCCTGCCCAGGAGTCCTGCCCAGGGCTGCAGGTGGGTCAGCCATGCTCTGGGCCCTTGGTGTGCCTTGAGGGAAAAAATCATGCTGGGCATTCCCTCATCCTCCCACTCTAGGAGTCTGGCTGACAGCACCATTCTTGAAACTCCTCCTCCCTCCTCAAATCCCATCCTCCCAGCTCCCCAGCCTCCAGGACCCTCCCTCAGCCCCTGATATTGCAGTGGGTCACAGGCGTTAGATGAAGAAGGGGCTTTAGAAATCTGGAATAGAAAGGCAGTCAGGCCTTGCCTTAAAAACAGGGAGGCCAGAAGTGCCAGAGCTGGCCGGGGGTGAGACCCACATGGAAGCCCCACCCAAGTTCACCCAACTGCATCAGCCCCAAGGCCCGTCAAGATCACCAGGTGCCCAGCCCCTGATGGTTCAGAACAGCCAGCAGCTGGTCAAGGCCATGCCCAGGGCCAAGCGTGAGTTAAGTCAGGCCCCTGCCTAGCCCTAGCTGCCCTCACATCTGGCTCATGTGGTCTGTACCCACTGCCACCCTAGACTCTGCAGGGCCCAGCCCACGTCCCTAGACTTCCTAGGGTTCCCTAGGCTCTGCACCCATCCTACCTGAAAATGCACAGCTGACAGGCACTTGAAGTACTAGAAACAGCTGATGTACCAAAAATCAAGGACTGAAAAAGAAACGACAGATAGTATTCCCAAAGAAATATTAAGCAACCATTGAGAATTGAGAATTTTGTAGAAGTGTTATTTATCAAAAGATGATCAGGACACAGTGTGTGAAAAAGGTCATGAACAGCAGAATATGCTCAGACACGTGTTAGGCTGTATTTTCTAAATTTTCCACAACTGAAAAAAATCTATAATTTAAGTACTTTAACTATCAATTCAAGTTTTAAAAGAGGAGGGGGGCAAAAGTTTGGACAGCTGAGCTGAATCCCAAAGGGCACACGAGATGAGACCTGAACTGGCCACACTGGCTGTCTGGGGCCAGATCGGGCTACAGAGACAGAAGTCTGCACAGCCCACTGCCCCCATCCTCCTGGGCCCCACCTGTCACACAGGCCACGCTGGGGAGGTGGATGGTGCTCAACCCCACGGGGCTGCCCTGGGCTGTAAACCGCCAGCCCCCGCTGCAGGCTGCCAGAGAAACCTCTTTTCACCACACAGCTGCCCGGCCTCCCTGATGCCCACCCCACTGGCCCCAGCCAAGAGGGCACACAGCCAAAGGCCCCGGCGCCTCCGCATTTGGGAGCGGCACTAAGGGTGAAGGTGGCGGAAGAGAACCAAGCGGGGCCTGCCTTGGCAGCCTGCACGCAGAGGGATTGGGGAGGACTCCCAAGGCTGGTCCCCTTCCTCTCAGTTGGGAGATGGTGGACAAGTTGCTTCACCTGCATGAAGTGTGGTTTCTTCACCTCGCGGTCGGATCACACCTACTCCCGGAACAGGGAAGGGGATTTCATGAGAAGGGCTTTGGAAGCACTGACGATCATGACCTACAAGATCAGGAATTCCTTCCGGGCAGAGAGGACCCAGCCATCCTCCCCGCTTTCCCCTGCACAGAAGAGAAATGCCTGGCCTGCTTGCATGGTGAACGCCGCCTTCTTAAACCAGTCCTCTCATCCTCTCCTGATTCATTCTCACGCAATCCAGGGCCTACTCCTGAGCAGCGGGGTCAGGAGAAACAGGGCGACTGCAGGCCGTCTCAGCACGAGCCAAGGAGCCACAGTCTATCCCACTGCCACGGACGGGAGAGCCCCGGGCCCGGGGCGCAGTGAGGTGACTCAGGAGGAGCGGGTGAGAGCCGCCCTGGGGTCATCACGACAGTGGGATCAAGCTGACGTCATGGATGTGCAAGCACACGCCAGACACAGACACCGTCCCGGGGACCCAACTCGAAGATGAGAGAAGGCCTAGCATTTGCCAACCTCCGGGGTTTGGGCACCGGGCCAGGCCTGGGCAGGGCCTCAGCTGGGGTGGGACCTCTCTCCACACGGATTTGGAGAACTGGTTTCTCATCCTGAAGAACGAGGGCTAGTGGCCCAGTTTCTGCGGCAGCAGTCTGTGACACCCACTCCAGAGTAAGCCATGTCCCTGCGTGGTGACTGCCCCAGCTGGGTGCACACCTTGATCCAGAGCGGAGGGAGGTGGTGGTTGTGGGGGCTGAGGGCTTGAGGCTTGCTTGTTCAAGCACTTAACAAGACACGCTCCCCTGCCCCCTGCCCGCTAGGGTGTGCAGCACCTCCCCTCTCCTCCCCCCTGCCAGGGTGGCTGTGACTGTCAGCCGCAAACCCGCCCCCAGACACCCCTCTGTGGCACATGTATCAGCTGACTTGCCATCAGGAGGAATCGACTGAGGCCTTAAAAAAACACAAAAGCAGCTGACAGAAATGCCCCTCTCTGTGGGCCAGCTTTCCATGGCTGCCGGGCTGTATCTTACCAAGGCCGTAAGCAGGGGCTGTGTTAGAAGTCTCCGACGCCCCTCGAAGTTAGCTATAGGGAGGGGTGGCTGGAAGAGGGCAGATCCAGCCCAGATGACAAGCCGGGCCCCTCTGGGAAGGCAAACATGTCTTTCCTTCCCACAGGGTCTGGCTTGGGCTGGTCCACCTTCAAGGGACACTGACTCCTCACCCCAGTGGGGATTTGGTTGTATGGGGACAGGGCAGGATTTATCCTGGAGAGAGTCATACAAATTTTAAGAAGGAATGTGGATCTACAGATTCCATGCAATTCCAATCAAAATCCTAGCAAGCTTTTTTATAGATACTAACAAGCCGATTCTAAAGTTTATAAGGAAAGGCAAAGGAACTGGAACAGGCTAAGATTCTGAGAATGTCCTTAAGGCAAATGGGCAGCAGCACGGGCAGAGAGGAAGATGGGGATTCTCCAGCATGGCTGGTGAGGGGCGAGGTCCCAGGGTGCCTGCCTCCGATCCTGCTGGGTTTTCCCATCTCCTCAGCCACCTGCCCTGGCCCCACACTGCATCTGCAAAACGACGCTCCTCAATGACTTTGCTGAGGATGAACTCTATCAAGGAGGGGAGGTCCCACAAACGATCCTAATGATTCATTTCTTGGCCACAGGTACTTTTACTTCTTCTCTCATCCACCAACCTTGCTGTTTCCCCAATTTGCAAAGTGAGCACAGCCTGTGTGAGAGTTCTGCCTTCTCCACATGTGTCTGGAGTCCTTCAACTCTCTCAGGAGGGCCTAAAAGTGTCTTCTTTCTGCCCAGAGCCCAGCACTTGCCAGATAAAAAGTGATGGTATCTGCTGTGATCAGGGAAGCAAGCTGCTATCTTTCTCCCCCTCTTTAGTCGAAGATACTCGGGTGAGGCTCACTGAGGCAGTGACTTGTCAGGGCCAGAAGGCTAATAACAGGCAGGCCTGGCCTCACACCCGGAGCTGCTTCCAAGTCCCGAGCTTTCTCCATCTGCCTGGTTTCTACAATTTTGGGGCCCGCTGTTGCACAAAGAACTGTCTCAACTTTTATTTTGCTCAGTCCTGTCCGTGTAAACAAAAGTGCATGAGGAACTTCTGGGAAGTTCATCACCAACCGAAGACACGGGCTGGGCTGCCCCACAAGCTTGTGCAGCACCGACGGGGCCACACTGAATCTCCCTCCTTGCTCCAGTGACCCGTACAAAGCCCACGCTGGGCTTTCCAAGCCATGGGTCAGAGGGTGTCTGTCCATGCCTCCCCAACAAGCGGTTACCCCACTCTCCCTTTCACCCTGCTGGTTCACACCTCTGGGCCTTCTCTGCCCAAATCCTACCCACTAAGATTCCAGACCCAACTCAAGAGGAATGTTCTCCATGAGGCCTTGTCCTGTTGCCCCTGGCTGAAGGCAGCCTGGAGTGGGCCCTGCATTCCTCTCAGGACACCTCAGAAGGGCTGGTGCCCACAGGGGTGCCCACCTGGCACCTGGGCTCAGTGTGAGCTGACCTGGACCGAAGCAGACTGTTCTTACCTCCCAGGAGCCCAGGAAGCGAAGATGCTCACTGGTAACTGGCCTCAGAGGTCATCCCTGCCCGCCCCCCACCTCAATGGAGCTGGAGGGCTGCCCCTTTCCCCCCATCGGCAAAGGGGGCCATGGCAGGGGCTGTGGCCTAGGGGGTCCATGGAGCCTGCTCCCAAGCCATAAACATCCTGCTGGGAGTCCCTTTCCAGACCTGGAGAACCGATGAGGAGAAAGGCCCCCTCTCTGCTATGACAGACACAGAGTCTGCTGCCTCAGGCTCTTCCTGGAAAGCCCACACCCCAGCCCTAGACCCTGCAGTCTGGGGTTAAACCCACAAGGGTCTGGCCACTTGGTACAGGGTCTGAGGCTCTGCCCTGCCTTCCCGAATAATCCAGGCAGCACCTTCACTCTAAGCCTGTTCAAGGTAAGAGCCCCCTTTTCCTGGGGGGCTACAAATTCCTGCACAACTCCACGCCCGGCTAAGGCGGGCTTTCCTGACAACCGAGGCAGTGACTGAGCAGCGGAGGGACGGCCACACAAGCGAAGCTCCTGATTCCCAGGCCAGACCCGGCCCCCACACACCCGGCCTTAACCGAGGCAGGGTCAGAAAAGTGGAAGAACAGGAGGAGCTGAAGCAGAACTCCATCCAGTGCCCCACGGGTTTGGTCCCTGAACTGCTGTGAGCAGGCCCTCCGACCCTCCCCACCCGCCCCCACGGGTCCAGCTGGGCGGGCTTGGCAGGGGATTTCAGAGGGGGTCTCGGGCTTCGCCACAAATGACTCGTTAAGGCCTAGAAGGTGAACGGGGGCTTTTTTACCCAGAGCTCCGGCGCAGGAACCTGGGGCCCTGCACCCCTTTCTTTTTCACACTGTTTTCGTGATGAAATCTCTCAGGCACACAGAAACATTCAGAGAATAACACAACACTTGTGCTCACTTCCTCCAAAGTCAACAAAAGCAACACTCTGCTGTTTTTGAGACAGGTTTGCTCCTCCCCACTCCCCCGTTTTTGTTATAGAAATCCTATGTTGTGGCCGGTGACAGCCTTTCCCTAATCCTGTTTCCTCCCCGATTCCCAGCAGCTAATCTGAGGGCAGGAGTGGGTGCACGGCGGAGAGCATGGTCCCATGTCTGTAGCTTCCACTTCAATGCCCTCTTCCCACACACTTGTTTTTCTGTCCAGTCTGTCTGCCTCCAGAGAGCGTCCACCCCGTGAGGGCAGGGACTGTGTTTTGTCCTCTGCCGCCTCCCAGGCCAAATCAGACAACCAACTGAGCCAGGGCTTGTGGAGCGAATAACACCTCTATCATCGTGTGGATTTCTGAAATATATATATAAATGTTCCTGCCCTGTGTGTTCTCACTTCCGAAGCCTGCTCTTTCCTCCACTGACACTGTGTTTGAGATTCAATCCCATGGCTCAACAATCAAGTGTTCTACCATATGACCCACCCATCTGCTCACCAATGCCCCTTCTCTTTCTCATCAAGGAGGAGGGGGATGAGAGCAGGGACCTCCCAGCAAAGCGAAGACAGCCCAGAAACCAGGACTCAAGGCTCTAGCCAGCGACTGACCGAGAATCTAAGTAAGAACAAGCCAGAAGAAAATCGAAGGTCCCCCCAGCAGGTCCCACAGAACAGGGGAAACTGTGCAGGCATGCACCCCCAAACCACACAAGTGGGGTTGCTTGGCAAAAGAGCAAGGACCTGGCCTTCATCTCTGTCATCGGTGAGGGCCCCGAGGGGCTGGTGGAGGGGGCCAGACCCAACAAGAAAGCAGAGAGCCCAGCACTAGGGTGGCGGGGGTCCCAGCACCACCACTGAGCACAGAGCCGTTCCCATTTCTGGTAATAGGTGAGGTGGCAAGGACCCTACAGGGCTGCCTGTGGGGACGGTGTGAACCCACTCTGTAAACTGTCATGCAGGCGAACACACACAAGCACACACACACAACCCTGTGGACTTGAAAAAGCCCCATCTCCTGTGAGATCAGCTCTCGATGAGGGGCCGGCACCCGGGGAGGTTCCACGCATACTGGTAAAGTTAAGTGGCATCAGGAAGTCCTGCTTCCTCCTCCGGGGAGGGTCCTCCACCTCCTGCTGTACCCCTCAAAGTACAGCCCGCCCGGGGAAGTTTACTTCGGACATCCAGATCCACTACCCCATGTGAGCAGATGCCTTCAAGCCCTGGGCCTGAAGGAAACTGCTCAGAACGGAGGACATCAAGGTGACCTGTCCATTCAGAAACCAAGTCTGATCCCAAGCACAGTTCCCCCGCGGCCCTTGTGGCCCGAGTTCAAGACTGGGCGTGGGAGGGAGGGCACAAGACCCTGGAACTCTGGTGTGGAAGTGCTGGGCGAACAGGAAGGTTCTCCCCAGCTCACAAAGACCATCCACACAGCGCCTGCCCACCCCACACTTCGGATTTGCAAACGTTCCCCAGGTATTTTTTTTTTTTTTTTTTTTTTAAGATTTTATTTATTTATTTGACAGAGAGAGACACAGCGAGAGAGGAAACACAAGCAGGGTGAGTGGGAGAGGGAGAGAAGCAGGCCTCCCGCGGAGCAGGGAGCCCGATGTGGGGCTCGATCCCAGGACCCTGGGATCATGACCTGAGCCGAAGGCAGACGCCCAACAACTGAGCCACCCAGGCGCCCCTCCCCAGGTATTTTTGATGCAAAGCAGCACCCAAGCTGTGTGGAGGTGCCAGCCCTCAAGAAGGGGCGAGGGGAGACTGTGTGCCCGCAATCACAGGGAAGAGCACCGTGTTCGGGCAACTGAAGTGGACTCGACCAGATGACAGGATCTGACAAAGAGAAACACTCTCCACGGCCTCCTGAGGGGGCTGGGGAGCACAGACAGGGAGGAAGCAGCGGAGGCTCAGAGCTGAGCTCCACACGAAGACCGAGCTACGGAAGGTGGAGAGGAGAGGACAAGGAATCCAGGCCGAGGGAGAAGCACACACAGAGGATGCCATCAGGAGACTCCAAAGGGTCAGAGGGCTTACGGGGAACCGGAAGGGGCTGGACGAGGCCAGGTGGCCCAGGCAGAGCGAACACGCCAGGCACGGTTTGGACCTGATTTTGCAGGTGCTGTGGACCCACACCACGCAAGTGGTTTGGAGATAAGCCTTCATGAGGGTCGGGAAGAAACTGCGGGTGGCTGAGTAAAAGGTGGCTGGCCAGTGGGGGAAAGGGAGCAAAGGCGGCTCCGGCTGGGGAGAAGGGTGAGCTTTTCAGGCCTGCACAAGGCAGCCACGGGGCGGTGGGGGAGGCACGGGGTAGAGAGTGTCAACACCGAGGTGGGATGACAGAGAGCTGCACACGGGCCTCACCTGTGCTTCTCGCCTTCCTCCTCCCCTTCTCTGAGCTGCTTGGTCTTGGGCTCCCCGTCTTCCTTGTCCTGCAAAGGAAGGAAGAAAACCACTCACTCAGACGGATGCTCCTACTTCCAGTCCTTGATGCCCAGGGAGCTGGGGAAGAACGGGACACCTCAGGAGCCTCTCACCCTGGCAAGGAGCAGCTTGGTGTTGCAGCCTCCAACACCGGAGCCTCACTGCCCATCCTTCAACTCCCCCCCCTGACGCCCACAAAACCTAACAGCCGGTGACCCCAGCCCGGGCCAGGCCCACGGTGACCCCCAGAGAACACCAGCAGGAGGAGCTAGGTTTGAGTGGTGAGAAATGCAGGTGGTCGGTGACCCCTCAATGGGTCCGGATGGAGCCACCCACTCAGCTGGGAAGGGCAGTCACCAGCGACCAGGGTGGGGCAAAAGCTCGGGCCTCCTGACCCCCGCTTCCAGGCCAGAGGCCTCTCTAGGAACACCTACTTGCTTACCTTAAGGAGTAGCGTAACTCAAACTAGAACCAAGCTGAGAATAAGACTCCTGCCGTGTATTCAGGGGATGGAGAGAAGGCGAACTAGTTTGAAGTTTCTATGGGAAAAACTTCTAAATCTGCTGTCTTCCTCCTGCCCCCCATCTCTTTGTCTCAAACCTGACACAACGTACTCGTTCTCCAGGGACACCAGGGGCCGCAACAGAGGACACCACCATGCTGCTTCCAGCTGCAGAAGCAAGTGTCTTCCTGGCCTCTCTCCCTGACTCTAAGATCGCACTGGCCCTGGGGACAGACAGACATGGAGGGCGTGTGCCCGTGTCTGTGCTCACGTGCACGACCGTGTTCTCGACGCACGTGCTGAGGCACTCCAGGGTCTCCGTGCCTGCCGGGACCGGCCCTCCGAGGGTGTCACTGTGCCCTTCCTTACTGGCTGCAACGTGCCTCTCACCATCGGACTGGAGCAGCGCTCTGAGACATCAGCAAGGCGCTGCCACAGGGAGGCCGCTACGACGTAAGAAGAGCTACAGGGGTGCCTGGCAGGCTCGGCTGGAGGAGCATACGACTCTTGATCTCGAGGTGGTGAGTTCGAGCCCCATGTTGGGGGTAGAGATTACAAAAAAAAAAAGAAGAAAAAAACTAAAAAAAAAAAAAAAATCTTGCCATTTGCAACGACATGGATGGAACTAGAGGGTATTATGCTAAGAGAAATAAATCAGTCAGAGAAAGACAAATACCATATGATTTCACTCCTATGTGGAATTTAAGAAACAAAACAGATGAACGTAGGGGAAGGGAAAGAAGAAATAAAATAAGATGGAATCAGAGAGGGAGACAAACCGTAAGAGACTCTTAACTCTAGGAAACAAACTGAGGGTTGCTGGAGGGGAGGGGGGTGGGGGGATGGGGTCATGGGGTGACGGGCATGAAGGAGGGCACGTGATGGAATGAGCACCGGGGGTTATGTGCAACTGATGAACCACTGAATTCTACCCCTGCAACTAGTAACACAGTATATGTTACCTAAATTGAATTTAAATAAAAAGTTTACAAAAGGAAAGAGCCAGAGCTGACATATAAATTTTAAGGAAGACAGCTCCGTGCGCTAACTCTCCTCCAAGTTTGTTTATACCACTGACAGCTGCCTCCGGAGAGTGGCATTTGCTTTATCAATCCCTTCCTAACAGTGATCATCACGGACACCTGAGAACAACCAGACCCCACCATTTCTTGGCCTCACACTTACAGGGAAGGAGACCCCCCCCAAAACCAGCATAGAGGCGTTTGGTCCAGCGAAATGCTTTTATGAGGTGAGCGGATCAAGGTAAGCCCTTGCTCTTTCAGCCCAGAGCAGCCCAGTCCCAGGGACGAAGCAGCAGGAACGAGTGACGGCATCCATGTGAGAGAGGTCAACATGGTTCTGTGGGGTGGGGTGGGGAGGGATGGAGAGAATGTGGGGGTTACAGGAGTAGGAAAGGCCTTCCTGGAGGGGGGGGCGCAGCTTGAGCAAAAGTGGGTGTGGTCTGCAGAACACCCAGGTGGTTGGAGTAGCAGACCTGGTGAAGGTGAATGCTGGTCAAGTTGTCAAGGCAGGTGTGGAAGGTCTCAGAGGGCGCTGCCCAGAGTCCTAAGTAAGGCACGAGGAGCCAGAGGAAAGGCTGGGGGACCTGTTGGCAGAAGGACCTTTCCTAAGGGCCTGGCCACCTCGCTGGACAAGCAAGCCCTGGGGCAGAGAGGCTTTCGCCTGGTGATGGCCAAAAAGGGAAGGGAGGACAGAGTACAAATTCCTAAATGAGAAACAAGCTAGGGTTCTCGGTGTGGCCTCCAGGGCGGCGGGAGCCTGGGTAGGACCTTCCACGGAGGTCCAACGGACACACGCTCCCCTCTCCCTGACGAAATGCCAGTGGATTAAGCAAGCCATGAGCCTGAACAGTTAAAAAAAAAAAAAAGCTCCTTCCCAACTGCCCGTCAGCAGGCTCCCAGATGGCCTGCCTCCCCTTGGTAAGTAAGGACAGAGGTGGAAGGGCAGAGAAAGGCTCAGCTCTCCCCTACGTGGGCTGGTGGGCAAACCACCCAGGAAGGCATCTTTCCACGGGGCTCTGTTAACCTGGACCTGCTGGCAGAGGAGGGTGCGGACGACAGGACCAGCCTCTGGGAACCAGTCCCTTGCAAACACCGAGCCCCTTCTCGGCAGCCACCGCCACCACTGCCATGCTGGAATCCCAGAGACACTCGAGTGCCTTGGCACAGGCTGGTTATCCATTAATAAATGAGAAAACACGCAACTATCTCTGTGACATTTTACAAAAATGCCCAGCAGTCTGGTGGGTGGGCCGCACCATTAACTGCCCACAGCGTGACGTTAAGGATGATGCCGGCCTGGGCTGCTGTGTGAAGAGCAGGTGCTCAGGAACGATGAAGAGATGCGTGTGGGGCAGAAGGCGGGTAACACATACACAGGCCACAGAAACGCAAGGACGAGGTGCGCTCCAGGCTTCACGCTCAACAGCAACTCAGACAGGACAGTGAGCATTCGTGAGCAGGGAAACAGCTTCTGGGTGATCCTGGCCTCGGTCCCAAGGCACGATACTCATTACGTGGGATGGCGGCAGGAGGTGGAGACCACCCTCACGGCCCACCCCAGCCTAAGGGCCTCAAAGGGCCCCCAGAATGGAAGGTCCTCAGTTGAACCCACAGGGAGCCTGGCAAACGGCCATCAGGGAAAGAGAAAAGATTTGCCCGAGGCCACAGAGCCCATCCATGGTGACTGCAGATGTGGATCAAGGTCTTTCCGACCCCTGCCCGGTGTTCTCACCAAGGAGAGAGATGAGAGAGTGTATGAAGAGTGGCACTCAGTTTCTAAAAACAGCTCTGACCCCAGCCACCTCTCCCCGGCTCCCCCACGGTTCAGCCCTGGTTCTGACCGGCTGCAGCCAGCCCGAGTCCAGGTCCAGGCCCTGGCGCACACCCTCGGAGGGCAGGCAGGGCCTGAGGGGCACAGCATCCCCGGCAATCTGGAGACACCCCACCCACCCTGAGACAGTTAAATCTGACTCACTGCTTTAACCCCTCCCCACACACACACCCTTCCCCAAATTTCCCACCTTTCTCCCTCCTTCCCAGGCCCTGTTCTCCGGTCCTTGCCCTCTCCCTCCACAGGTGCCCACCGCAACCCAGCCCCCAGCTGCTCCCCCCCTTGCCGTGCTTGCCGGCCAGCCTGCCAGTTGGCTGCCCCTCTGCCCCGGAGAACACAGCTTCCTGCTGCACTTGCCTCCTTTTCCTCTTCCACCTCCCCTAAGCCTCCCTCCACTTTACCATCCGCATCCCAGGTGCTGGTCATATCACACCGCTCCTCTGCTCAAAGCTCTCGCTGGCTCCCCAGAGGCTCAGGACAATAGCCATTCTCCTCAAGGGGCAGCCTCATGAGGCCCCAACACCTGCCCTACAGCCCATTCACACTTGCCCCTGTCCAGAATACCTTCACACCACAGCCTCTGTCTCTCAAATCCTGATATGCCCATTCTCATAACCCCGAAGAAAACCCACTCTCTGGCCAATTCTGGAGGTCAGCTCAAAGGCCACCTCCTCCACGCAGCCTTCTGAGGTTCCCAGACAATAGGCAAATCACTCGTCTGGGCCCAGGCATGTGGTCATTCCTGTTCATATCCAGGCCTCCCTCAAGTCCTTCATGTGTTCCTCAAGTGGGGGGGAATCTCCTGGAGCCCCTCCTGGCGTGGACTAGACAACCTTCACCAACTGTTTGCCAATTTAACTACTCTCTCCACCAACTCCAGAAGAGCCAAACTCTTGGAAACAGTGGTGGCGGAGGGTAGGAAAGCCACGTCCTGGACCAGGGTCCTCTTGCCTCTTCCTGGAAATGCCTCCCACAGCCTGCAGGGGGAAGGGGTCTCTGATGCAAGACTTAAGGGGCCTCAGAATAGCCCTGCCCAAAACAGAGACCAACTGAGCTGTTTGATACTGTTTGAAATCCTTTTGCCAGAAACCAAATTTTTGCAAATAAAGTAAGGGTTGTGCAAAATTGGTATTACTTCTTCCTTAAATCTATGATAAGACTTCAGTGAAGCCATCTTGGCCCAAAGTTTTCTTTGTGAGATTTTAGATCCGGGGCTCTATAGGTTTTCTATTTTGTCCTGAGTCAGTCTCATTAATCCGTATCTTTCAAGGAGTATCCATTTCACCTAAGTTACTGAATGTATTGGCATAAAACCGCTTATAACATTCTCTTATTAATCCCTTTAACATCTGTAGGATCTGTAATGATATCCATTGACGCTGACAACCTCCGTCTTTTCTCTTTCTCTCTTAGACCAGCTGGAGGGGCACCTGGCTGGCTCAGTCAGCAGAGCATGCAACTCTTAATCTCGGGGTCATGAATTCAAGCCCCATGTTGGGCGTAGAGCTTACTTAAAAAAGTAATAAAATATTAGACCAGCCAGAGGTTGATCAATTCTGGGACATTCCAGACTTGGTGTTTTAAACAATGTGTTTGCTCCTCAGTCCCTTCCCAGAAGAAGCGCTCATTAGCTGAGTACCCCTGGAGGGAATGGGGGGAGCACATCAATCCATATTTGCTGTCTGAGCCCCATGAGAAACTCTAGTCAACCATCAGAAATGCAGAAGGTCGGGGGAGAAGGGAAGTTATTGCCTCTCCTCCCGCTCCCCTCCCCATCCAGGCAGACTGGGTCCCTCTTCCCTCGAAACTCTGTAACTCTGCTCCCCCTTTGTGCGCTGGGTCCGCCCTGGGCACAGAGATAAAGGAAACAAGAACATTACCCTCAAGGATCTCAAATCTACTTAAAGGAACAGACTCAGAAAACGTAACTCTGTGCCATGTGTGGTTAGGAAGACTTTGTTCCATGTTTTGTACACCTGGGGAATTGGCAAGGGATTGCCAAGGTGTTGTCAGAGAAGGAGGTAACCCTTAAACTCAGCTCTGAATGTCCAACAGGAGGTTACCAAGCAGCTAAAGAATGGTAATTGCCTGGTACAAAGCCATGAGAGCAGAGTAAGGGCACTG
Organism: Phoca vitulina; assembly: GCF_004348235.1. Lineage (NCBI taxonomy): Eukaryota > Metazoa > Chordata > Mammalia > Carnivora > Phocidae > Phoca > Phoca vitulina. The sequence goes on from NW_022589716.1 coordinate 5,615,107, forward strand.
TCCAGACCTGTGGGGCCATCCCACAAGGCTGGCTCAGCCAGGACTGGGGGAGGTCAAGGTTGGAGGGGGCTGACAAGGCCTTCCTCCAGGGCTGTGGGCGGGCTTAGCCGAGCCCAGGCCAACACTCTCAAAGGGCATAGTGGCAGCCTGGAAGGGGAGTCATGGGAGATAGGGAGACCAGAAGCCAGGTGCGACGGTCCACTCCCGGCATGGACCTGTCCCAGCCCGCTGCTGGTTAAGAGTAAATGAGGGTCGGGAAGTGCCCTCGGGGGCACAGCAGTGCTGAAGGAGCAGCTCCTGAGCTGAGGGGACAAGGAACAAGCCCCTCCCTCATCCCAAGAGGAGCTGCTGCCTAGAGTTCCTCCTTCCAGAAGAGAAAGAAGGACGCAGGAAAGGGTTCACAGAGAGACACTCCTTTCTCTGATCTAAGTTCCCCCTACCATTAGCCCATAACTGAAGCAGCTGGAGACCCAACAGGAACTCACAGGTACAGAAACCCTTTCCAATGCCCAGGCAAACATGCCTTATTAGCTCTGGGGGTGCCCGGTGAGCTGTTCATTGAAATGGCCCTTCTGGTCAACAATCAAGAAAGAATAAGGCCCAAACCTAGTCCCCTGAGAAGAGGGGAAGCTGGCCCCAGCTTGCGCCTTTCCGGTTGATGTGGGCCCAGGGTGGGGAAAAGTCAAGGCGAGATAGGCACAGGAAGGGGGTGAGGGGGGACAGGAAGGGACTGATGCTGCCGAGGACAAACCTGGCAGGTTTCACAATCTCACCCTGTTGCCTATCCTCAGAACCAGAGGAGCCCCCCCGTCGGGTGGAGGGACTTCCTGTCGGGTGCGGCTAGGACAGGCGCTGTGCTCCGAGGGCATTTAGGGGGCAGGGCAGGCACGCAGCGTCTGACTCACCCTGAAGATGCAGTGATAAGCCCGGGGCTTAATGCCACCACCTGGGCACAGACCCTGCAGTCCTCGACTGCCCAGAGTGAGGGGAAAGGGTGGGAGGGAGGTTCTGAGTCTCCTGGGCAATGATCCTGGCAGGGCCCCCGACTCGGGGTCCCCAGCACTGTTTGCTGCAGGGACTACCTGGCCTGTATGTCCACTCTGCTCAGCAGGTGAGGAGTCCCTCGAGGGCAGGTACCCACGAGCCCGACCCCACCTACAGCTGGTAAAGTGGTGGAGCTCACAGGCTCTGGGCCGGACCCTGCCTGGCAAAGCCCAGCTCCATTTCAGCCTGCTGTGTGACCCTGGACAAGTTACTTGACCTGTCTGGCCTCGGTCTCCTCTTCTCTGAAAACAGACACTGTCACCTGTATCACGGCACGGCTACAAGAGCGGAATGGCCAGGGAGGAAGGAGAAGAGCCTGCAGCCCAGGTGGACACAGCCGCAGCCCCTGAAGGGCAGGGAGAATGGGGCCAGGGCCGGAAGGGCAGGGCTGCAGGCCCAGACTGCCTGCAGCTGACAGGTCAGGATAAGCTTTCACTTTCATCAATCCTGAGAGCAGACAAGCAGCGCCACAAAGTCTGCTTCACGGGGACCTCGGAAGACGAGTCTGACCGTCTGTGCAGGGGGACCGATCTTCTGATTCCACATTCAGCGCGGCACCGAGAACTGGACTCAGAGCGTCCAGCAGGGAGGGTGGGGACCGACATCTGAGGGCTGAGAGTCACTGCTCTCCTGCGGGGGCAGGCGTTCCCTAAAGGCTTCTGAGCCGAGAGGACAAAGTGCCGGGGAACAGTAGGGAAGCTGGAGATAAGGCCTTCAGATAAGGGCCTGGAACTAGGCCAGTGGCGCTGCGACAGAACAAGGGGTGCCCGAAGGCTCTGGGGGACAGGGAGGAGTCAGACGGCCGACTCCAGGTTCTGACCGGGACTCAGGGAGAAGAAGGCGCCCGGGGCCACAAAGGTGGCAGTGCTCAGGGGACCGGGAGCAAGGGCCCAGCAGCTCTCAGGTGGACGGGGCTCAGGGGTCCAGTGAGGTGTCCCCGGCAGCAGAGAAGAGGGCCGGCTCCTCCGCAGAGGCGGGGCCAGCCCCACCACCTGGCCTGGCCGCAGGGTGGCGGCTGTCGCCCTGCATGGGGCGGGGGTGGGGGGGGGGTGGCAAGCCAAGCCCGCTGCTGGTCCTGCCGCAAGCACAGCTGGGGCCCGCGCTGTGTTCAGAGGAGGTGCCACATGACCCCCCCAGCAGATGACTGGTTCACAAATACTGACTGGCTCCCTGTGCTAGCGACACCAGAGCAGGTCCTGAGGAGGAAAAAGAACAGAACAGAGGGCACCTAGCGTTCACAGACCCGGGGTGGGGGGCACTTTCAGCCTGGGTCCATGGACGGGATCCCAGAGGTCAACGGTCAGACACACACAACAGCCCAGGTGTGAAAAGGCTCATTTCTCTGGAGTAAGAATCCACAGCTCTTCAGATTCTCAAGGGGGTAGTGCCCCCGAGGAGGAAAGGGAAGGTGTCAACAGCATGGCGGGGGTGTGGGGGTGGGGTGGGGGGAGTTCTTTGGGCAGCACGGGGGGGTATCTGGGGAGGCTCTCCAAAGGAAGTGCTACTTGTCCTGCACCTCAAGGAGTGGGGGGAAGTACAGAGGCTTGGCAGGGCCCCCGTGGTCCCCCACCATCCACAGCAGGAAAGAAGCCCCTGAAAGGTCATGCTGAGGGCAGGGCAAAGACCAGTGCCCCCCCTTTCCCTCACACACAGCCGGCCTGGACCGGTTCCTCTGGGCTGCCAGCAAGGCTCCAAGCTCCCACAGGGCCCTCCCTGTAGGGGACACTGTGGGCCGAGCACAGCCAGGAGCAGGCCCGGCCTGGCACAGACCACACCCCCACAGCTTACCAGAGCTGGTGCCCAGGCCAAGCCACAGGACCTCTCTGTCCCCTCCCCTGTGGAGCGGGGCCGGCGCTACTTCAGCGGGGACACTGAAAGGAAGGGAACCTGGGTCCACCTTTGGGTGCAGGGTAGACACCCTGCTGACACCCACGGTGGGCGAGAGCCTGCTGGCATCCTGGGGTCCTGCTGTCCGACGGCAACGGGCCTGACCTGAACCCCGCCTCTCACCGCACAACACTGGGGAACCAGCTGGTCCCTCTGTTTTCACCCCCCACCCCTTGCTCCGCCCGCACCCCCACAAACAAACAAACAAGAAAGTGGAGAGCCAGTTGAGGTCTAGGAACCAAAACAGACCTAAGAGGGAGCCAGGGCCCAGGGTCCAGATCCAGGCTGGGAAGCAAAGGACAGGTTACGGTCAGTCCAACCCGCAGAGAGCCTGCTCCGCCCCCCAACACTGTAAAAGGTAGTGGCCTGGGAACGGAAGACATCATCCTTTTCTAACAGTGCTTCTTTATTTTTTGCCAAGTTTCTGCAGATGACAAATGTGCAATTTTTAAAAATTGAAGCTCAAATTAAGAATGACCTGTCCGATTCCCTGGGGGATGAGGGACAAGGGCCCCAGGCTGGAAGCACGGGCACCGCGGGCGCGAGGCTTCCCCACAGAAGCCTTCGTTCTGCACACGCCACCACACAGCACGGAGGCGGACAGACGGCGGGTGAGCTTCAGCCCCTTCCCGGCCCTGTGGCCTGAAGGTTACACCCACGTTCAGCAGAAGGCAAGCCCTCCACTGAGAACTGTCCCAGACGTTCGATTTTACCTGGACGCGATTTTGTTTGTCATCTGTCTTCCCTCCTTGACTGGAGGCTCTGAGGGGCCTGTCCGTCGCTGTCCCCCAGCACCTGGCACCTAACAGCAGCTGGACTACCGGCAAAGGAGAGAAGGAGCAACCCAGGGGAGGCAGGACACACGTGCTACTTCGTCCCCTTACAGACAAGGCTCTCCTCCCTACAGCTGCATACACCAGGCATCACTAGGCCTCCCGGACGTGAGGACTGAGGCTCAGTGGCACCTAACTCAGGTCTATGCATGTCAGAGCCCTAGCCTTCCCCCTGGTTTGGGAACCCAGCCAACAGAAGCCCACCCAGTTCCCTGCTGCCACACACACAGGTCTTTCTACCACATCCACCTGCATGCTCACCACTGAGTTGTCTGTTATGCCCACCCCCCTCACCCCCCCACCCCACCCCCCGCCGACAAGCACTTGCACCCCTGCTTCTTTCCTGTAGAGTGAGGGCAAAAATCTCAACCGCGTCCACTTCTTAGGGGTGTGGTAAGGATCAAATCTAACTAGGCCCATCAAATCAGAAGACTTCCCAATAGAAGGGGAGCTCTGAGGAGGGCTGGCCCCCACTGTTATTCATCCCTGTTCTGCTGTATTTCCTGTAATAATAGTGCTCATAACAGTAAGCCAGGCAATTGATTATCCAATTAACTGAAGTAATCATTACTTAACTAAGCATCATAAAAACCTAGGGGCGCCTGCGTGGCTCAGTAGATCAAGCGTCTGCCTTCAGCTCAGGTCATGATCTCAGGGTCTTGGGATCAAATCCCGCATTGGGTTCCCTGCTCAGCGGGAAGCCTGCTTGTCCCTCTCCCTCTGCCCGCCCCCCCACCGTGCTCACACTCTCTCTCCCTCAAATAAAAAAAAAATCGAATAAGGTCAGCACTGCTTTCTTTCACAGATTAGAAAAACGGAAGTCTAGTGCAAGTAAGTAACCCACCCAGAGTCACACAGCTTGGGCTGCCAGGGTCCAAAGGACAGGGTGAGCGTCAAGCCTAGGCTGCTCCCCCGTAGGAGCCAGCCCTCTGCTCTGGCCATGCTCCCACGCCCACCTCAAACACACAGTGTCGAACAGCACGTCAGCGTCAGCATCACACCACCTCGCATCTCCTCCTGGTGTCATTTCAGACAGACATGACCAAACCATCAGGAGCCTGAGATATGGCCATTTCTGGGCCAGGAACTTCAAACCCAGCAAAGCACAAGGAGATAAAAGAGCGATGCACGGAGAGGAGTTCACAGCTGTATTTCTCCTAACAGGGAGAACTGGAACTGCGAGGGGAGTCCGACGTGCTCATGCACCTGGCCTGTGTGGTCACAGGAACAGCACCACGACACAGAACACCCAGGACCGTGAGAGGCACCGAGCCCACACACACAGCCATGAGCCAAACCATGCCAACACGACACGTATGTGGCCCAAAACTTCACAGGCTCACACATGACTGTGGGTAGTATTTTTTCCATTTCCTTTCATTCTGCTGTCAAAATGATTTAATAACAAAATGATCTGAAAACAAAAGCAGCTAGAGGAACCCAGTTGCCTGTGGCTCACTGTCTTGACTACTCACACCCTAAACAGACTCTCCTGACCTTCACCTGGCTCAACGGGAAAGCAGGAAGGCACGGCTGGCCCCCCGGGCCCGACACAGCCCAGTCAATGTTTAGTGACCGTTCTTGAGCTTAAAAACACACGAAACCCAAAGGACCAGCACGCTGCGGGGCAGGGGGAGGGGAGACTGAGGCCTGCACATGCCAGCGTCCGTCTGCGGCCAGGGACTGGGCCCAGTAGCCAAACCAGCAGCTACAATGGAGGTCAAGTGCCCTCCAACCAGGCCAGACAGCTCCCCCGTTCTGGACAAAAATTTCAGTTAAGAAACGAACTGATGGTGAACGATGAGGTTACCTCCCCACCCTCTCACCCTGCCCCGCCACAAAGCAGAACTCGCAACCACCAGGACTTCCTCACCATGGTAAAGCTCACAGCTGCAGCAAGGGCAACCGAGTCACAAAGGCCAACAGTAAGGCCCATGAAGCTTAGAAACCCCCCGCCCTAATAGGAGTCAGCCCCGTGTGGCACTTGGGGGCTGGCCTGGAACCCCCTTCCCGTGGCCTCAACGTGGACAGCTGGAGTCAGGAAGCCGCACGGGGGACCCAGCTGGCCAGTTCTGGGGAATGGAACAGCCACCTAGAGTCTCTGGTCCCGAGGACATGCAGCTGGTGTCTTGACCCTCACCAGATCCGTCCCCTGCACGTGAACTCTGGATGGTGGACGGGATTCTCCGCCTGAGCCCCAGAGGGAAGAGGGAACCTATCTAGAGTGTGTTCACCATCCTTGGATCCAAGGGAAATAGCAAGCAAGGGACTGAAAACCCCAGTGAGTGGCCCTGAAAAATCACACCCTTCTCCCTTCCCCCCCCACACTAGGCCCATGTGCCCATTCACAGCAGTGCTGGGTCCCCAAACCGTTCCCTGACAGCCACCAACAACAGGACCACATCAGGGCTCCTGTTATCCACGTGACGCCACTGGCTTGCTCAAAGCCTGTGATCAACAAGGTGTGCAGCTCTGTGCCTCACGGGCAGGCATCAAACTGCCCCCAGTCCGTGCCTGAACAACTGAAACCTCACAGTCTGGATAGACTTCGTACCCAGTCAAGTTCATCTTGCTGGGTCTGGCTGCAGACTACAGACTTTTAAGGAAAGGCAAGTCGGCTTCTTCCTGAGAAAAATCTCAGCCCAGCCAACTCCCAAATCCACGTGCCTGTCCAGTTGCTTCATTTCTTCATTCAAATATTGTCATCGGGCGGACAGAAAGGTGACGAAGCCATGACTGTGGCCCTCAAGGGGCTCGGGGCAGATGAAAGGGGAAGCAGACAGGTGAACGGAGAGTCACCATACAGCACGTCCCAAGTGAGCGCCCTGGCTTCCAGGGTGCTGTGGGAATGCCCAGTGACTACGAGCTGACAAGATGAAACCTAACTCACCCGGAAGAAGTGTGGGCTGTCCGGGGAGGGCAGAACGGGCAGGGCAGGGGGCTAGAGTACCTGGGAGGAGCAGGTATACGGAGCCCGAGCCCTGTGTCCATGGAGAGGGAAGGAGGAGCCCGCATGGGAAGGCTTGCCCCAGGGGCTACCGACTTTACCCAAACCCAAAGCTCTGAGAAGCCGGCAAAAGCCAGAGGACAGGCAGGGAGGGGGCGACAGCGGGACTAGAGTGTTATTTATAGAGAGCATGAGGAAAGGACCAGAAAGGGAAGGGCAAGGTTGAAGCCGCTGAGAAACGAGTCAGATATGGGTCAAGAGAGCCACTTTCTCAGCCCCAGGACGGCAGACGGAAGCTGCCTGTGAGTCTGGGCGGAGGGACAGCCCCGTCCCCCTGCAGTGCCATGTGGTGCTCACAAAGCCGCGCACCCTTCCCTCTCACGCACACGGGGCCTCTGTCCCCACCCACCCCCGCCCGGCTTCCCTGGGGTCCCGTACTGTCGTCCCACCCGCCAACGACGTTCAGAACAACTCAGGGACGTACTCGATGGCCCACAGCTGATAAGAGATAGGTCAGCACTTAAGCCGAGGTTCTGATTGCATCATGCTTCTGAAACTCTCGCAAATCAGGTTTGGGCCTGCGTTCTGCACAAGAGCCAGAGAAGTGTGACCACGTCCATCCTTACCAAATGAGAAAAGAAAAAAAAAAAACCACAAACTGTCAGGGTTGCAAAGGCCTCAAATAACATCTGGTATGGGATGAACTAGATCCAGTGGCCCACAGAACGTGTTATAAATAGAACCTACCAAATTGGAATCTTCCAGGCTAAGACCTGAAGTCTGAATGTTCCCAAAGCCTGCCTGCCCCCGGGTCACACTTCTACCACACTGTCCAACTGAGGAGGCTGTGAGTCGGACCACGTCCCTCCTCTTACAGACGCTGACCCAGGGGAGGAAGGGACCTTGTCGAGGCCACACCAAGCTGCCTGAGGGCTCCTGTGGTGACCTGGGAGGGCTCTGGACACAGAGCAGGCAGGGTGGGAAGAAACCCGGAGAAAGCGCTCACACAACAGAAACATCCCGAGGGCAGCAGGATGTCCAGGGAAAGTGTGCAGGGCAAGAAGGGCAAGAGCTAGCACTAGACCCCAGGTCTCCTGACTTCAAGGGAGCTGGTCTGTCTAGGTTACCGTGTCACCCACAGCCCTGGAGGAAGGAGATGGAACCCGAATGCCCAGCATTCTATGGGCCGCCCCGTGCCTGCACCCCTCCCTTACTTGGGGAGCTCTGACTGAGGCTTGGGGAAGGAAGAGCCAGCTGCAAGTACAGAGGCTGAAAGTGCCCCACACTCGCTTTCCCAGCGGGGCAGGACGGGGGGCCACTCTCTGGTAGCAGCTGCGGCATGACGGACTCCAGGAGCCCGCTGCAGGGTCTCGGACCCGGAGGCAGTAGGGCTTCCTCACTGAGCCACTTCTGAGAAATGCTGGGCTTCTTTCTGGCTGCGGACCTCCAAGGTTGGCTCTCTTTTTTTTATTTATTTATTTTAAAGATTTTATTTATTTATTTGACAGAGAGAGACACAGTGAGAGAGGGAACACAAGCAGGGGGAGTGGGAGAGGGAGAAGCAGCCTTCCCACCGAGCAGGGAGCCCGATGCGGGGCTTGATCCCAGGACTCTGGAATCACAACCTGAGCCGAAGGCAGACGCTTAAAGACTGAGCCACCCAGGTGCCCCTCTCTTTTTTTTTTTTTAGAGAAGGGGAGGAGAGGGATGGAGAGGAAGAGAATCTTAAGCAGGCTCCATGCCCAGCACAGAGCCCGACTCGGGGTTCCATCTCACAACCCTGAGATCATGACCCAAACTGAAATCAAGAGTTGGATGCTTAACCACTGAGCCACCCAGGCACCCCTGGCTCTCTTTTTTTTTAAACCAACCAACCAACCAACCAACCAACCAGAACAGATTTCTGTTGCTCGCAACTAAATACCCTGGCTACACATGACCTTTTATAGCAATAACCTAAGAGCAAAGTATGTGCAGTGCTTTCAAGGCTCAAAACCATCTTAGGTCCCACAGCTCATCGGATCCACAGGGAGACCCTGGGATGCAAGCAGAGCACAAGTTCTGATGCCCACTTTGCAAATGGAGAAGCTGGGCGCAGGGTGTAAACTGTTCTGTTATTTGGCCCCAGCATCCCCGTGAAGTCCATCACAAAGGCCAACCACTGACACAAGCCAGGAGCTCACGTGGCCTGGGGTCCGTCTCCCCATCCCTCCATCCCAACATGGAGTTGAGCCCCAACACGGGCGCCCAGGCTGGAAAAGCAAATTCTTTGGGCATCAATTCCCAAGCAAGCCAGAAATTCACAGAGCAACAAAGTGCGCTGAGGCTTCTAGGAGACTAGAAGCTATTTTAACCTCTGATCAGCTGCTTCTCGGAGTGTCACAGTCTGGGGAGAAGTAAAGGTAAGACAGTTGTCTCCTCTCTGGTGTGATCCACAAGTGATAAAATCCTAATTGGAACCAAACTTAAACTACAAGTCAGAACTGGCACATCTATTTGTGGGAGGAAATACTGCTTAAACAAGGTCTTTTAATCCTCACCTACACATATTTCGAGAAGCCAAGTGTACTTTTTTAAACCCTGTGCTGGGCTGAGGGGCTGAGGGGCTGAGAAGGCAGAAGCGCACAAGGAAGCAGCCTGGTGCTGACCAGCATCATGTGGTGGACTTGGGTGACCAGCGTGCTGGGCTGTGCCGTGGGGTGGACCTGGGCGACTGCAAGCTTCTTGGGGCTGCACTCTCCTGCACAGAGCTGCTAAACGAGAGTGGAAGTGGTGTGAGGAGCCCTGTGCGATGGCCCGCACAGAGTAGGTCCTCAGTGGGCAGGCACCAACCATGGTGATGACAGTGATGACAGGGGAGCCTAGCATGAGGCCTGCGCCCTCTGCGTGAGGCCCATGACATCCACCCCCCAAGCCATGCTCACTCCCCCACCCCACTGCAAAAAGGGTCACAGAGCAGATCCCCACACGAATGCCTCTTCCCTTCCCTGAGTTCACCCAGAGTGGCCACCAGCGTCACCCAGGGGACGACCTGGCCCTTGTCCTTGGGTGGACCAGTTTCGAAGGGCAGATCCTACATGCATGAAGAAAACGTGAGTCCGGGCACCTGGGTGGCTCAGTCATTAAGCGCCTGCCTTCGGCTCAGGTCATGATCCCAGGGTCCTGGGATCGAGCCCCACATCGGGCTCCCTGCTCGGCGGGGAGTCTGCTTCTCCCTCTCCCACTCCCCCTGGTTGTGTTCCCTCTCTCACTGTGACTCTCTGTCAAATAAATAAAATCTTAAAAAAAAAAAGAAAATGTGAGTCCAAATCAGAAAAGGCTAGCCACAGGATGTGGGGGCCCTGGAGGAGGCAGGGGGCTTCCACAGGTGGGCTTCCCAAATTCGGACTACCTCCCCATCTGCCTGCTCTGCCCTGCCATGCCTCCAAAGAGCTATCACCTTCCATGCCCTGCACTCAGTCCCTCCTCAGAGAAACTCAGAACCCCCGCCCCATCGGGCTCCATCTTAAGAGCTGTGCAGCCTGGGGCACAGAGCCCAAGTGGGGACATGTCCCATAAGCTAACCAAGGAGATAAAGTAGCGTCAGTGCATTCACGGCGGGTTCAGAAGCTCCCTCCTCTACGCAGTGTACCTTGTCCTACTGTGTACAAGTGCGCCCGCTAGCCTTCCATCCCCAGGATGCTCACAGTTCTAGGATACCCCTCCCCAGCATACCGCAGTGCGCTGTATTATAATTACAGTAGGTGGTCCGCGGGTCCACAGTCTCCCCACTGAGCCCCAGTCCGCCCTTGCTGACCTCAGTCCCCAAGCTCTTCACAGGCCCTGGAACAGAGCAGGCACTCAACAGGATGCACAAGAAGGGCTCAAAGGGCTCAGTAACCTACTCCTTGCCCCAGAGAGCCCAGTGCGCTCTCCCACTCCTGACCAGTCCCGGGTTCCTGGACTCAGGGCAGGAAAGTTCTGCTCTCATCTGATGGCTTCCTCACCCAGGTAGCAAACACAGGTGCACTTTCTTTAGGACTCAGTGACCTACAAGAAATCTAGTGGTACCCCGCCCAGAACACAGTGTGGAGGCAGGAGGGAGGGGTTGTCCTTGAAAGGACAAATGTCTTCTGCTCCAGCCACTCATATTTTCTCTAGACAGAGCGGCTCTTTAGAAGCTGACTCAAAACAGCTCTGGAGTGTGGATTTTACTCCCCACAGGGCGTCGTTACCACAGTGACTGTTTTTCCTCTTGGAATTCTTTCAAGAGTACAAGCTGTTGCTTCCCTCCAAAACAAACCCAGGGAAAAGCCAGGGCACCTGGGGTTAAGGGAAGGGCCCCGAAGGAAGCAGGCCGAGCCACATGGAGCTCTCCAGCGGGGACTCCTGGACCTCTGCAATGGCGTAGAAAGACAAGCCCCTCCCAGCTGCTTCGGGTGTGTGTGGGGGGGCGGTTGCTGAGGGTATGGTGGGGTTGTGAGTATGGGGGGTTGTGTGTGCATGTGTAGGTGTGGGTGGAGGGTGCTGGGGGCTGGGCGTGTAGTGGGAGTGGCTGTGTGGTGTGTGGGGACTGGAGAGTGGGCAGGTATGTGTATCCATACTCGCGCTGGAGGTGGCTGGGGGGCGTGCGGGGAACATGTGAGGGGCATGTGGGGAAGCGTGTGGGTTGGGGAAGTGTTCCCCGCTATCCTGAGGTGAAACATGGGTCACATTTTGCCCTGAAACAAGAACATGAACTGCATTTCAAATCTGCATTACAATACTTAGTACTATAGATCAACCACATCCTGGCCCAGATGTCTACAGCGGTCCATTTACAACATACAGCTCAAGGCTGAAACAAGTGACCTAGAAGCAATTGTTTGAGGCAACTCGGATTTCTAGTCAGAACACCCCTGGTCAGTTGGTCTGGGGCCTGGACGGCAGGGCCAAGAGGCTCTGGAGGAACTGGCGTGGCGGGTCCCTGCCTTCCCTGCAAGTCCACGGTAAGTCCTCTGGTGGCACACAAAGCCTGGGGGGCTCAGGGTCCCAGGACACGGAATACCCCGTATGGGGCCATTGCCACGGGCACTCGGAAATGTCTGAATGCTTTGTTAGATAAGTTTAAGAGTTGTCCCTGCCTACAAGGAGCTGCCCGTCTACTGCGCTGGACTGAGTAACATCCCCAAAAAAGGAGGAAAAAAAGAAAGCCACTACTCTTACTACTTTTATAATAACTACAATGATTATCAAGATGTTGTGGGAGGTCAGCAGTATTATGAAGGATGCTGCGTGCCAACCATTCACAAGAAAACAGTCTTCTTTCTAAAAAACAAGTGCCAAATAATAAATAGTGCTGAGTCACTGATATCCACATTGGGGGGATCTTGATGCCTACCTCACACCACGCAAAAATAAATAAATTCCGGATGGACTGGGGGCACCTGGGTGGCTCAGTTGGTTAAGTGTCTGCCTTGGGCTCAGGTCATGATCCCAGGGTCCTGGGATGGAGCCCCCAGTTGGGCTCCCTGCTCAGCGGGGAGCCTGCTTCTCCCTCTCCAGCTCCCCGTGCTTATGCTCTGTCTCTCTAATAAATAAATAAATAAAATCTTGAAAAAAAATTCCGGATGGACTGGAAATCTAAAGGTGAAAGGTAAGACAACAAAACCTCTAGAATAGAAAAAATAAAACAGGAAACCAGAGGGGGAGACAAACCATAAGAGGCTCTTAATCATAGGAAACAAACTGAGGGCTGCTGGAGGGGAGGGAGGTGGTGGGATGGGGTAACTGGGTGATGGACATTAAGGAGGGCAAATGATGTAATGAGCACTGGGTATTATATAAGACTAATAAATCACTGATCTCTACCTCTGAAACTAATAATACATTATGTTAATTAATTGAATTTAAATTTAAAAAATGTTAAAAAAAAAAAAAAACCAACTTCTAGAATATAACATAAGAGAATGTCATCATGACCTAGGAGTATGCAATTATTTCCCTAAGCAGACCATAGAAGATATTCAGGGGAAAAAAAACAAACAAACCCTGATGAACTGGATTACATAAAAATAAAGAACTTCTTTTGTTCACCAAAGAATGCAATTAAAAGCGTGAAGAGTCAAGGCCCAGAAGGGGAGAAAATGCAATACATATACAGAACAAAGCACTTACCCAGGTCTCAAAGAACTCCTAGAAATAGGAAAAAGTGTCAGGCAACCCAACAAAAATGGACAGGAGGCAAAAAGGCTTGAGCAGGTACTTCACATAAACATATGAAAAGATACTCAACAGCATCAGTTAGGAAGGGAATGCAAATTTAAACCACAAAGGGATAACCACCTACACCTCCACCAGCAGGGCCAACTTGGAAAAGACTAACCAGGGCTGGAGCGCTGGAGAGGAACTCTCATTCACTGCCGGTGGGAGTGTGGACCGGTATGGCCACTGGGAGAGCTGTATGGCAGCGTCTCCCCTATGACCTAGCAATTCTACTCCTAGGGATATACCCAGCAGACAGACGTACACGTGTTCACCAAAACATGGACAAGACCGGGAATAGAAAACTATGGCTCCAGCCTGAAAATCTAGAGTAGGATGGATCTAATGTGGTATGTTCACACAATGGAATACTGGACAGCAGGAAGAATGAACTGATGGCCACACCCAACGGCTCACAGACACAATAATGAATAAAAGAAGCCAAATCCCAGAAGAGTACATAGGGTATGATTCCATTTATCTAAAGTTTGAAAGAAAAGCCAACCTCTGGTGTTAGAAGTCCCAAGTGATTACTCCTGGGGCATAAGCACCTGGGCAGGGAGCAGGAGGGGGATGCAGGGATGCTGTCGCGTTCCTTGATCTGAGTGACTGATGACATCGTGTGTTTGCTTAGTAAAAATCACTGGGCTGATGTGTCTACTTGTCTCTATGCACAGTATACCTCAATTGAAAAGGGAAGTTTTCTTTATGCCACAACAGAGTTGTTAAAAACAGAATCTAAGCCCATGTAGAAACCGAAATTACTAAAATCTAAAGAGAGGACGAATTCTGTCTCAAGGACAAGAAGTCAGTCCTCTAAGAGAGGAAGACCTCAGGACCCCAAAGCACACCCAGAAGACAGCTACTTGGAGGGAAGCAGGGTCCCTCCCGCCCTCCTGGCTCTAGGGAACAGACGAAAACAACAGAGAGATTCGCCATCAAGGTCACAAAAATTCTTCTGTCGCAAAAGCTAATAGATTAAAAACCAGCTTGAATTTCAAGATTCCTTTGCTTTCCAATTCCCTGCCCCCGATCAGTGAGGCCTTGCAAACAGCTTGTTAGGTCTTGTCACAGGAGTGACTCAAAGGAGAAGCTGAGGCCCCAACAGCGTGTCAGGAGCGGAGCAAGAAAGACCTTGCCTCATGGCCTCCTGTCCAGAGGTGCTTCAGGCGGCTGCCTCGGCCATCACAGGCGAGCTAAATAGTGAAAGATCCAGAAGAGCATGCATCTGCCTCGAGAAGCCCTGCCCTCTGAGGGAAACTGAGAGAGAGGCCCACCCCTAGCCCAGGCTGGTAGGTTCTCCCCAGGAGAGGAGACCAGCTGAAGGGAAGGCCCTCTTCCCTTCACTGCAGCCCACTGCAGGGCCCTCCCTGCACAGCTCCAGGGGCAGCCAGCGCCACAGGGACAGCACCCTGGGACTCAGCCAGGAGGTGGGGGGCTCCCCAGCGCCCAGCTCCGGGGAGGGGACCAAGGGGGTGGGCCCTGCGGGACACTGTCTAGGTCCCCGCTGTCACATCTGTAAAATAAAGGGGCCCTCCCCAGGGGTAAAATGAAAGAACAGCAGGAAGAATAAATGCGCATGCATACTTCAACGCTTCTCAACTTCCTGCGCGCACCATCGCCCTTCATCTTCATCCTGGGAAGCAGGGGTTACTGTGGCCACTTCTGGCCAAAGACTCGTAAGGCTCAGGAGCACGAAGAGCCTCATCTACCTACTGGTCCCAGAGTCAGCGGAGCCGGGTGGCAAAAGCCACCCATGCAGCAGCCCCCAGTGCAGGGAACGGTGAGTGAAGTTGCTAGCCTGACTCAGGGGAGGGGCAGCATTCAGCTCATGTGGGAACAGTCCACCTGCAGGGAAGGGGGCAGGGGCGAAACACCAAACAGCGAACAGCGAGGGAGCACTCCAACACAGCAGGGGAGCAGTGCAACACAGGGAGGGAGCCCCGCAACACAGGGAGGGAGCCCCGCAACACAGCGAGGGAGCCCCGCAACACAGGGAGGGAGCACTCCAACACAGGAGGGAGCCCTGCAACACGGGGGGAGCACCCCCACACAGCGAGGGAGCATTCCAACACAGGGAGGGAGCCCTGCAACACAGCGGGGGAGCACTCCAACACAGGGAGGGAGCACTCCAACACAGCAGGGGAGCACTCCAACACAGGGAGGGAGCCCCGCAACACAGCGAGGGAGCCCTGCAACACAGGGAGGGAGCACTCCAACACAGGAGGGAGCCCTACAACACGGGGGGAGCACTCCAACACAGCGAGGGAGCATTCCAACACAGGGAGGGAGCCCTGCAACACAGCGGGGGAGCACTCCAACACAGGAAGGGAGCACTCCAACACAGCAGGGGAGCACTCCAACACAGGGAGGGAGCACTCCAACACAGCGGGGCAGCACTCCAACACAGGGAGGGAGGCCCACAACACAGCGAGGGAGCCCTGCAACACAGGGAGGAAGCACTCCAACACAGGAGGGAGACCTGCAACACAGCGGGGGAGCACTCCAACACAGCGGGGGAGCACTCCAACACAGGGAGGGAGCCCTGCAACACAGGAGGGAGCCCTGCAACACAGCGGGGGAGCACTCCAACACAGGGAGGGAGCACTACCACACAGCGAAGGAACACTACAACGCTGGGCCAGCCCACAGAGCAAAGCCACAAGAGCACCGCCGCAGCCTGGTGCTGCCTCTCCTGAGATCACTGAGCCTCACAAGTGAGGGCTGCTGAGGCCTCAAAGCGGTGCGAAGGCCCACTTCACAGTGCGGCTGTGGCCGGGACCCCACTGGCACCTTCCCCTCCCCACACACTGCCCGCAAACAGCTGGACCCAGCTCGCCGCCCCAAACTCACTCCAGTCCTCACCCGGCTTCTCTCAGCCCCACTGCCCCCCGCCCCAAGATTCCTCTGCCCCTTCCTCCTGCACACTGCAGGGTGAGCCCCTGGGCGCCGTTTGTCCCCCCAGTCCCCCCTCTCCGCTGTCTAAACCCTGTCCCCAGGGGACCTCATCTGGCCCCAGGGCTTCAGATCCTACCCACACAAACCTCTGCTTAAAGTCCCGACCCCTGCCTGATAGGCCCAATGTGGCCCACACCAGACTCCTGGTTCCCCTTCAGAAACCACTCTCCCTGCACCTCTCATCTCAGGAACAGGCCCCGCATGCCCCCCAGCCCGCCTGCCGAGACGTCCTGTAACCCTGAGTGCCGCTGCCTCACAGCTGAACTAATTTAGCAGCCTCCCACCTCCACACGCACTGAGGGCAGGAACCAGCACTCAGGCCTCCAATGGCTCCCCAGCCCCCTAGAGCAAGGTCCTGCCCCTGTGGCCCCAGCCTGCCAGGCCATTCTACTCCCATCCCCACCCTACCCCCCAACCCTTCACTTGACACCTGCCATGAAGGGGTTCCTTCTCTCCCTCAAACAAGCCAAGCTAGTTCTCCACTCAGCTTAGAATGCTCCTCCCTAGATCTGGCATCCCACCCCTCCCCTGCAACCACCACCATCTCCAACCTCCCACTCAGAGTGGCCTTCTTGTCTTAGGGCAGTTGCGCCGGCCTTCCTTCAACACACGCACACACACGCCCCAGCACTCACAAGTTCCTGACACTCTCTTCCCTATTCACATGTATACTGTCTACCTGCCCCTCCCATGGAAGCCCCTCCAGGCAGAGAGGCAGTCTGATTCACAATCTGGATCTCCAGGCCTGGCACACAACAGGTGCTCAATAAATACTTGCTTGATGGCTGGTTGCAGAGTTCCCACAGTGAGGATGAGCAACGAATGCTCCAGGGAAAGGAGAGGTGTTTTACTTCCTTTTGTCAAGGAAGAAATGTCAAGGAAGCGATTAGAGACTTGCAGAAAAATGAATCATCTGCGGATCTTGAAATATGCATGATTTCTAGGCTCCCTACCAAGATCCCAACAGGAGATCTGGGGTGGAGCCAGAGAAAAGAATGCACATTGTCGCCCCAGGTGATCCTGACGCACAGGTAGGTCTGAGAACCTCGGATTGATCCAACATCTTCATTTCACACATGAACAAGTTGAGGCCCTCCGAAAGGATGACTCAATGAGAAGCAGCAACACTGGTTCATCAACAGGTGTCTGTGCTGGGAGTCCCAAACTTCCCACCCACGAGGTTCTCCCTCTCACTGGCTCCCAGACCTCAGGGTCTAAGCAGAGCTCGGGAAGAGAAGGTCAGTCCTTGGGAAGAATGGGGAACACACACCCCACCTTGGCTGTGGCTCTGCAAATCCACTTTTTTGTTAATCTAACACTTTGCACTACAAGTGAATTCCACCTTCAAGGAAGCAGGGCTAGGCTGAGGAAAGCCAGGTGACCAGCAAGATGTCCTCTTTTTTCCCCTTGGAAACAGGGTCAGCTCCACCCACTGTCACCCAGTAGGGAGGGCTGGAGGACCATCCAGACTTCCTCACTTCAACAGGGTGGGTGAGAAAAGACACATGTCTATGTTTATAGAAGGCCCATGGGCAAGACCTTGAACTAGCCACTTCACAGACATCTTTCTCTGTTCTTCCAGCTACCGATGAGGTCAGAAGCCATGTCCTGATTTTACAGGCAAGGCTAGGGAGGTATAGAGTTTTAAAGACCTACTCTGGGTCCCACCGATGGGATGAATGGAGCTGAGACTTAAACCAGATCCATCTGGCTCCAAAGCCCATGCTCTCCACTACGCCACCCAGCTCCCACCAGGCAGCCTGATGGCAGTTTCTGTGTGGGACGGGAAGAAGACCCCATCCTGGGGGCTGCTTCTTCCCAAGCACCTGGGCGTGACAAGTGGAGAGGGATACAGGGCCCAGGGCTTCAGGGACCATCTCGGGTCAGCAACATCCCAAAGCACAGCCATGAGAGGTCCCTTCAGCCCAGGCTTCCTGGTCTATTAAACAGGGATAAACTGTTTTAAACCCACCTCAAAGCGCTGCTTCTGGATTGAGCAAATCATGAGATCCCATCACAAAATGCCATGTAAATGTTATGAGAGCTGATCTGTAAGAGGCTGTCAACACGGGGGCAGTGACTCTCCACTGACTTAGCCATCAGGCTGCTGGGCATGGGGACATAGCCGCACGCGGCCAGGTCAGAGGCAATTTCCTGAGGGATGAGCAGGACACGAACCAGTCTGACTCCTCACCCAGACCACTGGGCTCCTCTCCACCCCCACCTCCCCACACCTCACTGCCTCTTCCTCTCTGCCCCCCAAACAGTTGACAGTTGCCAGCCCTTCCCTCCAGCCCCCCCCTTTACAGTGGCCAAGCCTCTCCCTGGTGCACCCAAGTTCCGAGATTATCGATGAGCTCCCCTCCACCTTGGCACTGCCCCCACTCTCCAGACTGCCCATTTCTCGAGTGTATAGATCATAACTGTCAGCATTTAACTCCACCAGATGCACACACAGAAGGCCAGAAATAAGCATCTGCCGGAGACACCGGCCATGAAGACTGACTACTTCGAAGCCCTCTGCTCTAGCTTCGAAGCCCTAGGCTCCCCAAGGCTGAGTTCGTGGTCATCTGGGTTTCCACCTACCCTCTCCTTCACAGCTCTCAATAAATGAGAGTTCAGGCAGACACAGAGTCTCTTACAAGCTAGGCAGGAGGGAGCAAGTTCTCCAGAGACGCACTGTCCAATGAGGCAACCCTAAGTCAAGTGTGGCTGTTTAAATACAAATTAATTAAAATGGAATTAAGTAAAACATCACGTTGGTCACATTTTTCAAGGGCTCAAGAGCCACACGTGGCTCCTAGCCGTGGTACCGGGCAGCATGGATTCTATGCAGAACTGCACAGCACTGCCCTGGTCCCGAGAGCCAGGTGGGAAACAGCAACTGCTGCCCAGCCTGCAAGCTCACAGCCAGAGCCTGCTCCGGAGTTCAGGCGCAACCCCGGAGGGGCTGGGGGCAACCACCCACCCTGTCCCAGGGCGCAAAGAGACAGCCCAATCCAGGCTAGATGCTGGCGAAAGCCGACAGCCAAGGGCAAGTGTTTGTGCCAAGTTAACAACCTTTAGGAGCCTCCTCTGGCTGCTGAGAAAGAGGTCAGAACAGGATGAAGTGGCCTCACACTGCCCTCCTGGGCAGCACTGTAGAGAGAGGCCCCAGAGCTTCGTCTACACAGCCTGGGACGGTTCCCCTACTCACCCAGCTTGGAAGTTCTGGATGAGCACCAAGAAATGAGGTTCAAATACAATACAGAAGTGTGGGTGGCTGCCCTCCCCGCTGCAAGGCCGGGCTCCTGCAGAACTTGGCCACCAAGCACCCAGCAGCACTTTCAGACCTCACCCCTACCCCAATCACTGCCAACTGCTTGCTGTCAAACCCTCTGGAGCATCCCTGACTGTCCCCTCTGTGCTCACCGAATGTTCCCACCTCCAAGCTGCTCCCCTGGAATACTCCTTTCCAGCTACTTCAATATGCGCTTCCCGGTCCCATCCTCCACGGTGCAGCCCAAATTCCACTCTGCCTTCTCATGAAGCGTCCCCAGGCCCAGCCTGGCTTTCCCAGGAAATGACGGCCAGCAGGACAGTCTAACAGCCTATGTGCTCTTCCCACCTATCATGGGGCTGGCTGACCTCCAGGCATGCTGCACCCTGCAGAGAATCCCCCTCCTTCAGGGGAGTAAGCGTGCGGGAATCCGGAAGTCACTTATGCTCCTTGACCTTGGGCATCCCAGCACCTTGGAACCTCATGGCTTGCGCCCTCACAAATCAGTCAGGTGGGCTGGTGTGGAAGTACCCTGTAAGACTGCCAGCCACACAGCTACAACCGAATGTCACTGTGGAATCAAGTGTGGAAACCTTACAGCCCGGATCTTGTCTCCCCATTTGTCACAATGTCAGGATTGGCTCCTCCAGACTATCACTAAATTGAGTTCAGAGTCCGGTGCGGGGAGGAGAGGAAGCTAACACCATGAGGGAAATCAACCCCGCGCATGAGATCTTCATGTCTCCAGCAAAACCATGTGTGTGGTAGGCATCAGCGAGGGAGGGGCCGTCCACCTGGGGCAGACAGGGACTCTCCAGCGGCAGGGGCAGGCTGAGAAAGTGCTGGACCCTGGAGCCCATCCTGCAGGGGTCTCATCTTCACATCAGACGACAGAGCTAAAAGTGGGGAGCCCCTTCCATCCAAGGGGTGTCTGCCCATAGCAGGCTGGCCTTACTTCCGCTCCAGCCTCCCCACTCATCGGTCTCCCACGAAATGACTGGGCTGGAAAAGTAACTCGAACTTGAGACCTTTGACTGTCTTTCTCTCAGGCACTGACCCTAACAGAAATATCACTCAGGAGCTACAGAGATTAAATATGACGTGAAAAGCACTCTTATGAGAAAAAACATAACTTGGGCTTCTCCAAAATTAAAAAAAAACTTTTGTGCATCAAAGGACACTACCAAGAGAAAGAAAAGACAGCCCACAGAATGGGGAAAAAAAATACCCAGAACTCCCCTATTTAATAACACTTTAATATCCAGAATATATAAAGAATTCAACTATAATTCAACAACAGAAAGACAAACGACCCGATGGAAAAATGGGCAAAGGATATGAATAAATATTTCTCCAAAGAACATATATGAATGGCAAATAAGCACATGATTAGATGCTCAACAGCACTTATCATCAGGGAAATACAAATCAAAACCCCACTGAGATACCACTTCACACCTACTAGGATAGCTATAATTTATTTTCTTTTTTTTTTTTAAAGAAAGGCAGACTGCCACATGCAGCACCTCATTTGGATGTGTCTGGAGTCTTAGAAGCTTGACTACCCTACATTCTCCTACAAATGGACCTTGAGAGCTTGTTTGGAGGTTCCAGCAGGGAAGCACAGCTAACTCATACACCCTTGATGGAAGAATGGTCCTCCTCTATTGGAAAAGGTCATCCTCTTCCACCAAGCACGCAGTTTTGGGAGGGATGCACGTGGAGCGGTGAGGGAGGAAGGAGACACCAGCCTAGCCAGCCAGAAGAGCACATCAACCCTGCCAATCAATGGGGTGACAGATGTTGCAGCCAGATCGCCCCCAGACACCCTGTAATTTTTTTTTTTTTTAAGCAGGCTCCATGCCCAGCATGGAGCCCAACACGGGGTTTCAATTCACAATGCTGAGATCAAGACCTGGGCTGAAATCAAGAGTTGAACGCTTAACCAACTGAGCCACCCAGGCGCCCCCATCCCATAAAAGAAAAATAAGTGTTGGGCAAGGCTGTAGGGGAACTGGAACCCTCGTGCGCTGCTGGTGGTAGTGGAAAACGTACAGCCGCTGTGGCAAACAGTTTGGTGGTTCTTCCAAAAGTTAAACATAGAATTGTTATATGACCCAGCAATTCCATTCTTCCTATATATATCCAAAAGAACTGAAAACATGGACTCAAATAACACTTGTAAGCCAATACGTACACCACCATGCCAACGACCGCATTAGTCACAATAGCCAAAAGGTGTCCATCAACAGAACAGCCACTGCGTATGGTATATACGTACGACGGAATATTATTTCAGCCTTAAAAAGGAATGAAATTCTCTTACACGCTATAACGTGAATGAACCCTGAAAACTTATGCTTATGCCAAGTGAAGTAAGCCAAACACAAATGGACAAATATTGTAAGATTCCACTTACATGAGGTACTTGGAATGGGAAACTTCTGGAGACAGAAAGTAGATTAGAGGCTGCAAGGGGCTGGGGTAAGATTAATAGGCAGTCACTGCTTGATGGGGGTAGGGTTTCTGTTTGAGGTGATGAAAAAGTTTTGGAAATACTGGTGATGGTTGTACAACGTTGTAAACATACTAATGCTACTGACAAATGCTTAAATGGAAAATTTTATGTTATATGTATTTCATCATTAAAACAAAACAAAACAAAATGGTGGCAAATAAGGGTATCCTCATCCTCATCAGGGGAAAGGAGGACCAGAATCAGGATCCAGAGGGGATTAAGACATGCACATCAGGGCAGACTGGACTTGGGGCCTATACTCTTTTTCCACTGTTGTTTTTTGTTCTGTTTTGTTTTTGAGCGTGTAACTCACAAAACCAAAAGGTATTAGAAAGTATACAACTGGTTTATCCAGTTTCTCCCCTACCTTGCATCTGGGCAACCAGTCCAAGTCAGTACATAACGAGAGTCACCACCTGTTCTCATGGCCTCTCCTAACCTAACACTCACTTGGGATACCTCTGAGCTCTGTGACCTTAGGCAAACCACCTCATATTTATTAGCCTCAGTACTTCCACCTATAAATTAAGCCTCCTCCTTCCTTCTTCTCAGGGTTGCCATCAAGACCTAGATAAGATAAAGCAGGCAGCTGGCATCATTTCCAAAACACTTCCAAAACACTGTGGTCTTGAATAAAGAAAATTAAAACGTTACGAGCTACAGAGAAAAACAGGAGCACTATGTACTCCCATCTCACTTTCCTTCTTTCCTTTTCTTGCACCTTCTCTAACACTACGTGTGTTGCCTATCTGTCTCTCCAGCTAGCTGCAAGCTGCCTGGGGCAGAGACTTCCATCTGCTTTGTTGTCTGCTACACCTCTAGCACCTAATGACTGGTGCACAGGACATACCCAGTACACGTCTACTGAAGGAATGAATTACCAGCTCCAATAACCCATTTTGAACCCAGCCAAACAACACTTCATCACCTGCCACTGATCCACCCACTGACACCACAGCCTGGAAACTGAAGAGTCAACAAAAATTCTAACTTCCCCTTTGCAAGAAAAGGACTCAAGAAAGTAGAAAAATCAGGAGCTCCCGGATAGGAAAGATGCACCAGGAAAGGAAAAGGCTTCCAATGGAGCAAGAATGTGGCTTCACAATAACTCTCCCTTAAGAAGAATGAAAGGAAACCCCAAAGGCCAGTGAACTCTCAATTCCAAGACGGAAGCCATGTGATTTCCGACTGCACATTTTTTAGAAATGAGTTTACGGCCAAGAGCTTTCTGAAGCCAGAAATGTGAAGATTAAACCCAATTAAAGTAGCAATCAATATACCAACAAACTAGAAAATCTAGATGAAATGGGCAAATTCCTAGAAACACACAATGTACCTAAACTGACTCATGAAGAAATAAAAAATGTGAATACATCTATAAATAGTAAGGAAACTGAGTAAGTAATCAAAACCCTCCCAACAAAGAAAAGCCCAGAGCCAGACAGTTTTACTGGTTAATTCTACCAAACATTTAAAGAAGAAATAATACCAATTCTTTTCAAACTCTTCCAAAAAATTGAAGAGGAGGGAATACTTCCTAATTCATTTTATGAGTTCAGAATTACCCTGATTCCAAAGCCATACAAACTACAAGAAAAGTACAAACTCATAACCCCCATGAACACAGATGCAAAAATCCTCAACAAAATACTAACAAACTGAATCCAGCAAGGACCAAGGACCAGGGGGAATTTACTCCCGCAATGCAAAAATGGTTCAACATACAAAAACTAATTAACGCATGAAATAATAGGATGGGGGGGATCACATGATCATCTCGATTGATGAAGAAAAAGCATTTGACAAAACTCAACTCTCTTTGATATTAGAGTGATATGATAAAAACACTCAACAAACTAGGAATAGAAGGAAACTTCCTCAACATGATAAAGGCCATATTTGAAAACCCCACAGTGAATGTCATACTCAATGGTGAAAGACTGAAAGCTTTTCCATGATAAGGCACAAAACAAGGATGACTGCTTTCACAACTTCTATCCAACATGATACTCAAAGTTCTAGCCAGAGCAATTAGGCAAGAAGAAGAAATAAAAGACATCCAAATTGGAATAGAAGTAAAACTGTCTCTGCTCACAGATGATATGATTTTATATGCAGAAATGTTTAGAGTCCATGAAAAAAACTGTTAGAATAACTAACAAATTCAGCAAAGTTCCAGGACTTCGATTTTGTAAATCAACAGACAAATATCAGTTGCATTTCTATATATACTAGCAATGTACAACCTGAACAGGAAATTAAGAAAACAATCTCATTTACAACAACACCAAAAAGAATAAAGTACTTAGGATACATTTAACCAAGGAGCCAAAGACTTGTACAATGAAAACTAGAGAACACTACTGAAAAAAATTAAAGATTTAAATAAAAATTAACGACTTAAATAAATGGAAAGACATCCTATGCTCATGGCTTGCGAGACTTAATATTGTTAGGATGGCAACACTCCCCAAAACTATTTACAGATTCAGTACAATCCGTATCAAAATCTCAATGGTGTTTTTTGCACAAACAGAAAAATCCATTCTAAAATTCATACGGACTCTCAAGGGGTCCCAAAAAGCCAAAACAATCTTGAAAGAGAACTAAGTCAGAGGATTCACACTTTCTGATTTCAGAACTTACTACAAGCTATAGTAATCAAAACAGTATAGCAATAGCATAATGACAGACATATAAACCAATATAATAGAATAGTGCCGAAATAAACTCTCACAAGTATGGTCAAATGATTTTCAACAATTCAATAGGGAAAGGACCATTCAATAGGGAAAGGACAGTCAACAGGGAAAGGTCATTCAATAGGGAAGACCATTCAAAACGGAAAGGACAGTCATTTCAACAAATGGTACTGGGAAAGTTGGATATTCGCATGCAAAAGACTGTATTAGACACCTACATTATACCCTACATAAAAATTAACTCAGAATGGATCAAAGACCTAAATATAAGAGCTAAGAATACAAAACTTTCCTAGAAGAAAACATGGTGGAAAATCTTCAGGATCCAAGGTTTGCTAATGGTTCATTAGGTATGACACCAAAAGCAGGATGAACAAAAGAAAAAATAAATTGGACTTTATCAAAATTAGGAACTTTGTGTATCAAAGGACATTACTGGGAAAGTGAAAAGACAACCTTGGAATTGGGAGAAAATATTTGCAAATCCCGTATATGATAGGGGGTTAATATTCAGAATATATTAAGAACTCCTACAACTCAACAACAACAAAAGTCAATTAAAAAATGGGCAAAGGGGCACCTGGGTGGGTCAGTCGGTTAAGCCTCAGACTCTTGGTTTTGGCTCAGATCGTGATCTCGCGGATTGTGGCTCCATGCTCAGCAGGGACTCTGCTTGAAGATACTCTCCCTCTGCCCCTCCCCCACTTGTGTGTGTGCGCGCACATGAGTGTGAACTCTCTCTCCCCCCCAAATAAATAAATCTTAAAAAAAAAAAAAATAGGCAAAGGACCTGAACAGACATTTCTCCAAAAAAGATATACAAATAGCCACAGGCATATGAGAAGATGCTCAACATCACTCACTAATCACTATGGAAATGCACATCAAAATTACAATGTGATACCATTTCACACCCGATAGGATGGCTATAATCAACAAAACAGAAAATAGCAAGTGTTGACAAGGATGTGGAAAAACTGGAATCCATGTCCACTGCTGCTGGAAACGTACAATGATGCCGCTACTGTGGAAAACAGCATGGCAGTTCCTTCAAAGGTTAAACACAGAACTGCTATATAATCCAAAAATTCCACTTCCGGGTTCATACCCAAAAGAACTGAAAACAGAGACTCAAACAGGTATTTATACATTCATTACTCACAACAGCGAAAAGTTAGAAGCAACCCAAAATGAAAAGATAAATGTGGGGGGCGCCTGGGTGGCTCAGATGGTTAAGCATCTGCCTTCGGCTCAGGTCATGATCCCAGGGTCCTGGGATCGAGCCCCGCATCGGGCTCCTTGCTCAGCGGGAAGCCTGCTTCTCCCTCTCCTTCTACTGCTCCCCCTGCTTGTGCTCTCTCGCTCTGTCAAATAAATAAATAAAATCTTAAAAAAAAAAAAAAAAAGATAAATGTGGTATAGTACAAAGGAGTATTATCCAGCTTTAAAAAGGAATGAAATTTCACATACGCTACAACATCGATAAACCTTAAAAATGTTACGCTGAGTGAAATAAATCAGTCAAAAAAAGCCAAATACTGTATGATTCTACTTATATAAGATACCTAAAGTAGTCAAATAGAATGGTGGTTGTCAGGGGCGAGGGTGGGAGGGGAATGGGGAGTTATTGTTTAATGGGTACAGAATTTACATTTGGGATGATGAAAAAGCTCTGGACATCGTGGTATAGTTATATAACATTATGAACGTATTTCAAATGATAAACTTTATGTTACATATATTCTGCCACAATAAAGAAAAAAAACAACCATCAGACCATATTTTCAGCCCATTGAGAGAATCCCTCATTAAAGGCCAGTT
Source organism: Phoca vitulina (assembly GCF_004348235.1). Classification (NCBI taxonomy): domain Eukaryota; kingdom Metazoa; phylum Chordata; class Mammalia; order Carnivora; family Phocidae; genus Phoca; species Phoca vitulina. The sequence continues at coordinate 5,641,298 of NW_022589716.1, forward strand.
CTCCTGATGGCCTGGGCATCCTTCCCATGGCAATGAGCCTTGACGATGCTATGTTGTCCTTTGTATTCTGACCTCAAGACCAGTCCCAGTAATCTGGGCCCCAAATCCAAGCCAACAGCACAGGTTGGCTAGCCACTGAAAAGCTGAGGCTTGAGCTTCCCTAGGCCAGGCAGTTTTCGAGCAGAACCGTCTGACAGGGCCAACAAGTTGCCAACAAAAGCAGAAGCCAATCTGGCTAGCTTTCACTCTCTATTACTTCCCCTTTCACTTTCCCACAGGATGGCCATGCAGAAAGGAAACAGGGGCCAGACTGACCAGCCTCTTTAAAGGTGGAAAGTTGAGTCCCTGTTTTCCCCCATTCATCGAAGGTCTAGATATTTACTATCCTTTATATTTTGTAGAATTAATAGTTTTTTCTCATCCAACAAGAGCAGAACTGACAAGCTCCACCCTCTGTGGTCTCTAGTGCCCTTTCACAGATGACCCTGTCAGATCTCAAAATAACCCAGTGAGAATTAATATAGAGGGGTTGTTATCCTCCATTGCAGACATGAAGAAACAGGCTCAAGGAGATGAAGTACTTTGTCCCAAGTCCCACAGCCCCAAGTGACAGGGCCAGGGTTTGCACACAGGTAATGAACTTCAGAGTTCTCCTTCCTCTTGACTACTCGGACAGATTAAAGAGGTGGAAATGGAATCGGACCATTTTGGTGTCAAACAAAAGCAAGGAAGATGCTTCCAAGTTTGGTAACTAATAGGACTAGGAGGTCCATCCCCAGAGAAGTAGCCTGGGAAGAACTAAGTGCCCTCCTCTTTTCCTGAGGTGCACCCTGACCTAGAAATGGGTCTTTCTTTTAGACTTTTGCCAGCTGGGCACTCAGAGCACCGTCCCGTACTGCCCTGCCCAAGGCGCGCTGGAGGACAGGGGAGGGTCTGCCAGATGCACTGAATTTCACCAGGTTGGAAGGCCGGCTGGGTCGTGGGGAAAGGGGGTGATTCAGGGCGTTCACAGGCGAAACACCAGACGGTAGCCAAAAAGCGCGTAACGCGCTAACCACTGCCCACCCCGCCCCGCGCATGCGCGGCGACGGCACCAGCGCCAAAAGACTCCCAGCCAGCAAGCACACTTGGTGGGCGGGCTCCGATTCCTCGCGCAAGCGCCACCCGCGCGCGCATGCGCGTCCTCAGCAGCTGCCTTTTCCTAGTAGTCCCCTGTCGTCTCGTTCCTGTTCTGTATCCGAACACTGGCTACCTCAGTCACAGTCCTCACTCTGCATTCCTCACCTTTCGCCCGGTTTTTTCCCGTAGGGCTTTCAGCCGTTCCTTTCGCCGCAACGCCTCTTCCTCTAGCCGGCCCACACCAGCCGCAGTAGCCGCCATCTTGCCCACCCTCCTCTTCTCTCGTCCTGCATCGCGCAGGCCCAGGGAGTAGATGAATCTCTGGCGGCCAATCCAGGGACGAGAACTGGAGAACAGGAAGTCGTGAAAGCCAATCAATACTGAGTTGCTATAGGAGGGCCCGCCCTACCTTTCCCAGCAACTGGCCTCGCCTGTTGGGGGAGGGCGCGGCAAAGAAAAAGGCCGTAAGGCTCGATTCGTCCAATGCCAATCAGTGAGAAAGGTGCGAGTGGAATCAGACATGAGTGAAGGAGGATAGAGCGCGTCGATCGCTCGGCTTTTGCCTAAGCAAGCGCCAACCACAGCTCACTCCCTACGGGCCGCTTGGAATGCGCTTGGCCCAACCTTGTCCCCTTGTCCTGATTCTTCAAGGCCTGAATGCTTACAAGAAGTCTTCCCTGACCCTCCACTCCGATCCCAGTTTAATAAAAGATCTGCCTTTCTTCCTCTACAGGTACCAGTGACTCCCTGGATGCACTGGTTCACGGGCCCCTAGGCCCTCTGTGTCCACTCTCAGCTCAGATAAAGCCTGTGCGGTGCAGGGCTTGGCTGGATGGCCATTTCCTCCAGGCTCATGGATGATCCCCTCCCACCTCCAAGCCCCCTGAAGCAGCAAAGTACTCTGGGTCAAACTACCTAAACTGGAGAAGAACAAACCCCCAACCTGGGCCCAGTGGGCCCCAGGAATCCCCTGAGCTTAGTTTCTGAGAACTACTGAGAGTTGATTTGGCCTTGACTGCAACAGGTGGCAAAGAGTGCACTGCTCGCCGGCAGGGGCTGCCAGGGTCTTCTTTCCTGCGTTAACCAGCATGCCCCGACAACCAGGAGACCACTCTGGCTGAAGTTAAGACCTTCTGACAGGATATCCAGGTCCCCAAAGCCACACAGAGCCCTCCCTCCCCCCAACACATACCATGACTCGTCTCTCAGCAAAGCTGTTTCCTGCTTGGGGCCTCCCTTCCCAGGCTGGTAGCAGGTGGATGCCCACTCCTCCCACTTCCCTTCAGAGGCCCCTGTGCCATAAGACCTCTGTCCAACCCCTCCAAAACGACCCTCTTGACCTCACTAGCCGGGGCCTTTCGGTGCCCTGTTCCCCTGCATCCGGAGAGGTGACTTACCAGAACCTGTACCAGGATCACAGGTAGTACCAGGTAGTAGGTGCTCAGGAAATGTCAGCTCAGAGGTAGGATGGACAGGGCAAGAAAAAAGGCCAGAGTGGAGAGGCTGCCCAAGAAAAAGTCAGGAGGACGGAAAAGGATGGGAATGGGGAAAGAGTCTGTTTTCTCTTGGCCAAGGTCTGAGGGACTCCAGACTCCAGTTCCTCTAACTTATAGTACCTTTCTGGGCTCCACAAACTTCTCCCCAACCCCAACACAGGGCCTGACCCCTGCCCAACACCAGGGGGGCCCCTCACCTCCCAGGCAGGCTGGTTGGGGGGGAGGGCAGGGAGAGATGGAGGGGTGATGGTGGCAGTGGGCCAGCAAAGAGTCAGTCAGGCCTCCATCCCCGTCCATGCTGTCCCCAGCTACCCAAGTGATTCTCATTTGGCCCATCTGGGCTTCAATTTCTCCATCTGTAAAACTGAGGCATGAGACATCCTCTTGCCTTTATCCTCTTGAGGTTAAAGAAAACAAAAGATGTGAAGACAAATGCTGGGCCCTAGAGTGGAGGATGCCTCTACTGGAGCATCTGGGAGGCTTCTTGGAAGAGGGGACCCGTGAGGATTGCCTAAATCTCCCAGGGATCTGCAGGACAGACGAAGGGCACTGCTCTCTGATGTCCCCCATCCTGCTCCACAAACGGTAGGAGCAAAAACGTGGCAGTCGGTCTCTGCATTAAAACGCTTAGAACAGCACCAGGCACGTGGTAAACTCTACAGGTGGCCGCTGGTTGTCGTTACCATTTGTTGAAGGACTCTGGCCATCTGAACGCGGGCCCGCAGCCCCTGCCCCCCCACCTGGCGACGGAGACCCCATCCTTGCACGAAGGGTGGCAAATTCCAGGCAGGCGCACTGTGCAGCGGGCAAGCCTGGAATACCTGACCCCGACCCTCGTCTGGGAGGCTCAGATTGGCCCTTCCCGAGGCACCGTCGGGGGCGCGGACTGCTGAGGGCGGGACTGCGGGGCGCCCTCCCGGGCCGCCCTGACCTCAAGCTCCTCCTCCCTCCGGGCTCCCCGCCCTTTGCACGGTCCCGGGAGAGGCGGGGCGGTGGTAGCCGCAGCTAAGTGCAGGAAGCCGGGCGGCGGCCGGCGGCGAGGAGGAGGAGCGTGCAGACTTGGGTGGCTCAGCGCGGCGGGGGCCAGTACTACTTCCCCGAGTAGTACCGCGCCGCTCCGCCCCGGAGTGACGCCCTCCGCCCATGGGCCTGGCCGAGGGCAACCGGCGGGCGGCGCGGAGGAGGCGGCGGCGTCAGGTGGCGCGCAGCAGGGCCGGAGCCGGGCCGGGACATGGCCGCCTCGGAGCGGCTGTACGAGCTGTGGCTGCTCTACTACGCTCAGGTGAGCCCGCCCCGCGCCGCTCCCGCTGTGCCCCCAGCTCCGCGCGCCCCGCGCCCGCTGCACCTGCGCCCCGCGTTCCCGGGGCCGCGTAGATGCGCGCTCGCGCGGGGCGGACTCGGGCCCCGCACACACGTGTGCACCGCCCCCGGCCCGCCGGTGCCTCTGGCGCTTCTACCTGGGGGATGACGCCCGCGGGAGTGCACCTCAGAGAGCCTCTCGGGTGGGGACCGCGCAACCTCGGTCGCGCCTGATGAGGAGAGGGGCCCGGATCGAGGCGGCCGGACACCTCCCCCTTTTTTAGGTGGAGAAACTGAGGCTCGGAGAATAAATGAGAGACCTTGTTGGGTTGGGAGGGGCAGGAAGGCTTAGTTTGCATTTGGCCTTGACTCTCCTGTGGGCGCGGCCCTATTGGGTGGTCATGGCCGAAGGGTCTGAGTGGGCTGGGGGGTGCCAGCAGGCGGGGGGCGGGGAGGGGTAGGGGGCGTCCCTACTTTGGTCCAATTTGAGTCAACTCAGACTACTCCGCATCAGTGCGCTGGCAGTGATGAGCTCCTCCCTGACCGTGAGCCGAGGAGGCCCCTACCCCACCCCTGGGTAGACCTGGGGGTCCAGCCAGAAGAAAAGATTTGCCTTGGATGCAGAGGGAGGGAATAGGGCAGGTGAGGTAGGAGGGATGTTTGAAAGGGATGGAGGGAGGCCCTTTCCTCCTGACCTCCCTGTCCTGTCTCAGAGACTACCTCCTGTGGCCTCAGAAGGTGAAGGGAGTGACTCTGACCCAGGTGTCCTGTCAGAGCTGAGAACCTCGTGTCCCCCAAACTCTGTGTCTCACGCACATAGGTTCCCACTTTCCTTCTGCTTTCACAGTAGGGAGGGGTCCCAGGGTAACACCCCCCTCCTCTTCACCTAGCTTCGGCCTCCCTCCCTGCACCTGCCTGGCATCATGCTCCTGGCTCAGGTGTACCCTGGGCACAATGGACTATTGTGTGCCCCTGATCTCGTCACTGGGGGGAAGTTCATGACCAGATCAGCTGGCCCTCTGTGAAGAGGCTGGCCGGCTGTCTCCTAGGACTACAGGCTGGGTCTGGGGCCCTAGGGACCTGGAATCCAGGCCATAAGGACTGCGGCTTCTTGAGTCCACTCCGGTGGTGAGAGATCCAGGCCCCTGGTAGGAGGCAGCGTGTGTAGAGTCCCTCTTTGGTGTGACCCAAGGCAAGCTCTTTACACCTCTGAGCCTCTACTTCTCTCTCTGTAAATTCGGCGCAGCCCTGACCTCAGGGTGGCCTAGACTCTGCAGAGGGGTAGCCCATCTGGCTTGTCCGGGCCAGAGAAAACTCCTGCTTCCCTGGCCCCACTGGGTCCCCTCACCCAGGCCTCTCTGTCTACATCTCCAAGGGTTGGTCCTTGTGAAGGGAAAAGATTCAGAAGGAAACCCGCCCCTGGCCCTCATGCCTCTGATTGCCCAGATGGCTGTGGGCAGATTCTCAGTCCTCAATTTTTTCACCTGTGACCAGGGGAAGGGGGCTCGAACCAGGTAGTGAGTCCGAGGGATGTTAACGTCAGTGCTGCTGGAGGACTGCGGTCTCCCAGGACTGGACCTCCAGCAGAGCATGGTTGCCTCCTCCTGCCCCCTCCAGCTGAGCTCTGCAAGTGGCCAGCCCCCCCATTCCCTCAGCAGGGGGTTAGCACTCATTTCAGCTGAGTTCCCTCTCCGCATCCAGCTCCTCACCTCACCAGGGCAGGTCTGGGGTACGGGCCGGCTGGTTGGAGCCCCAGAAGCCTGGGCAGTCAAGGGGTGGCCTAGGGCCTGGCAAACAAATCCAGGATGTGAGTATGAACCGGAAGCTCGGCCAACCTCCCAGCACTGCCTTCCTGCCCACTTGGTCCTGCTCCTACTCCCGGAACAGGTCCCCACCCCTCCATGCTGCGCTCCCAGGGAGTGGTGGCTATGCTACTTTGAGCCCTGCTAGGGACCTATTATGTGGGTGTGCTTGGGGGAGGGAGGAAGATAAGGGAAGAGGTTGAACTGATAGAGGGTGTCAAGAGACCCCTGAGTTGGCCAGCCACCCAGCCAGAAGTTTCTCCCAACAACCGCGCCCCTCCCCTCAGCTGAGAGAGCTGACATCAGCTGGCAAACCTGTTTTCCCAGTTGTGGGTCTAGGCCCGCCCAAGGGAGCACCCCCTTTCTGCCCTTCCTTTCTCCTCACAGACCCCAGGTTCAGACCTGCCCGCCCCCCTCCCTCTGTGGGCCCTGCTCAGCTGGGGGCCACAAGTGGGGAAGGTGGCTGCAGGTGGCTTCCGAGGGAGGAAGGAGGGCCAGACTGCCCCTGGACATCACTTAGTCTGAGCCCCTCGGGGCCCTGGTGGGGAAACCAAGGTGGGGTCATACCAAGGTCATGGGACACGTTTGGGGTAGAGTCCATCAGAGCTCCAACCCGGTCTCCCTCCTGTGTTCCATTGCCCAGGAAAGGTCTAGTCCTGTGGGCAGGAGGCCTCTGGTGGGTCTGCACCCTGGGATGGCACAAGCGGTTTCCTCTAGTGTGGAGCCTTCTCTCTCCCGTTTGAGGGGTCTGTTGTCTCCTGTCCCCCTGACCAAGCTGGACCTCAGCTCAGGCAGGTCCCCATTTTCACCCTCACTGTGCTTGCTGCTTGGCAGTTTCCCCACACCCCACATTTCGAGAGGCCCCTTGGGTATCAGCTGAGTGGCTGGATGCAGGACGCAGGCCCCACAGCAGTGACCGGCCGCGCCACAGGAGGCTGGGTTCGGGCCTTGTGGGCAGAGGGGATAGGAAGCCCAGGAGCAAGCACCTGGAGAGGCCAGTTGTGGGGGGGGGGCTGGGCGATGGGCGGGGCTTCCCCAGGGAGGGCTAGGAGCGGGGCTGGGAGAGGAGAACTGGGAGCAGCACCCAGCAGGCTGGCCGCTGGGCAGCATGTAAAAGTTATGCACAGTAACATGCAAATGAGCAGCCCCTCTTTGGGCTGGAGCGAAGTGTTGTTCAACAGCCCCCCAGTGAAAGGGAGCGCTGGGGGGCCTGACGCCTGGGTCACTCAGGGCCACAAAGGTCAGGACAGGACAGACATTCAGGTTCCAGGTGGGCAGCCAGGCTAAACTCTTCAGTTCTGCCATCGAGGACTCAGGGTTCCAGGGAGGTCAGGTCAGAGCTGGAGTTGACCTTGCTCTGCCCACCCCTCCCTGGTCCCTCACCCTGACTGATGAGCTCTGTTGCCTCATGGAAACCTGGTCAGGCCCTCTGCTCCCTCTGGGACCTTAGCTGGGTCATATGCCTCCCTGTGCCTCAGTTTACCCTCTTGAAATGGGAAAAAGGAAGGTAGAATAGCCTCCTTAGTGTCTGTACCTCAGAGGGGCAACCAGGGTTTCCTCTTCCCTGCGTTTATTACCAAGGCAACTGAAGGGGGCAGGACTGAGGTGATGGGGAGACTAGCACAGAGCCCAGGCTTGGGGGGGAGGGGCTGGTAATCCCTGGAGTTGTTATGGCAACTGGGGAGCTGATGTGGAAGTGTGGGGTCCCCATGGAAACAGGGTCGGTTACTATGGGGACCCTGGAAGGGAATTCTTGGTTTCCATAGTGCTAGGACAAGGGGAAGGTTAAGCCCTGGGGGGCATTATGGAGACCAGAAGGTCCACCCCTTGCAAGACCCCGTCCCCAGGTAAGGGGGAGAGACTGGCCCAGCCACCTGGGCAGTTGCACCACCGTGACTCAGTTGCCCCTGCCTCTGGCAAAGTCCCCATCTTCCTGCTTCCTTCTTTGACCTGAGGTCCTCCCAAGTCTGACCTCCAGGCACCCTGGTATAGCAGAAGCCACCTTTGGCTTGACATTGCCATCCCCCTCCTGACGCTGAGTGGGGAGACCCCCAGGCCTGAAAGAAGTTATCCTGATCAGACCCCGCCCCACCCTGTCCCATTTCTGCTTGCCTGTCCCTGGAAATGGGGTGCTCACTACGACCCAGGCAATTCTGACTAGGTGGGGTCACCCACTTCGGAGCCACAATCTTCTCTCCTTACCCTGCTCCTAGCTCTAACCTGGGGACCACCCACACCTTTCCACCTGCCTGGGACAGCCACCCCTGAGACCTTAGCTCTGCCAGTGAACCAAGGTCTGCTACTCATTGGTCACTCATGGAAGTGGGTGCGGAGAACATTAGTGTCGCCCTAGGATGCCAGGGGCTTGGGAAAGCAGAGCCCTTGGATTTGGGGAGGGAGCTCCCACTCACCTTCTCTCATGCTGGGGGGCGGGGTGTGGTTTAGAGAAGCTTTACCTGTGAAGCAGGTGTGGAGGGATGGATTTCAAGGGGCAGCTGAAGCACAAAGAGATTAATGGTAAGTAACAAGCTACTGAGTCTGAGAACCAGGGCTGGACTCCAGAACCCGTGCCCTCAACCACTGATTGGACTTGGCAGGCCTTTCCTCTGAAGTACCAGACAGGGCTGGGTCTCCAAAAGGTGCCGGCTCTGGGGAGCATTCAGGCAGAGGAAGCATGGAGGGCAAAGCGTTTGCAGACCTGTGGGTGTGGGGACAGCGAGGAGTGCCCTTCGGCTGGGCCATCCGGAGGGGAAGGAGGGCTGAGACATGAGGGGAGGCTGGAGACCTGACCTAGAGCTTGTGCTGGGGTGGGGGACTGGAGGCGCACGGGATGCCAGTGGTGGTTGAGGAATTTCTGTGTATTGCACCATTATGAACTGGCAAGAGGAGGTGACGGGGTGGGGTCGGGGTTTGAAGCAAGGTCTGGGTGTCCCCTCGGGGCAAGCCAGGGCTGGTGTCAGGCCTGGGGCAGGGCAAGCAGGTAGAGGGGCAGCACGATGTCCAGCAGCTCAGTCGTCCCTGTCCCCCGACAGACAGCACCCCCACCCACCCATCCATGCCACAGCCGCCTGCCCTCAGCCCCCCTGGGGTACCTCCTGCCGAAGGGGCAGTTCCATGCCCACCCAGGGACTGTTTGGGCCTAAGTAGCCCTTGGGAGCTCCCCACCCCCAGTACTGAGTGCCCTCAAGGCTGGTCGGGCATAAACTGGGGGCCCCTGCAGACGTGATCATGAGTGTTCCCTCCTCCCGGGGTCACTGACCTCCCACTCCCCACAGCTTGCTCCCTGGCCCACAGGGCCTTGGCACCACTTACACCTGAGCCCCAGGGCCTGAGGAGGAGCGTGGCTGCTCCTGACCTGCCGTCATGGGGCCCTGGCCCCTTCAAGTTAGGGACTGGGCTGGCCCTGCCCAACATTCCTGCTTGGAGCTGGGAAGGGGGGGAGGAGCTAGTCGAGGAGTGTGGGAAGCCCAGGCCTCTCCCAGCTCTAGACCCCTTGGCATTCAGCACTGCCACCACTGTCCCGACCCCTGCAGGGACTCCCATACCCCCCAGCACTGCAGCCGGAAGCCGTGGGGCCCAGGTCAGAGGCGGGACAGGCAGATACCCCTCTCCCTCCCTAGTACTATGCTTTAGAGACCCCTCATGCTCTCCCAGAGCCGGGGAGTCTACCTTGACTGCCACAGCCCTGAACCCAGCCCAGCCTGGACCTGCTGGACAGGCCGTGGGTGTGGTTCTAGGGACAGAAAGCCAGGGTGTGCAGAGTGTGAGGGGCCCACCCAGGTTCTGGGAGGGTCAATCCAGGTGATGGCCATGAAGAGGCCAGCAGGCTCCTGCTTAAGTACTAAAAGCCCAAGTCACAGACGGCAGTGGGGCATAGGGTGGACAGAGGCCGGGACTGGAGGATGTGACTCAGATGGAGAGGGGTGGAGACGCTGGAGAAGCAGCTGTGACTGGACTGGGGGCCTGGAATGCCAGGCTCAGTTGAGCCCTTATCCTCAGGCCAGGGTGGGGGGACGTGGTCAAATTTGGGCTTTCAGGCGCTCAGCAGAACGGCAGTGGGCAAAAGGGACCCACATTTTAGGTGAGAGATGTCTGTGGCTTGACTGGAGTGGTTTGGGGGTAGAAGAGCGGGGGGATGGTGTGGGCCAGTTTTGAAGGTAGACCAGGATCTGTGGGGTCACTGAGGCAGGGGCTACATGGTCAGCTCGGACTGGCTGGCCAGCAACCATGAGTGGCCCAGGCCTAAAACAAAGGTCTGGCCTTCAGCGTCCTCAGAGGAGTAGCTGAAGGGGTTGTAGTGGATGAGGCATCCTCTCTGGAGCCCCCCTTTTCCCCATACGCAATGGGAAATGTTCCCAAGAAATGGTCTAGGAGCCCTGGCCTACTCTGGTGTTTCAGGGTGGGGCACTTTGGGGTCCTTGAGGAGGGCCGTGGACAGAGGTAGGTGAGCAGGGAGGCGGCCAGGGCCAGAGGGCGGAGGGAGCACCAGAGGTAACTAACTGAGGACAGAAAGTCCCGGCGGCAGCGTGGGCCTGCACCTCGGTGGCCGCAGCCACTCCCTCAGTTGCCTAGGCCTCAGATCTGTGACAAATGCACAAGGAAGGTGCCCAACCACAGGGTGAGGGCTGCTCTGCCTCGGTTTCTTGTGGACCTGGCCCGGTCTGCTGGGGTCTGACCCCTTCCTTCCCTGGGGCCCATTCAGTCCCTACCCTGTGGTCAGGAGCCTATAGGCAGCAGAAATGAGCCATCCACTCAAGGTAGTTCTGGAAGTCCTTGAGTTGAGGTCCGTGGCTGCAGGGACGCAGCACCTATGATGTGTCCCTTGCCCCTTCAGCCTTCTCCAGTCTGGGCCCTGCCCTACCCCCTGCCCCTGGGAAAGAAATGCGCCTTCTGGCCTCAACTGGTTCATGGGGAGCCGCAGATGAGGCCAGCACTAGGAAAGGAGGGCGGGGTGGGAGGAGGAGCTCCAGGCCACCACCCACTCTGTGTCTGGGAGGGGCTTAGAGGCGAGAGGAGACTGGGGCTAGGCGAGGGCCTACTCAGCTGTGTCCCTGGAGCAGAGACCAGTAGGGCCCAGCAGGGAGGCCAGGACACAGGGGAGGGGGGCAGGGCAAAGGTATGACTGAGTCCTCCATATCCACTTCATTCCCTAGGCCTGAGGTGTTGGACCCAGGTCAGGTAGCTGTGGGTGCCTTGAGTGAAGGTCCCTATAGCAGCAGGGATCAGAACCTGTCTCTAGACTCCCAAGTCCAGACCTCATGCCAGAAAAAGGGCAGGCCACACCCAGGGCAGTGTGACCCCGCCCCTCTGCACTCCAGGCCCCGCCCCCGGTGCTGGGCCCGGTCCTTCACAGCTTCTCCTGCAGGGCCCTGGGTGCCCCGGGGGGGCCCCCCCCACATCCCTGCGGTCTGCCGGGAGGAAGCGGCCCCCCTCCCCCACCGTGACTCTGCGCTTCCTGCCCCCGGCGGGGCGGGAGGGGACGTTTCCCGTTCACACCAAAGTTTCCCTGGCGGCGGACGCCCAGACTCGGGCTCAGCCGCTGCCCCTCTTGCCCATGGAACCAGCTTTGGGGCCTGGGGTCCAGGTAACCAGCCAGGGTGGGCATTAGGTTCCCAGGGTGAAGTAGGGCATTCTGCCTGTGCGTGTGCATGGGTCTGCCCGGTCCATGGTGCGCATGCAGCATGGGATCCACAGTCAGGGAAGGTCTCCTGGAGGTGGTGGCTGCTGAGCTGGGAGAAGGTGCAAGGCCGAGGCCAGCCCAAGGCTTTGGATCAGGGGTGGCTGGTGGGTGGAAGACCTTCAGCCCCAGCGCCAGTGTGGCCCATAGTCACATCCCGGAGTGTGCACACTTAAGCCCCTCCCCTGGCCGTGTCAGGCTTGCCCGAGTCCCCAAGGGTTAGGGAGGTGGGAGCTGGGAGAAGCAAACAGGGGGCCTTGGGAGAGTGGTCAATATGCAGGGCAGCCCTCTGACGCTGACCTTCAAACTTCCTGTCCTCCCTCCTGCCCTACGCATCCCTCACTCTGTCCACCTGCACTGCCCTGCCTCCGATCCCTGTCCACGGCACCGGGTCTGCCCCCTGCTTCCTCCCCCTACAGAAGGACCTGGGCTACCTGCAGCAGTGGCTGAAGGCCTTCGTGGGTGCCTTCGAGAAAAGCATCTCACTGTCATTTCTGGAGCCACGCAGGTGAGGCTGGATGTACCTGGAGGGCGGGGACGGGGCAGGGAGACCGAGGGTCCTCGGTGCCCTAGCGACCCCCCTCCCTGCAGGCCGGAGGAGGCAGGCGCGGAGGTACCGCTGCTGCCGCTGGACGCGCTGCATGTCCTGGCCGAGCAGCTGGACGAGGGGGACCTGGAGCAAGCCTTGCTGCTGCTCAAGCTCTTCATCATTCTCTGCAGGTGGGTCCCCGTTGCCCTCTCCAAGGCGGGTGGGCAGCTCCGGACTGCGGGCTGGAGGCGGGGCGGGTGTATTCCTGGGACCTCTTTCCCCATCCCCTCCCAGGAACCTGGAGAACATAGAGGCGGGCTGGGGCCCGGTGTTGGCGCCCCGGGTGCTGGCCTTGCTGACCCGGTTGATGGCAGAGGTGAGGTGGGCTCTAGCCTGGGGGGGCGGTGGTAGGAGGTAGCCGGGGCCCAGCTGACCATCTGCCCTCTCCCCATGCCTGCAGCTGAAAGGAGCCCCAGCATCGCAGGAGGGCCGTGGGCTGCTGCTGGAAAACGTGGCCCTGCACGCCCTGCTCCTCTGCGAGGGCCTTTTTGACCCCTACCAGACCTGGAGGCGCCAGCACAGTGGGTGAGAGCCGGCCCACCATGGAGGGCCTGGAGGAGGCTGGGGAGAGGATGGGAGGGGGGTGGAGGGTGGAGGGGGCCCAGGGGTAGGTGGGAGGGGCGGAGCGCCTGGCCTCACCCGGGGCGCCTGGCCTCACCGGGGCCCCTGCCCATTCCCTACCCATTCCCTACCCCCACCCCCAGGGAAGTCATCAGTTCCAAGGAGAAGAGCAAATACAAGTTCCCTCCAGCTGCTTTGCCCTGTGAATTCAGCGCCTTCTTCCGAGGTCAGGCCCCGCCCCTGCCCCTTAGGCCCCACCTGGCCCCACCCCCAAACCTGAACCCCTTCCTGCAGTTCCCCATCCTGGAGGCCGGAGGGATGGGACACCCTTTGTGGTGTCTGCCAGCAGGGCTGGGAGCACCACGGGAAGCCAAGGGGGCTTCCAGAGGCGAGGGAGTTTAGGGGCAGAGAGGAGAGAAAGGGCAGGTCTGGGCGAAATGAGTAATTTCTTTTCGGGGCTGGAGTGAAGGCCTCCCATAAGGTGGGGGAGAGCAATTTCTTTCCCTCTTCCCTCCCACCTCCTGGGTTCGAAAAGCCACTTGGATCTCACTCTGATCTGGACCATCTTCAAACTCCCTGGTCCAATCCCTTTACGCCTGTAGGCGCCACCCTTCCTTTAGACAGCGTCTACACCATCTCCGCTTCTTGCTCCCACGGTCCTGGAGGAGCTGAGCCCCAGGACATCTCTGGCCCCTGGGGACCCTCTTCTCTTGGGTCCCCTCTTTTCCTCTCATCAGAGGGAAGCTGGCCAGGACATTAGATGGGACGGGGCAAGATGGCCCTGGACTGGGGGGCAGGCCAGGCTTGGTGAGGCGGTGGCCTGTCAGCACAGAAGGTGACTGAGTGTCCCTGGGGTGCCCTATGTTGCTGCAGGCCTGGGGTGTGGAGCAGAGGCAACAGCTCCGAGAGGGGAGACACCCCCTCCCCCCTCCCCCCAGGGAGCTCCTGCCTCCATTCTCCCACAACCTGAGCGCTCTTCTCAGAACAGACTGGATTTTGTTCCTGTTGCCCTCAGTCCCTCGCTGGTGGCCTGGCATCTCAGGAGCAGATCCTGCTCCTTCCACAGCCTCCCTTTCCAGCCCCACTTGTCCTCTGCACCCTGTCCTTTCCGTCCCAAAATGCAAGTAGCTATTCCATGTCTTTCCCTACTGTTTCCTCTCCCTTCCCAGGCCACCTGCACTCTCAGGCTTCAGCTCAAATGCCCTGTTCCCAAGAGCTGGCCCACCCCATCCCACCTGAATCTAGTGAGCCCTGCTCTTGCCCCCCATCCCCCACCATACACACCACTCATGTGACCCAGGGCTGGTCCCTTCTGCTCTCTGAGTTTCACTCTGTGGCCTGGCATCCTGTCCAGCTTTGCTGGAGTGGGGCCAGGTGGGCCTCCCACATAGGAGACCATGAAAGCCCCTAGAAGTCCCCAGCGGGGGCATGGGTGGGGGTGAGGGGCATCTGTATGGAAGATACAGCAAGGTCCCCAGAGCAGGTCACAGGAAGCTCCAACCGTCACAGGGTAGCGGGACCAGATTTGTATCTGAGAAGCTAAACCCTGGGTTGCCATGGGGAAGTGGGGTGGGGTGTGTGTGTGCTTACCCTGGGGTCCCCACTTTGGAGATTAAGGATCTGGGGGACTGGCTAGGCTCTCAGGGCAGGACCACATCCCCTTCAAGCTCCCCAGAGAAGGGCCGTGTCTTCCCTAGACCCCCTGGCAGAGAGCCGTGACATTTTAGAACCCCAAGGACAGAACTGGGTCTTTTCCCTCACATGGGACGTCCCAGCCCTCTCCTGCCCACCCCAGGGCTCCTCCCTCTTGGGTAGTTCCTTGCAAGCTTGGTGACGTCCTCCTGTCCTGCCCACCCACCCTGTCCAGAGAGCCTGCAGGAAGCTGATGGCCTACCTCCCATGCTGTTGCTGTGTCTCGTCCACCTCTTCGGTGCTGTCCTTGCAGGAGGGAAGGTAAGCCAGGAGGAGCCTGTGGACCAGAGGGTGGCCGCCTCGGGGTCTCTGCTGGTCGAGCCCCTTGACCACTGCCATCTCTGCCCACGCCTGCAGGAGAACGGGCAGATGGCCGTGAGCGCTGGCTCTGTGCAGGGCCTGTTGGGTGTGGTACGGGGCTGGGACCACGGGCCGGCCCAGGACCCCCGCCTAGTGCCGCTGACGCTGGAGGCACTCGTGGGGGCCGTACATGTCCTGCATGCCAGCCGCGCGCCCCCTCGTGGGCCAGAGCTCCGCACCCTGCTTGAGGGCTACTTCCACATCCTTAATGCCGACTGGCCGGCGGGCCCAAGCCCAGGCCCTGAAGAGGCCCTTGTCACCCTACGGGTCAGCATGCTCGGTGGGTATGGGCTCCCAGGCTCTTGGGGAGGTGGCTCCAGCAGGGGAAGGTCTGAGCGATGATGGAAGGCAGGACTGGGCAGCGTAGGAAGAAGGTGTGAGGCTGAGCGGCGAGGTCGCTGACGGGGTGGGAGCGGGGCTGACCCGAGACCCCTCCACAGACGCCATCCCCAGGATGCTGGCGTGTGAGGACCGGCCGGTGCTGCAGGCCACCTTCCTCAGCAACAATTGCTTTGAACACCTTACTCGCCTCATCCAGAACAGCAAGGTGGGCAGGGCCCGGCTGTGGGTGGATGGCCTGAGACCCCGAGGCTGGGGAACCACTTGTGGGGGCTGCACTGCTGCTGAGCAAGCCTGGGCTGGACCGGGCTGGGGGTTTGTGGCGAGCGGGGCGGCCTAAGGCTCGGGATGGCTCTGCACCCCATAGGAGGAAGGACCTACGCACCCCATGCAGAAGGACAGGAGCTGCCCTGGCCCCTTGTCCCTCTTTCCCCAGCCCCAAGTCCAGGGGCAGGAGGAGGGCCCCGCTGTTTTAGATACAGTACCTACTCCTGCCCACTTACCTGCCCCCTGCCCCCCACCCCCTGGCTCTGTTCTGAGCAGGGCATGGGCAGCTCTCGGATCCCTGCCTTCCTTAGTGCCTAGTGGGGCTCTCTGCCTGGGTCTCAGGGCACACATAGCCTTCCCTTGGGGGCAGAGTCCTGGAAGCTGCCCCGGTCCTGCTCTAACCGCCCCCCCATCTTCCTCCTCTTCTCTCTCCTCTGCCTCCTCCACCTTGTGCCCTCCCCCTTCCCCACAGCTGTACCTGCAGGCCCGGGCGCCCCCTGAGGGGGACAGTGACCTGGCTACCCGGTTACTGACCGAGCCCGATGTCCAGAAGGTACCACCTTGGGACCGACCTGCTCAGGCACTCACCTCCTTGGGCACCCACCCCCTGCGGCTCCCTCTTTGAGCCCTTCCTGCCTATGCAGGGGGAACGAGCAGATATGTGTAAGGCCTGCTGTGGCCTAGTGATGGGGCTGGGTCCCCCATGCTGTTTCACCCACCTTCCAGACGCTTATCTTAGGGAATGGGCAGGAGTGATCCGTACCCTACCTAGTATTAGTATTGGGAGCTAGGGTTTGGCTTTGCCAAGCTGGAAGGAACCTTCGAAACTCAACCACCTACCCCCCATTCCCAGAAGGGGAAACTGAAGCCCAGATACTAAGGGACATGGCTGTCGTGACTCACAGAAAAGGAGGTTCCCCCACATGGGCCCACTTCTTCCCATGGATCCTTGTAACGGCCTTAAGCAGGTCACTGGGAATCCCTCATCCCCTTATGATGGGCTCTCTGCCTCACCCTGCATGGGAGCTGAAGAGGCAGTAAGCTGTCAGGGGCTCTGCATGGAGAACCCTCTCTCTGGGGGCTTAACACCTGGGCCCCAACCCCTAGAGGCCCCCCGGCTTTGTCTTCGTGAGGCAGCCCCCTGTGGCTATTACTCTTACCTGTTTTCTGGGAGCCTGCATATCTATTATTCTACAAAGCAGTCAAGGCAGCTGAGACCCCTGGTTTTTACAAATAGGAAACTGAGGCCTGGGGAGGGGAAGAAGGTTGTGCGAGGTCACTTGGGGAGTCAGGCCCCATGGAGCCAAAATACAGCCTAGCAATCTGGCAGCTGTGGACAAATTCTCTAAGCCCTCCTGACCCCTCCTCAACCCTCTGGGGTTGAGGCCAACCCAGACCCAAAGCCAAGTGAGCAACATGCAAATGAGCAGCATGTTTCCAGCTGTCAGGTTCAGCCAGAGTGAGCCTCAGTGTCCCCACCTGGATCTAGGGGTAAGGGGGAGGGTAGGACTCAAAGGTCTCGAAGGTTCTTCCGGTTCTAACCTCCTGTGATTGTCCCTAAATTTCCCAACCCCCTGTCAATCATCATGGGTGATGGAGCACTTGCCTGCACATGTGTGTCTAGCTTGGGTGGGGATGGGTGGGGCCTGAGGCCTGTAGGCCTACCAGGCAGTGGGGGACAAAGGGGGTACGGCGAGAGGGTACCCTGTTGATCCGTCCCAGGGAGGCCCTTCCCGGTCTTGGTTTCTTCCCTGGCCTCTTTGTCAAAGTGGGTCTGGCCAAGCTACCCGGAGAAGGCCCTAGGGTCAGGGTGAGGGTCACAGTAGTCTGGGCGAGGAGTAGAAGGCCTGGCACCCCACTCCCAAGGCTTCCAGCCAGCTCGGCTACGCACCTTGGGACACCTGCTCCTGGCCCTACAGCGGGAGCAGGGGGCCGCGGGCTGTAACATGCTGGCACCTGCTGCTTCTGACTGCCCCTCCCCACCCCAAGGTACTGGACCAGGACACAGATGCCATCGCAGTGCACGTGGTCCGAGTGCTGACCTGCATCATGAGTGGCTCCCCCTCGGCCAAGGTGAGGACACTGCGGTCTGGCTACCGTAGGGGTGTGGGGTAGGGGTTAAACTGCCCACGTGTCCCCAGAACTGGTCTGGTTGGTGGCTGTTAGAGCGAGGGAGCTGAGGAGGCGGGCATCTTGCCCTGGGGGGTGCAGCTCAGCGCTGGCAGCTGGATCTCCTGGGTCGGGGCTGGACTGGGGAGGATACTACTTGTGGGCCAACCGCCATCTATAGCCTTCCGAGGGAGGACCCTTACCCCCGCTTCCATCCGCAGCCCCTTGCCCTCGCTAGCACTGCGACCCAGAGGCAGAGCCAGGTGGGGGAACCTGGAAAGATGCTCCTTCCTCCAGAGTTTCCGTGGGGTGTGGGTTTGCCCCGGGGCCCACGTACGTGCTCCCTTCTTCCCCACGCAACCCTGCACAGGAGGTGTTTAAGGAGCGCATCGGCTACCCTCACCTGCACGAGGTTCTGCAGAGCCACGGCCCCCCCACCCACCGGCTGCTGCAGGAGCTGCTCAACATGGTGAGGGCCGGGCGTAGGCTCAGGCTCCCAGGGGTGGGCAGGACCGACTCAGGGTTACCACGGAGGGTGAGCTCCCCACCTTGGGGGCTCTGGTGGCTGTGGGCAGTACGTACCGTGACCCGTGGCCCCGGGATGTCCGACCACAGATGTCCCTGGGCTGAAGATCCGGGGCATGGGAACCAGACCCCCAGGTCATCCTGGGAACATGCAGTCGGGGTTGAGGCCAACCCGGACCCAAAGCCAAGGCTCAGGGCGTTCACGGCGCCGGAGGCCTGTCGTAAATGCTGGTGCGTGTGCTCGCGCCTCCGACTTTCCTGCGCCCGAGCCGCGACCTGCGCAAGCGGGATGGAGTAGCTCGCGTTGCTGTCCCATCGAGACGCGGCGGTCCCCTGCTAGCTGCCCGGGAGCCGTCACGTTCTCTCCACCCACAGGCTGTGGAGGGCGACCACGGCAGATGTCCACCGCCGCCGGTCGTCAACGAGCAGCCCGTGCTGCTGCTGGCACAGTGGCTCCCGGCGCTGCCCACGGCAGAGCTGCGCCTCTTCCTCGCCCAGCGCCTCCGGCGGCTCTGTGACAGCTGCCCGGCCAGCCGGCGCACGTGCGTGCAGGCGGGGCTGGTGGGCCACCTGCTGCGCACGCTCAGCGCGGGGGGCACCTTGGGGACCCACTGCCAGGAGCAGCTGTTGGCGCTGCTGCAAGCCTTGGGCCGAGTGTCCCTGAGGCCCTCGGAGCTGCGCTGCCTGCTGCGCCCCCCACCGGCGCTGGACTCGGGGTGCGCCGGGACTGAGGCCCGGAAGGCCAGACACGCTGGGGCCGTCCTCCGTGCGTTGTCGGGCATGGCCCGGCGCCAGGGCCCCGCGCGAGCCCTACACTACTTTGACCTCACGCCCAGCATGGCGGGGATCATGGTACCCCCCGTGCAGCGCTGGCCGGGACCCGGCTTCACCTTCCACGCCTGGCTCTGTCTGCACCCCGCGGCCGCGGCCCCCGGCCCGGCCCCCTCCCGGCCCCCCCAGCGGAAGCAGCTGTACAGGTAGGTGACTGCCAGGGAGCGGGGCCCAGTGCTAGGGCTGAGCGGGGACAGCAGCCGACGTGACTGGCTCGGCCTGCCCCCAGCTTCTTCGCCAGCAGCGGCTCAGGGTTCGAGGCCTTCTTCACGGCAGCTGGGACGCTGGTGGTGGCCGTGTGCACCCGGAAGGAGTACTTGACCATGAGCTTGCCGGAAGTGTCCTTTGCCGACTCCGCCTGGGTGAGCCTCTCTCCTCGTGTGGCCCAGGGGGCTGGAGGAGGCACCAAGTGCCAGCCCCCAACCTGATGTCGTGGCTTCCTGTTCTAGCACTGCGTGGCCATTGTCCATGTGCCTGGGCGCCGGCCCTTCAGCCAAAACCTGGTCCATGTCTACAAAGACGGCCAGCTGGTCAAGACGGCACCCCTTCGCTGCCCCTCCCTCAGTGAGGTGTGCCAGGCGGGGTTTGGGGAGGCCTGGGGTAGCTGGGGCATCTTGGACAGGGTGAGGCCTGGAGTGTCCCCCCTCCCCCCAACGTAGGCCTCAGACTTTAGCCTCTGGGGTCTGTGCGGCCGTGGGGGTCCCCGTGAGGAACTGGCTGCAGGTGGAGCCCCGGACTTTGTTGTGATCTGACCACTTCCCCAACCCCGGCCCCGCAGCCTTTCTCCTCCTGCTGCATCGGCTCTGCTGGGCACCGCACAACGACCACCACCACGGGGCTGCCTACGCCACCAGTCCCCGCCACCCTGGCTCCCACTCACCCCTCCCTTTCCCGCTCGCAGTCGGTCCCGGCCACCGCAGGGCTTGGCTGGGGGTCCGGGCTGGTGGCCCCCCTGCAGGAGGGCAGCATCAGCTCCACCCTTGCAGGCACACAGGACACCCGGTGGGGCAGCCCCACATCCCTGGAGGGTGAGCTGGGGGCCGTGGCCATCTTCCACGAAGCGCTGCCTGCGGCGGCCCTGCGAGCCTTGTTCACCTTGGGTATGCAGCACCACCCACTGGGCCCTGCCCCGGCCCCAGCCCAGACCTGGGGGGTGGGGGCTCCTAAAGGGCCCGGGGCTAGAAACTAGGGGTCCAAGAGGGCGAAGGCATCCCTGGGGGTGTATGTCCTCTGATCAGGCAGAGAAGAGGCAGGCTCTGGGTGGGGTTTGGCCAGAGGCCCAGCCAGGTCTGAAGCCCCCTGCCCACCCCCCAGGGCCCACGGAGATGGCACCCTTCAAGCCCGAGGGTGAGCTGCACGAGCTTAGCACCAAGCTGCTCCTCCATTACTCACCTCAGGTATTGGGGGTGGGGCAGTGGGCTCGGCGCTGCTACCTTCCCCTGCCCCCCACACTCTGTGTGCCACCTCCTCTTCTAACTGACCCTGGCTGCCTGCGCACCCCCTGCCCCCAGGCTTGCAGGAACAACATCTGCCTGGACCTGTCCCCCGGCCACGGGCTGGATGGCCGCCTGACGGGCCACAGGGTGGAGACCTGGGATGTGAAGGTGCATGTGCGATCGGGAGCGCGGGCACACGCGTGTGCGGGGCAGGCTGGGGAGCCGCCCCGGGCCCTGCGAGGTCACTGGAGGGGCCCGCTCAAGAGATCCAGAGTCCCCTGGACCCAGCTTCCCAGACTGGACAGTCAGCCGGGGCGGAGTGGGGCAGGAATGGCCGGGAGCTGCCCTCCCACAGCCAGCCCTTCCCCTAGGATGTGCTGACTTGTGTGGGAGGCATGGCTGCCCTGCTGCCCCTGCTGGAGCGAGTGGCCTCACAGCCCCAAGAGGCCGAGGCAGGTCCAGCTGAGACACATGACCTCGTGGGGCCCGAGCTGACCTCTGGCCACAATACCCAGGGCCTGCTTCTCCCACTGGGCAAGTCCTCAGGTAAAGTGGCCCCGGCACCTGGCTTAGGGCGGCGAGGGAATCTTGGCACGATAAGGAGGCTGGAGGGCCTGGGCCTGTACCACTGGCAGGCCCTTGACGCACATCTGTCCCCTTCGTGGTGGCCAGTAGAGGTGCGCATGGAGAGGAACGCCGTGGCTGCCTTCCTGCTGATGCTGCGGAACTTCCTGCAGGGCCATGCGGGGAACCAGGAGAGCCTGGTGCAGTGCCAGGGGCCAGCCATCATCGGAGCCCTCCTGCGCAAGGTGGGGCAGGCGGCGGGGGCCTTGCCCTGTCTGGCCGAGGGGACTGCGTCAGGGGGCTAAGGAGGGGAACCTGATGTTGTCGGGGAGAGCCTCCTGGGAGAGGGGGTGGTATCTGAGCGGGGCCTTGCCAGGCTTGGCAGGGTTTGGCTGACGTCCCAGCCCCCACTGGGGCAGGGGACCCGCCTGGCAGGCTGGGAGCTTGCACCTCAGAGGCAGTGGGGGGCCGCAAGAGGGCTTTGAGCCGGCAGGATGCTCGTGTCCGTCCGCCTGTGCAGGGCAGGGTGGGTTCTGGGAGGCTCGGTGGCACCCAGCCAGGGCCTGCCCCCTCACCCTGGCTCCTTCCACTCCAGGTCCCCAGCTGGGCCATGGACATGAACGTGCTCATGTCTGCCCAGCTGTTGATGGAGCAGGTAGCAGCCGAGGGCAGCGGGCCCCTCCTATACCTGCTCTACCAGCATGTGCTCTTCAGCTTCCACCTCTGGAGCCCCAGTGACTTTGCCGTGCGCCTCGGTAGGTGTGGGGACTTGGATGGGGGGATGCCACCGGGCGGGGTGGGGGTAGAGGTTCTGAGAAGTTAGAACCCCGCTCTGGGCCATCTGAGGGGCCATATCTGCCCTGGGGGGGATCTGGCAGGGACCTGGCCCTGAGTCCTCTGATGATGCCCATTCAGGCCACATCCAGTACATGTCTAGCATAGTCCGGGAGCACAGACAGAAGCTGCGGAAGAAGTACGGGGTGCAGTTCATCCTGGATGCGCTGCGCACCCATTACAGGTGAGGCCGGTGGGGGCAGACGGGCCGTGGGGCTGACACAGCTGCCTCTGGCCTTGGGGATGGGGTTCGGTCCCCCAGCTCACCTGCCCACTCTCCCTGCTCTCTCCCCTCCATTCCCCTGCGTCCTCCTGGCCCTGGGCGGCTGCGCCTGTGGGGACCGGCCCAGCCCTCCGCGGGAGCACCCCCTAGCGGCCGACGACGTGCGCACAGTGCAGACTTCCCTGCTCGGCCTGGTGCGGGAGTTCCTGGCTCGGAGCTCGGCCACCGAGGACATGCAGGTGGTGCTTAGCTTTCTGGCGGCGGCAGCGGATGATGGCCAGGTAGGCTGGA
The DNA here is from genome assembly GCF_004348235.1 of Phoca vitulina. Taxonomy (NCBI): domain Eukaryota; kingdom Metazoa; phylum Chordata; class Mammalia; order Carnivora; family Phocidae; genus Phoca; species Phoca vitulina. The sequence goes on from NW_022589716.1 coordinate 5,663,312, forward strand.
GGCTGGCGAGGGTGGGACCTGGGTGAGGGGTGGGGTGTGGACCGCGGCGCGGGGAGCAGCCGGCCCAGAGGAGACTTTGGATCCGCCAGGTGGCGGGTGTGCTGGACCTGCTGCTGGCGCTGCTGCAGGGCTCTCCGGCCCAGGAGCCTCTGGCCGTCTTCCTGGTGGAGCAGGGGAGCCTTGAGGTGCTGCTGGCTCTGCTGCTGCGGCCCAGGGCGCTGCCCCAGGTGCCCGACCGAGTCTGCAAGGTACACCCCGCCTGCCCCCCACATCCCATTTGCCGTGGCCCCTGCCTAAGGGCCGGGGAGGTGGAGCGGGCGCCTCTTGGAGCTACAGTCCTGCGTGCTGCCTTCCCCCGTCCAGTCACTCCTTCCCCACGATGACAAGCCCCCTATGACCTCCCCCCGCCGGCCCCCCAGATCCTGCGCAAACTGCAGCAGAACGAGCGCTTACCTGAGCGGAGCCGTCAGCACCTCCGGCTGCGAGAGTACGGTCTGCAGGGGCTCATCGCCTGCCTGCCGGAGGGGGCTGCTTCCCCCCAGCTCTGCCAGGGCCTCTACAGGCTGTTCCTGGGGGCAGGTACCACCCTTCCACCCGCGTGAGACGGGGCCAGGAAACGGGCCAGGTGGATAGAGGGAGGGCGTTGGCACAGGGGCCCAGGCTGGGCCAGCGGGGAAGCGAGGTCCCCCTCCTGCGGTCAGTCCCTCAGGGCCTCTCTGCCCATCCTCCCAGATTGCCTGAATCTCTCAGATCTGTTGGCCGTCGTGCAGCTGTCCCTCCAGGCAGACCTCAGCGTCCGCCTGGACATTTGTCGCCAGGTGAGTATGGGGGGGGGTGACAGCTTGCGGAGGTGGGGGCTTCGCTCTACCTGCCCGTGAGGAGGCCTCCCCTGCAGAGGCCCTAGGGTGGGAGTCCGGGGGCAGACTGCCGGACACGTCCCTCACCTGCTGTGCCCTGGCCCGGCAGCTCTTTCACCTCATCTACGGACAGCCAGACATAGTGCGGCTGCTGGCCCGACAGGCTGGCTGGCAGGACGTGCTGACCCGGCTGTACGTCCTGGAGGCGGCCCCAGCCGGCAGTCCCCTGCCCTTCTCCCCGGAGCCACCCACCTCCCCAGAGCCAGCCTTAGGCCAGCCACCCACCGAGTCGCCTGAGACTTCGGACGTCTTCCTGCCCTCGGAGACCCCCAGCCCCGACCCTGATGCCTTTTACCACGCTCTCTCCCCGTTTTGTACACCCTTTGACCTGGGCCTGGAACGGGCCAGCGTGGGTTCGTGTAACACGGCCGGCGGCGGCAGCAGCAGTGGGACTCTTACTCCGGCCAGCCAGCCCAGCACCCCTTCCCCGCTGGATGGGCCCCGGCCCTTCCCTGTGGCCCACGGCCGCCACAGCTCCAGTCTCTCCAACGTGCTGGAGGACGGCAGCCTCCCAGAGCCCGCCATCAGTGGGGACGATACCTCAAATACCAGCAACCCTCAGGTGAGGCGGGCCCACTCTGGGACACCGGGCGGGCGGTATAAGCTTTCCAAAGGTGGGGTCCTCCCTGACGTCGGGGCTGTAGCCGCCAGTCGGCCCCAGTGCCGCCCCCTTGGAGCTCTCATCTGCAGTTCTGTTCCCGGTGGGGTCCCGGAACAGGACAAATGATGCCAAGCCAGAGTGGGGGCGCCAGCCAGGCTTTGGGGAGTCCTCAAGAGAGCCTGTGGGGCAGAGACTTTACAGGGCCCATGGGCAGCGTCGCTCTAAGGGCTCTGCCTTGTGTTTCCGGGTTTGGGGATGGGTTTCTGCTTATACTGTGGCATTCTTCCAGAGAATTCCAGGACAGTTTTTGGGGCCTGTGAGAACTGTGGGGTAACTTTGTGAACCCCTGAGGAACCCCAGGATCCTCCCTGGAATTCAGGCGGTGGCTAAGGCCCCTACACCATTCTTCCAGGCCCCAGGCTGTCTGTTGGCTGAATGCTGTCCCTCCTGGTAGGGACACCCGGTAGCGGTCGGCAAGGGGTGCTCAGCGGGGATAGCGGGAGAGTCTGCAATTCCCTCTCTCCCTCCCCCGCCCCCACCCCCCACCCGTGCCCACAGCAAACCTCTGAGGAGGAACTGTGCAACGTGCTCACCAACGTGCTGTTCTCGGTGACGTGGCGCGGTGTGGAAGGCAGTGACGAGGCCGCCTGGCGGGAGCGCGGCCAGGTCTTCTCGGTGCTCACCCAGCTGGGGGCCTCAGCCACACTTGTGCGCCCACCGGATTGCATCAAGCGCAGGTGAGGAGGCCACCTGGGAGGGCGAGGGGCCTCCGGGAAGCCTAAGGGTGAGGAAGGCGGTTGGACAGACCCCCGCGTCCCTCATCCCTCCCCAGCCTCCTGGAGATGATGCTGGAGTCAGCCCTGACCGACATCCAAGAGGCCCCCGGCGGGGTCCTGGCCAGCCTCACCCAGCAAGCACTCTGGCTTCTGCGCCTGCTGCAGGACTTCCTGTGTGCGGAGGGCCACGGTAACCAGGACCTGTGGAGTGAGAAGGTGCGGTAGCTCCGAGGCCGTGAGCCGCAGGAGTCCGCGTGTCCCCGTGAGCCCGCGGGCGTGCGGTCCGGGGGGTGGACGAGTGCACGGGCGCACTCATGGGTGCATCAGAATGGTGTCTGTGTGTGCAAACCCCACCTGGCCCCCAGCCTAAACCTTACCTTGCTCCTTCCCCATGGGCTGCTGGCCTCCTCTGATGATGGCTGCCTGGATTACGTGGCGCTGCAGCTCTTTGAAGGGGTGTGCGGTCTCCTCGACCGTCTGGGAGCCTGGCCACACCTGGCCAACGGCACCGCGGATCTCCGTGAGATGGCCCAGATTGGCCTGCGCCTCGTGCTTGGCTACATCCTGCTGGAGGACCCACAGGTGAGCCCGGGGTGGCTTGGGGTCCAGCAGGGGCAGGCGTGGGGAGTCTGGGGAGTGGCTGGACGCCACCCACGCCCCCTCCCGCCCCCAGCTGCACGCCCAGGCCTACGTGAAGCTGCACTCGCTGCTGCAGACCGCAGTGCCCATGCGACGGGAGGAGGCCTGCTATGTGCTCTCCAAGCTGGAGGCGGCGCTGGCGCGCGCGCTGAACACCTCCCCATCAAAAACCACCACCGAGGACAGGGAGCCCCCAAATGCAGCCGCTGCAGCCGCGGAACGCTGCTCGTGGCTGGTGCCCCTGGTGCGCACCCTGCTCGACCGTGCCTATGGGCCGCTGGGACTCCAGTGGGGACTGCCTTCCCTGCCGCCCACCAACGGCAGCCCCACTTTCTTCGAGGACTTCCAGGCCTTCTGTGCCACACCTGAATGGCGCCACTTCATCGACAAGCAGGTGCCTGGAGGTGCGGGCGCGGGAGGAGAAATGGGGGCCCCCGGGCCTGCATCCAGCGCTGATCTCCTCTCCCTGCCCAATCCTCCAGGTGCAGCCCACCATGTCGCAGTTCGAGATGGACACCTACGCAAAGAGCCACGACCTCATGTCGGGCTTCTGGAATGCCTGCTACGACACGCTCATGAGTAGCGGACAGCGGCGCCAGCGGGAGCGGGCACACAGCCGGCGGGCCTTCCAGGTGTGCAGCCCGGGGCCGGGGGGGGGGAGCCGCCCCACCCCTGCGCCCAGCCACCGGCGGGACTGACCCATTCCCTCACCCCCGCAGGACCTGGTGCTGGAACCTGCGCAGAGGCGGGGGCGCCTGGAAGGGCTGCGCTACGCGGCGGCCCTGAAGCAGCAGGCGGCGCAGCACTCCACCGCCCTGCTGCACTGGGGGGCGCTGTGGCGTCAGCTCTCCAGCCCCTGTGGGGCCTGGGCCCTGAGGTGGGCGGGGCTCGGGCGGAGCCCGGTGGGGGCGGGGCCTGGGAGGGCTGGAGGGACCTGGACCACCGGACAGGGTTTGGGGCGAGGCCGGGGAGGAATGCGGACTTCTGCAGACTCCCGTGCCCACCCGTGCCCACCGTCCCGGACGTATCCGCAGGGACCCACCTGTTCCGCGCTGGAAGCTGTCCAGTGCCGAGACATACTCGCGCATGCGTCTGAAGCTAGTGCCCAACCATCACTTCAACCCTCACCTGGAAGCGAGCGCCCTGCGCGACAACCTGGGTGAGAGAGGGTGTCCGGAGCGGGATCTGCCCAACCCCCTAGCCCTGCCCTGCCCAGCTCTGGCTGAGCACCCCGGGGCCCACTGCAGGTGAGGCCCCCCTGACCCCTACGGAGGAGGCCTCGCTGCCTCTGGCAGTGACCAAGGAGGCCAAAGTCAGTACCCTACCAGAGGAGCTGCAGGAAGACCAGCTGGGCGAAGACGAGCTGGCTGCGCTGGAGAAAGCGTGAGTGGGGCTGCAAGAGCGCGGACCAGGAGTGGGGAGCAGGGCTCTACTCTGATGCGCGCATGCCTCCTGTGGGACTGATTCCTGAGCCACTTCCTCTTCGGTTACGGGGCTGAACACCCTGAAGGGACTGTCCAGAGTCGGGTGGGTGGGGGGGGAGAGCCGTCCAGCAGAATCGGCCGTGGCTCTTTCACGACGAGGCACCCCAGGGCAGGACTGAGAAACACAAACTAGACCAAGCATGGGGGCCCAAGGGAGTGGGCAGGGGCTGAACAGGGGGAGCCAGGGGTAGGAGTTGGTGTCCTGGCAAGACATTCAGAGGCCCAGGTTTGGGGCTGGGGACCGGGGGTCCGTGGGCACTGGAGCCTGGGCAGTTCCTCCCTCTCCTCTGCGACTTGATGTGCTTGGAGAGTGTGGTCCTCGGGCTTATCCGGAAGGGGGTCCCAGAGCCTTGAGCCTGAAGTGGGTGCCGGCCCCCAGGATGCAGGCGGTGGAACTGGACGAGCAGCATGAGAAGCTGGTGCTTTCTGCGGAGTGCCAGCTCGTCACGGTGGTGGCTGTGATCCCGGGGCTGCTGGAGATCACCACCCAGCACGTGTACTTCTACGATGGCAGCGCCGAGCGCGTGGAAACGGAGGAGGGTGCGTCCTCCTCGGGCTGCCTAGAAGGACGGCAGGGCGTGGCTGGGGTCTGGTGGGGCCGGGGTGAGTGACTGCTGCACCCAATGTCCGTCGGCACAGGCATCGGCCACGACTTCCGGCGCCCGCTCGCCCAGCTGCGCGAGGTCCACCTGCGCCGCTTCAACCTGCGCCGCTCAGCGCTCGAGCTCTTCTTCATTGATCAGGCCAACTACTTCCTCAACTTCCCGAGCAAGGTGGGCGGGACCGTAGCCTCGTCTCCCTACCAGGCCCCCAGGCCCCAGCCCTGCCCCATCCCACCCCACACCCAGGTGCGGAACCAGGCTTACTCGTTGCTCCTGCGCCTCCGACCCCCGAGCCAAGGCTACCTAAGCAGCCGCTCCCCCCAGGAGATGCTGCGTGCCTCTGGCCTCACCCAGGTGAGAGACCTTGAGGGTGGGGGGCGGGCAAGGCCAGGGCCCTGCGGTTGGCAGGAGTGCTGGGCAGCCCAGCTGACTCACCTCTTGCCTGCCCCTGCCCCCCAGAAATGGGTCCAGCGTGAGATCTCCAACTTCGAGTACCTGATGCAGCTCAATACCATTGCGGGGCGGACCTACAACGACCTGTCTCAGTACCCTGTGGTGAGGGTCCGCTGCTTACCTGCACCCCTGCCCCTCCGCTCTGCGGGCCCTGGTTCAGCCCGGTGTGGGCGCTGGCGGTGGGCCAAGTCCTAAGCCTGGCCTGGGGGGGTGCTGCTGACACCTGGCCTCTGTTCCCTGCCCCCCCCACCCCCAGCCCTACCCCCCTGCCCCCTGAAGGGAATCCTGTTCTGGCCTGCTTCCCCGTGGTCCCTCCAAGTGGTGCGGCGCCCCCCACCCCGTGGGCTCTGCCCATCTTCCTGAGGGTGAGGGCAGGGCAGGCTGGGCAGGTAGGCCATCAGGACCCTCATGCAGCTCCTTCCCTGGGTGGGCGGCCAGTTCCCCTGGGTCCTGCAGGACTACGTGTCCCCGACTTTGGACCTCAGCAACCCGGCCGTCTTCCGGGACCTGTCCAAGCCCATCGGTGTGGTGAACCCCAAGCATGCCCAGCTCGTGAGGGAGAAGTGAGCGTGTGGGCGAGGCCGGGCTTGGGGGTTGGGATGGGCGAGGGCAGGGCTTCTGCTGACTCCCCTCCAACTGTGGCTCCAGGTACGAGAGCTTCGAGGACCCCGCGGGCACCATCGACAAGTTCCACTATGGCACCCACTATTCCAACGCAGCAGGCGTGATGCACTACCTCATCCGCGTGGAACCTTTCACCTCCCTGCACGTCCAGCTGCAGAGTGGCCGGTGCGGCCCCGGGCGGGGGCGGGGGGGGGCTGGCAGATGGCAGGGCTGAGGGTGCGTTGCTGCGGATGAGGGGAAGAGGCAAGGGCGTCCGGGCGTCCCGGGCCCTTCGGCTCTCTTCCAGCCCCCTTCCAGCCCCCAGCTGCAGCTCTCCTTCCTCGTCCCCGTTCCCCGCCCCCCTCACTGCGGCCTGTGCCCCTCCCCCAGCTTTGACTGCTCCGACCGGCAGTTCCACTCCGTGGCGGCAGCCTGGCAGGCCCGCCTGGAGAGCCCTGCCGATGTGAAGGAGCTCATCCCGGAGTTCTTCTACTTCCCTGACTTCCTGGAGAACCAGAACGGTAGGAGCTGGAGTGGGGCTGGGGGGCCCCTGGGGCAGAGCGCACAGGCCGGGCCTGGCCAGGGATGTGGGTGAAGCTACAGCGAGACCGCTCACCCCGTCCTCTGGGCCAGGCTTCGACCTGGGCTGCCTCCAGCTGACCAACGAGAAGGTGGACGACGTGGTGCTGCCGCCGTGGGCCAGCTCCCCCGAGGACTTCATCCAGCAGCACCGCCAGGCTCTGGTGAGGAGCTGAACATGGACGGGCGGACGGCCAGGGCTGAGGGGCAGGGTTGGGGGCGGTGGGGTGGGGGTGGAGGGGTCGGCTGTCCCTGGACTGACTGGCACCTCCCCATCCCCAGGAGTCCGAGTATGTGTCTGCCCACCTGCACGAGTGGATTGACCTCATCTTCGGCTATAAGCAGCGGGGACCGGCCGCGGAGGAGGCGCTCAACGTCTTCTATTATTGCACCTATGAAGGTGGGCGGTGCCCTGGACTCCCGTGGGGGCCGGGCCACCACGAAGGAGGGCAGAGTGCAGAGGGCACGGGGCAAGTCCTGACCGCTCTGCCTGCCTTGCCCAGGGGCCGTGGACCTGGACCACGTGGTGGACGAGCGGGAACGGAAGGCTCTGGAGGGCATTATCAGTAATTTTGGGCAGACCCCCTGTCAGCTGCTGAAGGTAAGGTCAGCTCGGAGGATCATGGGTCAGGGATGCCCAGGCTGTGGTGCTGACCAGCCGCTTGTCCACAGGAGCCACATCCAGCTCGGCTCTCCGCCGAGGAAGCAGCCCAACGCCTTGTGCGTCTGGACACTAACTCACCTAGCATCTTCCAGCACCTGGACCAGCTCAAGGCCTTCTTTGCGGAGGTGAGCGGAGGCAGGGCTTCATCTTCCTGCTCTGTGAAATGGGTTTAACTTCACTGTCCTTACCAACCTCTTGGGGCAGATGAAAGACCTAAATCAAGGTCACTGACGTTAGACATCTTTGAAAAAGAGGTAACGGGAGTGGTGGTGGGGTACCTTCTTCGCTGAGGCCAGGACAAGTTGTTGACCCCCCTAACCATCTCTGAAAACCTTAGGGAGACCCTAAAGAAGGAAGGCAATGTGGCCTTGGATAATTTCCCTCATGTTCCTGTTCCCCTGAGAGGGCCCCCCAGGCCTGATGTTTTTAGTGACCCCTCCTGTCCTGCCAGCAGGCTGGGGGGACGTGAAGTCAGAAGGTGGGAGGCCCAAGGTCAAGACCAAGCTTGAGGCTGAGAGAGTGGCCTTGTCCATCCCAGCTTCTCACTCCCTCACTTTCGGGGATGCCCTCCTGAAGGCGCGCTGAGCTCTCCTGACCATGTCACAGAGGGACCTCTGCCTCTGTGACCCCTAGTCTGTGAGCACTGGGGGCTGGGAGGAGAGGAAAGAACGGTGCCCCAGGTGGCAGGCAGGGGAGTGTGGTCCCCGGCTGAGCTCTGCTCTGCAGGTCATCAGTGATGGTGTGCCCCTGGTGCTGGCCTTGGTCCCCCACCGGCAGTCCCATTCCTTCACCATCCAGGGCTCCTCAGACCTGTTGGTAAGTGCCCCGCGCAGCGCCCGGCTCAGCTCCGCCCCTGCTCGGACTTCCGCCCCATACCCACCCCTGCCCCCTCTGGCCCACAGGTGACCGTGAGTGCCAGTGGGCTGCTGGGCATCCACAGCTGGCTGCCCTACGACCGGAACATAAACAACTACTTCAGCTTCAGCAAAGACGCCACCATGGGCAACCCCAAGTAGGACGGAGGGAGGTGGGCAGGGGTGGGCTCTAAATACCCTGCACCCCCGAGTTGTCGCCCCACCCAGTCAGGGCGTGGGCCAGCGGCAGGGTCTGGCCAAGGCCTCTGAGGGCCCGGGTCTTCTTTGTTGGCCTGGCCTCACCTGTCCCCAACCCCCCCCATCCGGGTCAGGATGCAACGACTGCTGAGCGGCCCGTGGGTGCCGGACCGTGGCGTGAGTGGACAGGCCCTGGCAGTGGCCCCCGACGGAAAGCTGCTGTTCAGTGGTGGCCATTGGGATGGCAGCCTGCGAGTGACCGCACTACCGCGGGGCAAGCTGCTGAAACAGCTCAACCGCCACCTTGGTATGTGCAGCCTGGGAGCTGGGGTGGCACAGGTCAGGGTAGCGGGCCAGGGAGGGGGTGACCGCTGCGTTCCGCTTGCACCCTCCCCTCCCCGTGCAGATGTAGTGACCTGCCTGGCACTGGACACCTGTGGCATCTACCTCATCTCGGGCTCCCGGGACACCACGTGCATGGTGTGGCGGCTCCTGCAGGAGGTGTGCTGGGTGGGCAGCCCCGTGGGGCCCCCATAGTCCACGCCTGCAGCCCATCCACCCCTTCTCTCTCCCACTGTGAGCAAGGCTGGGGCTCCACCACCCTCCAGCGCTCTGGCTCTGGACAAGGCCATCACTTTCCTGAGCCTCAGCCTTCTCAGGGGCCAGGGTAGTGAGGTGTCCCCAGTCCTGAGCCAGCCCTGGCTCCCCACAGGGTGGTCTCTCGGTGGGACTGGCGTCAAAGCCCATGCAGGTGCTATATGGGCATGAGGCTGCAGTGAGCTGTGTGGCCATCAGCACTGAGCTCGACATGGCTGTATCTGGATCTGAGGTATGTGGGGGTGCCTGTGCCCAGGGGAGGCCAAGTTGGCTAGGCAATGCCCCTGGAGATTAGAGACCCGGGCCCAGAAGAACCCTAAGCCGCCTTCCTTCAGGATGGAACTGTGATCATCCACACCGTACGCCGTGGCCAATTTGTGGCAGCACTACAGCCCCCGGGGGCCACGTTACCCGGACCTGTGTCCCATCTGGCGCTGGGGTCTGAGGGCCAGATTGTGGTGCAGAGCTCGGCGTGGGAGCGTGTGGGGGCTCAGGTATGGAAAAGGGGTGCTCAGCCAAGAATGGGGTAGTTGGGATTCTGTCCTTGCTGACACCTCTTGCTTCTTCCAGGTCACCTACTCCTTGCACCTGTACTCCGTGAATGGGAAGTTACGGGCTTCACTGCCCCTGGTAGAGCAGCCCACAGCCCTGGCGGTGACGGAGGACTTCGTTCTGCTGGGCACCGCCCAGTGTGCCCTGCACATCCTCCACCTGAACAAGTGAGTTCCGCTCTTCATGAGTTCATGGACCTGCAGGGTGATAGTCCTTGGCAGAGGATACTAAAAGGTGCTAGCCTCCCAGCCCCCCCCCCTCCCCCCCCCCCCCCCCCACAACGGTGGGCCTACCCATAGCCCCTTTACATGTCCATGGGCACATTCTTCAGGGCCCATCTCCTGTCCCCCCCACCCCGGGGGTTGATCTTGCCCTGGGCCTCCCTTAGCTACACACTTGTGGAAGATCCCTTTATGTATTAGGGTTTCAGTTGAGCCATCCCTTCAAATGCGACCGAGAGGGTACACGGGAGAATGAAGACACAAAGCTCCCTTGCAGCTGAGACTTCAGCTATACCCCTCCCTCCCTGCAGACTGCTTCCGGCTGCGCCTCCCCTACCCATGAAGGTGCCCATCCGCAGCGTGGCTGTGACCAAGGAGCGCAGCCACGTGCTCGTGGGCCTGGAGGACGGCAAGCTTATCGTGGTGGGCGCGGGGCAGCCCTCTGAGGTGAGGATGAGGGCAGGGCGGGCCCGATCAGGGTGGGGAGCGACGGTCCTGGCCCACCTCTCCCCGATCCTACTCCTCCCCCCCACCAATCCTACTCCTCCCCTCCTCCCCCCACCCCAGGCGCGCAGCAGCCAGTTCGCGCGGAAGCTGTGGCGGTCCTCCAGGCGCATCTCACAGGTGTCCTCCGGCGAGACAGAGTACAACCCTGGAGAGGCGCGCTGATAGCCGCCCCGCCCCACCGCGCAGGCTCCTCCCCCAGCGGCCTCCGCCCTTGGAGGCCCCGCCCAGGAGTCGGCGGGAATCCGGAGGAGGAGACCACGCCGCGGCCGTCGGCCCGGCTCCGGGGGTGGGCGGGACCCCACCCCCGCCCAGCTCAGGGATTGGTGGGCGGTTCACTCCAGGAAGTCCCGCCCCTCGCCGGCAGAGGGGCCGCCCGGCGTCTGGCACTGGCCTCAGCGGCCGCACAGCACTTTTTGCACAGCGTGGGGCGGGAGCCCAGGCTCCCAAACCCCGCGTCCCGTTGGAGCACGGGGGCCGGGCTGTGGCCTTAATCTCTAAAGGCGGCCCCCCGCTCTACCACTCTCGGCAATAAACCTGGCCTAGTTTTGTAGACGCTTCGCCTCCGAGTATGCGTGCGCGCGGCGTCTCCGCCGGCCCAGGCCACCGTCCCGGGCTCGCGTTCCCCTGGCCCAGGAGCCCTCCAGGCGTCTCGCCCCCTCCGCGTGGCCTCAGTTTCCCCAGCCGCGCTCCCCCTGTCTCCGGGGACCCCGCCCGCCGATCCTCCCCGGCGGGTGGTTCTCCCGGCCTCAGCGCGCCCTCGCGACACCTCCGCACGTGTGCGCGTCCCTGCGCGGGGCGGGGCCGCCGACGGCCGCGCCCCCGCGCGCCCCCGCGCTCCGGCCTAGGCCGCTCCTCCGTGGGCGCTCTGGCTGACTCCCGGGACCGCCCGCCCCGCCCAGCCCCGCGCCTCGCCGGAGCTGGCTTCCCCAGGGACTGCACGCAGCCTTCCCGGCTGGCCCACGGGAGCTTGGCGGCGCAGAGGCCCGAGTCCCGCCAGCCAGGCCTGGATCCTGGGAGCCGCGGAGGGGCGGCCGCCGCAGGTCAGAAGGGGGTTGGGGACAGAGCTCCGAGTCTTCCTGGACTGAGAGAGCCGAGGGCTGCTTTTCTGTCCCCCACCTCGAGGCCCGCGATCCTGCGGGTGTCGGCCGTCGTGGTGCCGGCGTCCGTGTTGGCATGCATGGGCGTGTTTTGTGGCCCGGAGACGGGGAGGGGGGGGCGGGAGTGAGGGTGGGGAGGTAGAGGCTCCAGCCCCGCAGCAGCTCGGGGTGGGCCGGGCAGACACAGGCCTGGCGTGGCTAGGCGCGCTGGTCACAGGCCCACCTGCCAACCAGGATCCGGGAAGGGCCCCTTATATGGTAAGTGACACAAATGTGCAAGGGCCACTGCAGTCTCTGTCCCAGACCCAATTGCTGACTGGGCAGGGAAGTGAGTTTGGAGACCAGGCCGGATGTGGTGGTAGATGTTGGGGAGTTGGAGGGCCTGCCCCCAGATTTCTTTTCCGTGCCTTTTCCGGGCAAGATCTATTCGCAGCCAAGATGAGGCTTCTCTTACCCAGGCCTTAGGAAGTGGGTCCCAGCAGGATCAGCCCTGTAGGTCCAGATGGGTCCTGGGACTAAGTAGTCCTGTCCTTTAGGTTTCTGGCCTCCAGGCCATCTGAATTCCCAGGTGAGAAAGGACCAGGGGGCCTCTGGGCCCATGTACTCTCTGCCCTTGCCAAACCCACCACGGAACCCTCCTGTCCGGTTTCTGGGCAGGAGGGAGTGGGGCTATAGTCACAGGAAGCCCTGCCTTCGGGGCTTAGGGTGTTGGGTTCCCTGGGCTCAGGCAGAGAAGTCTGGGGGAGCTCCCCCCCCCCCACAAGCAAGTCTCCGGCCTGCCTCTGACTGAGGTGGGGATGGGAGTCTCTATGGTCCTCCCGTGCCATCCCTGGACTCAGGCCAGGGGTTGCTAAGGTTTCCAACCTGCACCCCTCCATCCTGACCTGCACCCTGGCTCCTCCAGCTTTGGCCCGTGGGGACTAGCTCTGTCAACCCCACCCCATCTGACACAGGAGGAAACTGGTCCAGGTTGGTGAGTGGGGAAGTTGCGGGGGAGGGTAACCAGCCCTGGAGTGAATCAGGATGGAGCCAGGAGAGGGGGACAGACTACACCAAGGGACTCCCAACATCTGGCCTGAAGAAAATCCCCCATCTCGCTACACATAGCAGAGAAGAAGTCTCCCAGCTCCCTTGCCTGAGTGTTGCCATGACACTCCAACCCCTTCTCCAAGAGATGCAGTCCCTGGGAGCACTGCTAGCCGGCAGAGCCATGCTTCACAACTCCAGCCACAGGGAAGGCATGGTCCATGTGGGTAAGTGCCTTTGGATCCAGATTTTGGGCACTGGGTAGGTGGGTCGGTCACACACAAGTCCAGTCACAAGCTCTGGAGTCCCCCATTCCCTCCGCCCTGCCTGCACTGGATTGTGGAGTTAACTGGCCTCCAGGCAGAAGCGAGCAGCAGCATTCACTTGCCTTCGAGCTCAGCTCTATTTTGCAAAACTTCACAAGGTCTCGTGTGCAGAGGCCCCCGTGGGGGTCCAGACGTGGTGGGAGAGACAGGACACACAGGGTAATGCCCCAGTAGACAGAGGAGGTATAGCAGGAGCCAGAAAAGGGAGAGACTGGAAGAGATCAAGGAAGCCTTCCCAGAGTAGGCGATGCCTGCCAGCTGGAGAAGGTCAAACAGCAGGAGCAGACGTCGGAACACCTGGGAGGAGGGTACCCCCAGGAAGGGCTAGGTGTCCAAGAGTGGTGAGCAGAGAGGAGGCTGTGGGAGTTGAGTGTGGGTAAGGATGCCAATCCTGATGCCGTGGTACGAATTTTTGATTCTGTGAAGTGTAGGGACTGTTGGTTCAAACCTTTTTGGCAGCAAAGTCTAAGTGACTGCTAGTTAGGGACCCTGGCCTTGATTCCTTGCCCTTGATCCTATTTGTCCTTTCCTCTACAGATAAGGCCCAGAGGGTGCAGGACAGGGACAGGGAAAGGGTATGGGTAGGGGGAGCTCTGGCCCCCAATACCTCCTCCCCATTCCCCCCTGAGCCTCCAGGGGCCTCAGGCAGCATTATTCCCGTCTACTGTGCCCTCCTGGCCACCGTGGTCCTTGGTCTGCTCGCCTACGTGGCCTTCAAGTGGTAGGTACTCCCGGGCACTGCCCTGTGGCGCGCCCCTCCCCAGCTGGACTCGCAGCCAGCTCCCTGTCTTGGCGGGTCCCCCCTGCTCCCCACAGCTGGCGCTCACGTAAACAAAGACAGCAGCTGGCCAAAGCTCGGACCGCAGAGCTGGGGGCCCTCGACAGGGACCAGAGGCATGGGGACAGCATCGCCTTCCTGGACAATCCCAGCGGCCGGGAGCCCTGTGCCCCCAGCCAGGGTGAGCATCCTTCCCCAATCTGAAGACTTTCAGACCCAGCTCTGCCATACCCCCCAGCCCATCTGACCCTCTTGTGCCCCTCACGTCTCCCACCTCAGGGCCACATCCTGAACCTGGCTGCCGGCTCTACCTTCATCTCCCTCGGCAGCAGCAAGAGGAGGTGGAGCGGCTCCTGGAAGCGTCAGGCCAACCTGACGAGGGCTGGCAGGGCCTGGCAGGCCGCCTGGGCTACCAGGCTGACGCCGTGGAGATCATGGCCCGGGGCCAGGGGCCAGCCTCCGCCCTACTGCGGGACTGGGCTGTCAAAGAAGGCAGTGGTGCCACCCTCAGGGTGCTGGAGGACGCCCTGGCTTCCCTGGGCCGTGACGATGTGGTCCGGGTTCTGGGTGCCCCGGCTGAGGGCTGCTCTGTGGTGTGAGTGAGGCCACCACAGCCCGGCCTCTCAGGGAACCTGCTTTGGTGCCTCCCCCCGGCCCCGCACACACATACGCTTTCCCTTTCCTGAGCTTCCCGGCATCGGGGGCCTCCGCCTGCCCTGTTCGGAGGGAACACAGAAGATCTGGCCACCGCTCACCCACCCTCGCCCTACCTTCCTCCAGGACAGGGACCAGGATGTGGGGGGACTTAGCAGCGAGGAGTGGCCCTGCCCTCCTCCTCCCCGCTCCACCTCCCCTTATTTAGCCTCAACTGGTTTTTCTACTTTTGTATCTCCTATTAAAGGCCACTTGGGACTACTGTGCCGCCTCTGACTCCTTGGCCCTGTGGGACAGCGGGGTGGCTGTGAGGCAGAGAGGGTCCCTGGGGTGCGGGAGGAGCGCGTGAGCCTCGGAGCCTGGCCCGCTCCGGAGGCACGGCTGGCCTTCACATCCTGTGTCTGCCATTCACTGGCTGCGCAAGGGAGGGACCTAGTTTCCTTCTCCAAACTTGAGCTTCCTTAGCTGGAGACCAGTAACAGGATGGCACATTCAGTAGGCCCCCACAGCCCTTCCACTCTCAGACTGGCACCGAGGGGCCTTGGGATGGAGGCCGTTTTTGTGACTTCTGCTGTGACCAGCATCAAGGGGAGGCTGGAGGCAGACGTCCTGGGAAGCAGGTCAGCTCTAGATGAGAAAAAGGAAGAAAGACTCTCCTTACAAAGCCCGTCCTTACCAGACTCAGGAGGGAGTTCCAGCCACGCTTCCGTAGCTGCTTCTGTGACTTCCACACAAGCCAAGGGCCAGCGGGTCATCCCACCCACCCGAGGGGCAGCTGCGGGCAGAACAGCTGCCACCAAGCCACCTGCCCCGCACGTATGTGCCCGCCCGAAGGAGAGGAAGGCAGGCTGGTTACTGCCTTTGGAAGCGGTTGCTACAGCAGACAGGCCCCCGCCTGGGAAGGAGCAACGGCCCCCATCCTGGCGCCACACGGCCACCCGAACTCCAGAGTCGTGGGATTCAGCGGTGGCCCAGGGAGGCCTCGGGTCGCTCCTGTCCTCCTGCTGACACGTGACTGGGATCGGCTGCTCCGGGAGGGCCAAACATCAGACTGCTGCTCCTCAGAAACCATCTTGCGGGGCTGCTTAACCCTGGAAGTCTTGTCCTTAAGGAAGGGCAGGTTTATGGCTCTCTCCATCTGGAGATGACCGTTGGGCCAGGACCCAGGAGAGGTTCAGCGTGCAGTCAGCTGAAATCAGCCAGGCACGCTTGGGAGCAAGCTTGCACCTCCGTGGGCGGGGAGTTGGCCCCAGAGCTCTGGAGCACTGGACTGGCCCCGAACGTGGAAGCCTGTGCCGAGTGGCACCCAACAGCTTCTGGATCGGCTGGCACCCCTCGTCACAACTGAGGGATCGGATTCTGAAGGTGTCAAGGGGTGTGTGGAACGGGGAAAGTTTTCGAAAAAAACTCTGTAGGGAGCTAAGATAATAGAATCCCTTTTCAGAGGTGTCCTATCGGAAACTCCACAGCTCCCTGGTCACCACCCTTTAATGGAAGGCCACCTAAATTTCCTTGGAACATCTGAAGCATGGAGCCTCAGGTCAAACTGTGAGTTTGACTTGGCTGCCAGCAGCAGAGCACAGGGCCGCACCCCTGCACCCCAAACCCACCCAAGAGAGCCACTCCCTTTTAATGTGCACATTAACTGAGATATTCTCTGTTAATAACTCTCAAATGTTAAGAGGGTTGAATTAGAGTCCATCCATTTGAGATAATGTGCTCTAAATAGTGTTGAAGGCTGCAGTAGCACGGGAAAACACTTTGGCTACGTTATTAAATAGCACGTCTAATGATTAGGACTTGAAAATAGGTGTTCTTCTTTTTTAACAATGAGGATATGAGTTCCTGAGCCTGAGGCTGAATTTCCTCATCCAAACACTGCCAACTCCTGTCCTTAGGGTTGTAAGGATCAAACGCGCACAACCCGAGCTCCAAGTGCCCAGTGCAGCACCCAGCAGGCGAGAGCTCTAACCACCATCCACCCTGCCCAAGACTCAGTGGGCCACAGCCCCTCCCCGAAGGGCGTTGCTGCAGGGAGCAGAACAGCCCTGGTGAGGAAGACACGGGACCAGTCTCTTTGCAGAGATGGTTCCAGACTGGCTGGCAGCCTACAGTCCTCCTCACAGCCCAGACAACTTATCCTTCAAAGGGTGGTGGGGGAGGTGGGTCGGGCCACTGAGCCCTGCCTCCTCCAGGAGATGTCCACTCTCATCACAGCCTATGCACTGTACCCCTTTACAGGGGTCCTCCCTCTAGTGTCCAAGCCCAGGGTCAGGCTGCATGGTGGGGGAGGTCGGGGAACCCACCCATCAAAAGAGCATTCCAGTGAGCTTGGGGAACTCAAGTTCTGGAGGGAAGAGGGTCAATGCCTTCCTCTCCTCAGCCAGGAGGTATAAAGGGGAAGACTCGTGCCTTTCTCCTGCCTGACCTATGAACCAAAGTAAAGAAGCCCAGACCCTTTGAGGCCCTCAGGCCCGCCTCTTTTGCTTGGCAATACATGTAGTACAAGTTGACTCCACCCTGAACACAGGCATAAGATCCCAAGGCCACAAGTGTCAGTCCCAGTGGGACCTGTCGGGAACAAGGCCTGTGATTGAACTCCAAGCTCAAGGATTAACTCTGGACTTCACACATCTATGGCCACCCTCTCTCCTTTTTCTCTCCAGTGGCACCACTATATACAAATATGCCTGACTAGCTTTTAGGGAACACACATGCCAAGTTCTTTAATTGATTTTATTTTTTACATAAAAAGTTCAGTAAAAATTGGATAAAGTAAAGTGATTTTAAGCAGTAAATCAATCTTATCAACATAGCACAAGGCTGGCCGAAACCACAAGGCAGCCTGCTTTGGAATATTTACATGATAACAAACTAAACCTTGCAGGAGAACTTAAAACCATCCTTACAAAGTCTTCCTGTGATCTAGCACGTAGAGGCTAAAAGCAAAACGAAAAACAAACAAAACCAGGAAAAAACAAAATTATTTTCAATATATTCACATATACATTAAAATATAATACAGATCGTCAGGGTGAGGGGTCATGGGTGGGGATGCGCACGGGTCTGTGCGCTGACAGCACCGCCGAGGAGGAGACCCAGGTTTGGGAGTGGGGCTAGGCCTGGCCAGGATCTTAGCGGGGTCCTTCCCTAAGCCCTTGCCTCTGATGGGCCTCCAACCACACCCCAACAGCTCGGGACCAGGGATCGCTTGTAGATGGAGCTCATTTTCGTGGCTTTCAGCTGAAATCTGCAGGTCTGAATGCCCCATTCCCCAGGGCGACGTGTCACCAGTAGCACAGCCCTGACAGAAGGAGGGGGTGCCCAGCGGGCCCGCAGGGTTTCTTCTCCCAAGTCTGTCCCACCTGCTCACCTGTCCTCCCACCCTGGCCCCACAAGTCACTCTAATTCAGTGTCCTCTTTGGGTTTGTAAACGGCCCCAAACTTCTGCATGTACTTCTTAATGTACTCCTTGGTTTTGTGTTTCACATTCTCATTGCACTCCAGGTCCTCAGGGTTCTTACAGTACTTCAGCTCCTTATTCATCACGCCGTGAGTCAGCTGTCCAGGACACAGGAAGAGAGACCAGAGTGGGAAGGATTTCAGGGGGTAAGGCTAGCCTGGTGCCTCAGGGCCCTTCTCACCAAGACTGGGGTTGCATAAAGAGAAAGGCTGGGGCAGGCTGGTGCTGGGATCAGCAGAAAGGGGAGGCTAAGCCCTGCGAGTCTGTGAGAGGACCACCAACCCTACCCTCAAGGAGGATGCCCTCCCTTCCCTCACCTTCCCTCCCTCTTCCTGGGTCCCCAGCCCGGGCATCTGGCAAGGAAAACCCACTTTCTATGATGAAAGGTACACGGTTTGCCCAGAGCATCGTCAGAACAGAGGGGATACCTTGCGAGCTAGGTGTTTGAAGTCTTCAGTTGTGGTGATTCTTCCCACTTTGCAGTCAGGTTTCCGGTAAGGGTTCAGGCACTGGACAATGAACTGGGACATCTGCAGGCAGGAGGAAAGAGCATATGCTGCTCGAAAGTCCAGAGGGCAAGGGGTTGCACTGAGGAAATAATGAGAAAGCCAATCCTTCCCTTTCCGCCTCTCAGGCTGGCTCATTTGGATAGAAGAATGCTACTAGGCCAGTGGGATAGAAGAGAAAAGGATCCTAGGTCAGCCCCGAGAGGGAAAGAGCTGCCTTGGATAGATGAGCAAGCTGACTTAGAGCAGGAGGAAGAGACCCAGGCACAGGACTCCACTGCTGATCTCACAGCAGCCCCCCATTTCAGCTGACAAATCTCATGTCCTTGGCCTGAAGAGACTATAGCCTTGGGAGCCGCACAGAGAACGCGTTCCAGTGCTCCTAGGAGGCTCAGCAACCCCAGGATCACAGGCATTTTGTTACCGAAGGTCACTGAGATTCTGTGTTACACGTCACTTGATCCACACTGCAGCCACGTGAAGCACACGAAGGCATGGTGTGCTAGCTGGTGGGAGAAGCCCCAGGGCAGGACCCTTTCCCATACACAACGTCCAGTGTCCTCCTGAGCGGTCTCTGCAATGTCTGTCCTACCAGTGGCTCTCAAAAGAGATCCCACACAGGACCTCTGAAAGGATCTGTGGTGCTAAGATCCCAGGGTACAAAGGAAGCAAAGAGGTCAATGATCACCATTTTGTCAGGGAGCACCCTGAACAGGGTCTACCCATCCCTGAAACTCCAGGAGGCTTCTGACATTCAAAGGACAAGGATGTATCACAAGGCAGGCACAGAACAAACAGCTGCTGGCTGGCTGAAACACCAATAATTCCACACGGGGAGAACGAGAACTAAGTTTTAGCCCTGGAAAGGGCTTTTATTCAGTTTTTCTATGGTCTGGCCTCCATACTCTCTCACTTCAATCCACTTCCCCAGTCAGGGAATTCCTTCTTCCCGGCTTCAAGCCCTGCAATGGCACCCCGTAACTCCCAGACACACAGGCCCTAGATGAAGAAGCAACACTGTTCAGCCTCATCTTCCAACACCCCTCACATACCCTGTGCTACGGCCCAAGGACTACTTACAATCCCCTCGAAGGGATGAGGACTTTTTTTTGCTACTGTACATTCTACTGCCTGAAGTTACATCCCTCCTGATCTACCTGGTCCATTCCTACGCCGACTCAACAGCCCTTCCTGATATCCCGAAGAGTGGCCTCCAGCCCTAAGATGGCATGCTCTGCACAGAGCTGCCATAACTTATTTACAGGCCTGTTTCCTCCAACAGTCGGTGAATCAAGACTGGAGTTTAGAATCTAGATGCTCTGCGGCAGACAAGGTTGGTGTCCTGACAGCTGGAAACACACACTTCGAGTAGCATGAAAAGGAGCTACTTTCTCCCAATCCCGTGAGGATGAGGCAGCCACCAAATGAAACGTTGCAGAAACAGAACTGGACTTTGAGCCAGAGGGCCTGAGTTCAGGTCTTCTGTCTAGAACTTACCATTTCTGAACCTTAAGAGGTCCTCCACCTGCATAAGAATGACAGTTCCTGCCTTGCCTACCTCAAGAGCGGTTACAGGGATGAAATGATAACAGATATGAAAGCACTTATCACCACCTACAAAGGACCCCCTCACATGACAACTATACAGTCACACCACAGAAGCAAGGGAACACCCAAAGACAGGGCAGCCTAACACTTAGGACAAGAAAGGAAAGGGCTCAGGCTTAAGCCTATGGAGCTTAGGGCCCACACCCGCCAAACCTTACCTCTTTTCTGAATACTTCTTTGCTCTTCTTAGCCAGCTCACTGGAGGTGTCTGCTTCTGCTGTCTTAGGCTTTTTTGAGGTCTAGAAATGCAAAAGAAAACACAACAGTGCTGGCATGAGAGGTCAGGTCAGTGATATGCTGCTGTTCCAGAACCCTCCCTTCTTTCCCCCAGTTGGGACACCTGACTCATAGTATTAGGATCCATTTAGAATCCTAAGTGGGCATGGCTTGGAGTCAGCTTGGCTACTGTTGCCAGTCTTACACCTCACGTTTCAATCCTGTCATCTGGCTGTGGCCTCCTTCCTATAAACCACATTCTCCGCCCTAAGTTAAAGTTACATCCTCGATGTCGCTAAACATTTCCAGTTGTTTCAGAGTCACCTTCTCTGCAGAGGAACATGCTGTGTGATGGGCCACTCAGGTCCCTGTTCTGGGCTTCAGTACCCACACTGTCAGGTGAGGCCTGGGCTCAGTGAGTCCCACTTCTCCCGGCTCTGACATCCTAGGATTCCAGGACAAAGGCTTAAAATGCTCTGTTCTGAAGACCTTTCACCACACAGCTGGAAGGTCAGACCACACATGGTCCTCATGCAGGCCTCTCCACTCCCCTGTGTACTCATCATCTTTCCTTGTCCAAAGGTAGAACTGGCTGGACTGCACGAAACAGTCTCAGCATGCAGCAGTGGCTCCCTGGAGGGTGGTATCTCCAGCTCAGGAACATAAAGACTAAAGACATATGGCAGTATTGGGGGAGGGGGGATGGAGGGGGCGAGGGTCATCCAAGTCAGTGAACAAATAGATGCTAAGACACAGAAGATACTCTGTCCCAAGCTGGTAAGATGATGACAAACCTAAAAACACTCCTTTCCCACTGTGCTAGAGATGAGGCTGCCAAGTTCCCCTTAACCAGACACTGCCGAGAGGTAAGGGGGGCTGGCAGGCCTGGCATTCAGAGCACCTGCCATGCAAGGCCATCTCCCCATACCTTTGCCCACCACCAACCATCAAGCCCCTCACTAGCAAATGTACTTTTCCACAGAAAGATTTATGAGCATTCCCTTCTGCAAGATTTCAGATGGATGTAGAAACCACAGTTGCTATTATAGGTACTTCTTGTTTCTGCTAGCCGCTCAGAGCAGAGAGTTTTTCGACTCCCCTCCCATCCCCCAGTGCTGATTCTTCCATTTCCATAAACAGTCTGAAGGCCCTGGTGATGAAGGAGCTGTTCAACTCCCTTTGCTCTGGACTGGCTCCAGAGAAAGGTGGCACTCCCTTGGCTTTGGGCTGCTACAAATCTGCTTTCTCTGATTTGTTATAAAAGCTTTACATATTTTCCATTTTTCTACTTTCTGCGGCTGTGGGAGCAGGAGGGGGAGGGCAGAGAATAGAAAGAACGTACAGATTCGACCTGTTTTCAGGAAACAAGACCAAAAAGCACACTGTAACTCTATTTTCTAATGTTTGGCTTTGGGATTTTGTGGTTCTATTTTCCAGGAGGAGAGTGTGCGGCTGTGCTTCACAATAAGGCCTCAGGTAGCAAGGGATCAAGAATGGCCGGAATAGGGATGCCTGGGTGGCTCAGTCGTTAAGCGTCTGCCTTCGGCTCGGGTCATGATCCCAGGGTCCTGGGATCGAGTCCCACATTGGGCTCCCTGCTGGGCAGGAAGCCTGCTTCTCCCTCTCCCACTCCCCCTGCTTGTGTTCCCTCTCTCGCTGTGTCTCTCTCTGTCAAATAAATAAAATCTTTAAAAAAAAAGAAAAAAAAAAAGAATGGCCGGAATAAGCCAAGGCAACTTCAACACACCCTCAGCTGTTCTCTTATAGATCTCAGAAATGAGGAGCAACAGCAACGGCTACAGAAAGCCCCTGGAGGTATGACAACCATCTCAAGGCTCCTGAACCTACAGAAGAGGCCAAGCTCTCAGTGAGGGTACTGTGTAAAGAGGAATGTTCCTCTTCCCTCTGAATGGGGTATGTGTTCAGAAAGCTAAATAAATCTAGTGCATATTTAACAGCTTCCTAATTTAATCTCTGACTTGGTGACGTTGGTAGGGCTTTAAAAACACAGTTACAGAGCACAGTCCACTGAGCTCTGTCTAGCTTTTGTGGTCGTTCTGAGTGCTGAGCAACTTGGACTGAGAAAGGAAATGTTCAAATGAAGGGTGCCTAGACTTACTTCATGGAAATCATAAACCAAATGGAGTACTCTAGGGAGTACTGAAATTCATGTACCCCTCTTGGTCTGTGGTCTGCAAATGGCATGAGAAATGATTTCAGAAACTGGTTAACACTTACTCAGGCCCAATGCCAAGCAATACCTGGAGCCAGTCAGAGCCAAGGATAGCACTTGATGAACACTGACATGAAAAACCTCCCCAACTCCAGAAAAGTCCCATTTAAAATGTTAGCATCTCTACAATATGTAAACTTTTAAAACCAATGTTATTAACCTTCTCAAATACCTACTGCCAATTAAAAATCCTCTAGCACCAGAAAAGACCATTAGCCCGGACCAATGGTCCTAAAAATATAACAAGCTGTATCATGGGGTAGAGAACATCTACCTGTCATGCAAGTGGTCTCACTGAGATTCCAGGAACCCATCAGAGAGGGGGAAAGCACTCGGACAGGCAAAAAAGCAATGTTTGCCCAGGGCCTCAGCAATAATCAGGTTGCCTTTTCCATCCACTGGCTCACATGGGGCATCATCAGCCAATGGAGGATCCTGGTGGGAAACTATGCGAACAGGGGCCAGATGAGAGCACACAATGAAATGTGGGCAGAGGGCCTGGTAGATAGCCAGAGCTTACTGCCTTTAACAGCTCACCCCGCTGTCAGCCTTAATCTGGGGCATGTCTGGATTCCAGGGAATCTGGCTGGAATATGACTAGATATGAATATAACAGGGAAGGCCTAAGTACCTTCACATTACCCAAGGTGAGGTTTCAAGTCTTTTTGGCTAAGAAAGGGAATGACTTTAAGCTTATTGGATGGCTCTGGTAACCATACACTGGCTGTTTAACACAACAAACGCAAACTCCATCCTCTGTGATACAGGCGGAAATGACCATGTCACAAGCCCATGTGCCTTGGAACTCAGGAGTGCAGCCTGACTGGAAGGAGTCCTGACAAAGAGAGCAGGATATACCGACCTAATGCTTCTCTCTCCCTGAATTTAATTAAATATCCTTTGGAACATGAAACGTAAAACATTATTCAAGGAGGAACTTTATCTTTCAGGGCAGCATGAATCCAGAAGAAGAAGTTGAGGTTATCAGAAACACTACACATGATTCAACCTAAATTCTGCAATGCATGAGCCTGTGTACATCAATTAAAAGGTGAAGTAAGAAGGAGCCTTGAAAGTAATAAAAGCTCAGTATATTCTGTTTTGGAGTTACGACCACCTTTGGTAGTAGAAAGAACAAAAATATTTATTTCAGTGTTTGGTTCTAACTAAGGTACCACACTTCATTCTGTCAAGAAAAAACAAAAATGTGGGGACTGGAGAAGGAAGGACTGGACAGGAACAAAAAGATCGCCAAGGCGGTTTCTAGAAAGTGTTTCAAAAGCCTGACTAGATTACAACAGGCTCCATCTATTTCCCTTAGAGAAAAGTGGAGCTGATAAACCTGGAACTAAGGTCCTAAAGACATCACTAAGAACCAGAAGGCCTCCTACTCTTTCCATCTGGCCTGAGTGTAGTACAGTCCTGGGAGTTTCTCTCTGGTCCCCCAGCTATCAACCAGGCTGTGCTTATTGAGCAACTTAACCATCTGCTCTGCAAAGATCTGGGCTCTGGTTTTTCACAATCCTCTCTCAAATGTGATTTCCTGGATCCCTCTCCATTGCTGGGAGGTGATTTCATATGGAATCCTTTTGCAAATTACCCCAATGCCAAAGATAGGACCATCAATTGAAAAGACTCTTGGCGTCTGATCCCATCCTCTTCCATCTCCCTCAACCCAACAAACACTCCACAACCACTATTTTAACACAACATAGTTACACTTAGGATATCTACTACACTTATGTCTAAATGTTAATTAAAAGCCAGAAAGCAGCAGTAAAAACTGCTGTCTCTCAATCATGCAAGCAGTCAGGAATGATTCGCATCTGGGGTCCTCAAAGGGAAGGCTTGACTTTACACTCACCACATGATGGATGATGGAAGAGAGCACAAGATGATCAAGAGGAGGGAACAACACTGGAGGAAAACAGAGAAGGAGGGCTCTCACAGATGCTTAGTCTCAGCATCAAAAGCTTTCAAAACCACCCATCCAGCATCACATAGCACTCCTCAAAGAATTCTCTGCCCATTCCACACCTTCCCCATGTGGGTTCCATATCCCCACTAATGTTTCAAAAAAAAACACCAATTTACTGACGACTCAAACCATCTACCAGCCATTCTTACCCTGGATCCCATAAGAAGCTCAAATTCCACACTGGACTTATCTTTCCTTCATCCCCTAAACTGAATAAAGGGATTTTATCTCCCCAAGCCATCCGTGGGCCATCCTTGCCTCTTCCATACCCACTTATTTGCAAAGCCTTGACCACGATGCCTCTCAAATGTCTTTGCATGAATCCCCAACATCACCACTCTTAGTTCCTCACTTTGCCTAAGCTATTGTAATACTCTCCAATCTGATCTTCCTGCTACCAATCTCACCTTTTCAAATGAGCCTGTTTTGCTCAAGGGAAACACATCTGACTGATTCCCCTACTTTAAAAGCATTCACTGGCTCCCAAGTACCTATCATACAGTAATCACATTAGTAGGGCACCAAGATCTTAGACAATTTAAAATTGACCTACATTTCCATATTTTTTCTCATTACCCCATATGCACCAAACTCTCACTGTACCAAATTATATTTCCTATATACACTCTGTCTTATCCTGACTTTATGCCTTTGCAAAAACTGCTTTATCTACCTAGAATGCTCTTTCCTGCCCACCTTGACTATAGGTAAAATCATGTTTCCTGTGACGTATCACTGATGCATCTTCTCAGACTATTAATCACTGTGCTCCCATAGCATTTTGTACATACTTTTTTTTTTCTTTTTAAAGATTTTATTTATTTATTTTAGAGGGAGTGAGCGAGAGAGAGAACACCAGCAGGAGGAGCAGCAAAGGGAGAAGCAGGTGCGGGGCTCGATCCCAGGACACTGGGATCATGACCTGAGCCAAAGGCAGATGCTTAACCAACTGAGCCACCCAGGTGCCCCTGTACAGACTTCTAATATAGCAATTATCCCACTGTGTTCTTGGTGTATAGATGTGGCTATTTCTTTCTTTTTTTTTTTTAAAGAGAGAGAATCTTAAGCAGGCTCCACGCCCAGCGCAGAGCCTGACGCGGGACTCGAGCTCACAATCCTAAGATCATGACCTGAGGCAAAATCCAGAGTCAGACACTCAACCGACTGAGTCACCCAGGTGCCCTGATGTGCTCTTTCTTTTAGAATGAACTTCCTGAAGACTAGTATTCAGTTTTCTTTCTCTTTCTATCCCTAATACCTCACACAAGGCCTAGAAGTTAATGAAAATATGCAACGGGACAATCTTTATCTCCAAGGGGATTAAAACCTGCCCGAAAGCCCTAAAGATGAAAAAAAGTTGGACAGAAGAATAAAAACATACCCCACAGGCATCCTTCTCCTGTCTTTTGAGATGCTAGTGAGGTGAGTACAGGTATAAACTGGTTAGGAAGGCTGGATCCAAGTAAGTCCCTAGTTATCCAAGTCAGAGTAGATATTGATGTTAGAACTATGGTCTGGAAAGGGATCCAAAGCCTGACACCTCAAGCCTTTGACTTGTGCTTCAGGGCAAGTTTGGTTGGAAGATAAAAACTCATCTGTTCTTTCATCTGTTATACCCAGTTCAAAGGGTTAATAACAAAGAATAGACAGATGCCTTTCGTTTAGATTTTTCTCACAGAAATACAAGAAATAGTAAAGCTGACAAATCAGAGATAAAAGGCTAAGAAGCTAAGATACAGAGTGAATGTCCAGAGAGTTTTTTGCTGGAAGCACACAACACTTGTGGGATTTTCCCCTTGGATACCTGTTTCTATAAAAACTCTCCTACGGAACCTTCATACACTGCTGGGGTAGAAATGTACAATGATATAGCTACATTTTTTTTTTTTTTTTTAAGATTTTATTTGAGAGAAAGAGAGAGAGAGAGAGAGCACGAGTGGGGCGGGGAGAAGGAGAGGGAGAAGCAGACTCCCCAGTGAGCAGGGAGCCTGACGCGGGCCTCAATCTCAGGACCCTGAATCACGACCCAAGCTGAAGGCAGATGCTTAACCCACTGAGCCACTCAGGTGCCCCTGATACAGCTACTTTATTTTATTTTATTTTTTTTTTAAAGATTTAATTTATTTATTTGAGAGAGAGAGAGCACATGAGAGGGGGGAGGGTCAGAGGGAGAAGCAGACTCCCTGCTGAGCAGGGAGCCCGATGAGGGACTCGATCCTGGGTCTCCAGGATCATGACCTGAGCCGAAGGCAGTCGCTTAACCAACTGAGCCACCCAGGCGCCCCGATACAGCTACTTTAGAAAAATGGTTTGACAGTTTCTTGAAAGCTAAACACAAATTAATCCTATGACCCAGCCAATTCCACTCCTAAGTATCCACCTAAGAGGACTGAAAATGCATGTCCAAAGACTCCCAACACAAATGTCCATATACCATTATTCATAACAACCAAAGAGTGGAAACAACCCAAATGTCCACCAACCGGTGAATGGATAAACAAAATGTGGTACATCTATGCAAGGGAATATTATTCAGCCATAAAAATGAAATTTGGATACATGTGATAACAAGGATGAACTTTGAAAACATTACACTATGTAAGAAACCAGTCACAAAAGACCATACGTTATATAATTCCACTTATATGAAATGTCCAGAAAAGGTGAATCTATCAAGAATGAAATAAATTGTGGTTGGGCTGGGATAGGTAAGGGGATTAACTGTAAAGGGATATGAAAAATCTTATTGGGGGGCATAAAAATGTTGTAAGAACAGATTACAGTAATGGTTGCATAACTTGGTAAATTTATTAAGTCACTGAACTATAAACATAAGACAACTAAATTTTATGTTAGGTATGTTATACCTCAATGAAGCTTTTGTTTTGTTTTTTTTAAAGCCCTCCACAGACTTGTGCTCCTGGCCGTGACAAGTTAACTGTTAACAAACTATCCCTCTCACTGTAAACAACCAAAACACTAGACAAAATACAGGAAACAACAGTTGCCATACACTGGACATTAAGCAGCTCTGGATTACAAACCCAGAAACAAGGGAAAAAAGGAGGTATGCCCTGAGTATCCTGGCTTTCCACGTGTACCAGACCCCAGAGCAGGGAGCAACACCTAAGCACAGCATAGCATGCTGGTCTCAGTGAGCTGAGGAGATAAGACTGGAGTTCAAAGTGTCTGAGATGAGCTATAAACTAACAATTTCCAGAGCTCACAGAAGGCTGGGAAACATCTGAGCTTCTACCAGTTGGAGTGAAGAGACCTTGGTGTTAACCCAAGGCATTCAGCAGAGACCCCAGAAAGACCATATCTTGGATAGTAGTAGTCATTCCGAAAGAAAAGACTACTCTGGACCCAACCTAACAAAAATTAAAAACAAAACCCGTCAGTCTTTAATGGAAAATAAAATTCTGAAACTCAATGACATAACAATCACAATGTCCAGTGTTCAAATGAAAATTACTGGATGCACATGAAGCAAGAAGATTTTAATCTGATAACCACAAGAAAAATCAATCACTAGAAACATGTCCAGAAATAAAAGGGAAGCTGAACATTATAAACATTCAAGGATATAAAAGAAAATATAAATAGCAAAGAAACTGATAGTATTAAAAATAACCAAACTGAAACTTTAGAGCTGAAAAATATAACTAAAATAAAAAAATCTATTTCCATATTTGATGAAAAGTATCAATCCACAGATCCAAAAAGCTAAAAAAAACCAGAGGTTAAACACAAAGAAGACAACACCAAGGTACATCACAATCAAATTCTTTCAAAAATCAATTATAAGATTAGGGTTTTTCTCCATGCAGACAGAAAGGAGGAAAGACATATTTGGGGGTACAAAGTATAGTCTTCTTATTAGAAACAACTATAAGTAAGGAAAAAATGGAATAACATCTTTTAAAGTGGTGAAAGGGAGAAATAAAGTATCAACTTAGAATTCTCTATCCAGTGAAAATATCCTTCAAAAATAAAGGTAGTCTGGCAGTTTCTTACAAAACTAAACATACTCTTATCATATGATCCATACCCTTGATTCTGGGTATTTACCCAAATGAATGGAAAATTTATGCCCATAAAAAACTTGCACAAACTTGGAAGCAACCAAGATGTCCTTCAGTAGCTAGAGGACAAATATATAAACTGTGGTCAATCCAGACAATGGGATATTATTCAGTGCTAAAAAGAAATGAGCTAGCAAGTCATGAAAAGATATGAAGGAACCTTAAATGTATAATGCTAAGTGGAAGAAATCAATCTGAAAAGGTGACATACTATATGACATTCTGTAAAAAGCAAAACTAGATAGACGGTAAAAAGATCAGTGGTTGTCAGGGATAGGGATGAGGGAGGTGGCAAAGGAGGGAGGGATGCACAGAAGGTATTTAGGGCAGTGAACTATTCTGTTTGATACGGTGGATACATACCATTACACATTTATCAAACCCACAGAGTGTACAACATCAAGAATCCTAATGCAATCTACAGACTTTGGGTGATAGTGACATGTCAATGTAGGTTCACTGTAATAAATGGGCCACTCTGGCAGGTTGTTGATAGTGGGGGAAAGCTGTGCATGTGTGGTGACAGGGGGTATTATATAGAAACTCTGTACTTTCCACTCAATTTTGACGTGAACCTAAAACTGCTCTAAAAAACAGTCTATTAAAAAAAAGAGGAAAGACAAGGACCTTTTTCAGACAAACAAAAACAGAGAATTCATCACCATTAGACCTGAAATACTGGAAATATTAAAGGAAATTCTTCAATCTAAAGGAAAAGGATTCCAGAAAAAGCTCAAATCTACATGAAAGAATAAAGAGTACGAAAAATGGCAAATATGTGGGTAAATAAAAGACTGCTCCCAAGTTTAAAAAAATTTCTTTAACATAACAAACTGCTTAAAGCAAAAAATAATAATGAATTTTGGGGTTCATAGCATATGAAAGAATGAAAAAAAAGTATGTCAACAACAGAACAATGGACAGGAGGGGGCAAAATGTAAGTAGGTTCTTAGAATTATCGATAAAATGGTATTTGATACAATAGGACACTAAAATAAGATAAATATTCATATTGTAAGCTATAGAGCAGTGGTTCTCAAACTTTTAGGTCCCAGGATTCCTTTTTGCTCTTCAAATATGGAGGACCCCAGAGAGCTTTTGTTCATATGAGTTCTATCTATCCAAATTTACCGTATTAGAAATTCAATTCAGGGGCGCCTGGGTGGCTCAGTTGGTTAAGCATCTGCCTTCAGCTCAGGTTATGATCCAAGGGTCCTGGGATTGAGCCCCACATCTGGCTCCCTGCTCAGTGGGGAGTCTGCTTCTCCCTCTTCCCATCCCCCCAGCTTGTGTGCACACTCTCTCTCTCAAAGAAAATCTTAAAAAAATAAATTCAAACAGAAAAAAATATTTATTTTGAAACAGCATTAACAAACCCATCATATGTGAATATAATTTTTTTGTGAAAAGATAACTTTCTTTTCCAAAACTAAAGAAATTGGTAAGAGTGGCACAGTTTTACATTTTGGAAATCTCTTTAATGTCAGGCTTAACAGAAGACAGCTGGATTCTCATTTCCTTCTGTATTCAATCGTTTCATGTACCCTTTGGAAAATTCCATGGTATACTTGTGAATGGATGAGAGTGGCAAAGGCATATGATATTTTAGTATTACTGTGAAAATAGTTTTGACCTCATGGTTCCCTTGAAAGGGTCTTAAAATCCCTAAAGTCCCCACACTACACTCTGATAACCACTCCTTAGAGCAACTACTAAAAAGTAAAACAAAGAGGAATGATTAATAAGCCAATAGAAAAGCCAATAAAGGGTGCCTGGGTGGCTCAGTTGGTTAAGCGACTGCCTTCGGCTCAGGTCATGATCCTGGAGTCCCTGGATCGAGTCCCGCATCGGGCTCCCTGCTCAGCAGGGAGTTTGCTTCTCCCTCTGACCCTCCTCCCTCTCATGTGCTCTCTCTCATTCTCTCTCTCAAATAAATAAATAAAATCTTTAAAAAAAAAAAAAAAGAAAGAAAGAAAAGCCAATGAAATATTTTAGGGAAAATATAAATTAATCCAAAAGAAAGCACAATCTCCCCCCCCCATAGAAGACAGATGAAATATTAGAAAATAGTAAGGGGATAGATCTTAAACCCAACCTTATTGACACATTTACTAAAATGTCCATAGATTAAACACACCAATTAAAAGGCAGAGACTGTCAGAGTTATGGGTAATGAAAAGGTAGGTTATAAAACCACTCGTAAGAATCTGAATTGTTCTGCATTGGTGCTTACAGATTCCTCTATCTGTAGCCCCATTCCGAATTTTAGAGCTGTGACAGAAGCCTTGAGACATAAACATTGTAGAAATCAAGGAGCCACTCAGGTACTCTGATAGATTCATTCAATCAACATTTTATTAAGTACCTCTATGTCATAGATAAGCTGAATAAACCTTCTTTTGTTCTTTTTTTTTTTTTTTAAAGATTTTATTTATTTATTTGAGAGAGAATGAGATAGAGAGAGCATGAGAGGGGGAGGGTCAGAGGGAGAAGCAGACTCCCCGCTGAGCAGGGAGCCCGATGCAGGACTCGATCCCGGGACTCCAGGATCATGACCTGAGCCGAAGGCAGTCGCTTAACCAACTGAGCCACCCAGGCACCCTCCTTTTGTTCTTGATAGGTAAAGAACCTAAAGCCAAAATCTGTACAAAACCTTCTTAAATATTTAACCTGTGAAAATTTCATATATAGTTTATTTCTTCTCTGTGAGTAGATTTTGAAAAATCTCTGAAGAACAGCTCTCCTACATGGCCAAAAGTGCCCTTCACCAAGTAATGTAAATGTTCCTGAAGTCAGGCAATTCACCCCATCACTGCCCACTCAGAAATTTCCCATATGGATGGGGCAGCCTTCTGCTACAGGTGCTGGTCAGCCTTCTCCCAGCTTCCACAGGTACACAGCACTTGAGTGGATTTCACAAGTATTCTCTTCTACCCTCCAGGATAATGGAACAAAACAATGCCAAAATCTTGCTCATTATTCATACTCAAAGATCACTGAACTCTTACTTCATAAGAGCTGAGGTTGACTCAGCTCCTGGTGATCCAGAAACTAATCTGACTGATTCTATATGTGAATCACTAACTGAAAATCAAAGACAGTTAACACAGGACTCTCAGTGATCACCCCATGACCAGGTAAGCTATTTGAGTGGTGGGGGCTCAGGTCACACCACTATCATCCTTTACCCTCACCCACAGCACACAGTGCTTTACACATGACTCCCAACTATTATTGGGCTGTTCTCCTTAAAACAATTTCCAGATTTGACGCTTGCCATGTTTACACATAGAGGGAAGCAGAATCAAAGATTGTAATAATCTTTGACTCCCAAGTATACAGGCCAATACGTCTTTTTTTATGTTCATGCTGGTTTGAGCTGCATTTTTGTTATTCACAACTGAAAGAGCATTTGCAAATACAAAGGTGTAATATTAAAGATGCCGCAAACAACAAAGTATTTTACGTGCAAGAATAGGGAGAAAAAGTTTAGACAAAAGTAAATGGCCGTAGAAAGACAGTTTATTTTCCTTTATTCTGAATTACATGGCTAGAATATTTCAAGCTGGTTACCAAAGGTGTCATTTACATAAAATCGAACATTAGGTGTAAAACCTGTTCAAATTATTTTTATCTTCTGCTCAGGTAGAAATGGTACACCTATTTCACTAACAGTCAAATGCACTCAAGGAACTGAAGTTATAAAAGCCCTGTTTTGGTCTGACTCTGATTCCACGTGGGAGAGAAGACACCTCTAACCTATCACTATTTGTTCACAATAAGAACTATATTTGGCAGCCTAATTACTTTCTGCACACTCATTATGATTTGGATTCCAAGAGAGAGTTATGTATGTATTTGTACTATAGCAAAGAAGAAGAACAGAAAAATTTCTCTCCTATTTTCTCTGAAAGCAGACATCTTTGAATCTCCATTAGACATCTCACTCTGGGGATGCCTGGGTGGCTGAGTTGGTTAAGTGTCTGCCTTTGGCTCAGGTCATGATCCCAGGGTCCTGGGTTTGAGTCCTGCATAGGGCTCCCTGCTCTGTGGGGAGTCTACTTCTCCCTCTGCCTGCCGCTCTCCCTGCTTGTGCTCTCTCTCTCTGACAAATAAATAAAATCTTAAAAAAAAAAAAGAAGTCTCACTCTGTAACCCCTCTTAGGCAATTAAGAGGTAGGAGGAATGTTTCCTCTTTCTAATTTCCCACTCCTTCTCATCCTTACACATGCACCATCCCTTTATCCTGACACACAGAAGCATAGCGATATATAAGAGTTATTTTTGAGTTAAGCACTGGATTTATATTTGCTTTTGCAGACCCCTGAATGGACTCCTTGTTGTCTGTTGCTTAACATTCCTGAAGTAATTTAATGATATAATTGAAACAAATGTCAGGAGGCTAGCCTTTAAGAAATGCTAGAGAAAGGCTACACTATACGGGTTGGAGAAAATTCTAGTACTCTTACAAGTATACAGTACAGTCCTTCAGTCAAACACCTCTCTGCTATAAATGCAAATGTGCAGATTCCTTTTTTTTTTTTTTTAAGATTTTATTTATTTATTTGACAGAGAGAGAGTACAACCAGGGGAAGCAGCAGGCAGAGGGAGAGGCCAAAGCAGGCTCCCTGCTCAGCAGAGAGCCCAATGTGGGGCTTGATCCCAGGACCCTGGGATCATGACCTGATCCAAAGGCAGATGCTTAACCGACTGAGCCACCGAGGCGCCCCTGCAAATATGCTTATTTCTTAACTTTCCTGGTCTGTCCTTCTGTAACAAATGAAACACACCTTGAGGGATAAAATACATGCTCACATATTAAACAGAAAGTAATAGTATATAGTTAAAATATATTATTTTTTTCAGAAGCCTATTACCAGGCTTCAAAAAAAGTATTAAAAATACACCGAGTCCTTTGCAGTCTCTTACATTAGACCACTAATTTAAATTTAAGCTCATGAGTGGTGTGGTACTGTTATTTGAAAACAGAAAATCTTCCCTCTCATCGCTGATATTTTATTATTTATTTACTTACTTATTTATTTATTTAGAGGAGGGAGGGGCAGAAGGACGGGGAGAAAGAGAATCTTAAGCAGGCTCCATGCCCAGTGCTTACGCAGGGCTCGATCTCACAACCCTGAGATCATGACCTAGCTGAAATCAAGAGCCAGACGCTCAACCAACTCAGCCACCCAGGCGCCCCTATCGCTGACATTTTAAGAAGAGCACCAAGGAGGGCGCCTGGGTGGCTCAGTTGGTTAAGCGACTGCCTTCGGCTCAGGTCATGATCCTGGAGTCCTGGGATCGAGTCCCACATCGGGCTCCCTGCTCGGCAGGGAGTGTGCTTCTCCCTCTGACCCTCCCCCCTCACATGTGCTCTCATTCTCTCTCTCTCAAATAAATAAATAAAACCTTTTAAAAAAAAAAAAAAAGAAGAGCACCAAGGAACACTCTTCCATTATTAGACAGGGGAAATTCCACCATTTTAGTCATTCCCAAGTGGAATTTCATCTTGGGGGTCATCTCATTATCTCACTACACAATTAAAACAAAAATTGTAATTTTTAGTTGGTGGTTTAAACCCCTAAGTAGAGGGGCGCCTGGGTGGCTCAGTCGTTAAGCGTCTGCCTTCGGCTCGGGTCGTGATCCCAGGGTCCTGGGATCGAGCCCCACATCGGGCTCCCTGCTCCGCGGGAAGCCTGCTTCTCCCTCTCCTCCCACTCCCCCTGCTTGTGTTCCCTCTCTTGCTGTGTCTCTCTCTCTGTCAAATAAATAAATAAATAAAATCTTTAAAAAAATAAAAAATAAATAAAAAAATAAACCCCTAAGTAGAGACCCGAGGAGAAAACACTTCTCTATAGCCATAGAAAGCTATTTTTTTCCTTCTGAAGTTCCTTAATCATAGTCAAGTTATATCCACCATGCTCTGACCAATTTCCTGGCTGAGGTCTTGCCCTTCAAATTTCACACAAGCTTTCACAACATAAGCATGCAGTAAGAGCTTCATATTTACAATTCATGAAAGGGATACATGCATCCGTACACAGTCCACCTGTGGACTCTTCTCTCCCAACTTTCAAATCTGATCAACCAAACTAAGTCTGTTACTTTGCCATCTATTAACCACAACAACAGTATTAATTCTAGTCCTAACTTTGAACTGACGCTCCAGTATGTTTATAGATTAGAACAGTTTTCCACTAAAACCTAATAATACACCCACATATTTTTCCACAGTTGTCACTGTGAATATCATGTGAATTTAGAGCACAGCAGCTTTTCTGGAATTCAGTGTATGTATCTAGTATAACTAATCTAGGGCAGGAATTGAGAACCCACAGCCTTGACTAGAACATGTTACTTACTTTCTCTGTATGTTATCAGATACAACCTGATCAATATACTCACTTTGAGTAATATGTATATAGCGAGATTTTGCGTTATACTTCTCCTACAGTCAATCAAGCAGTATTCTACAGACCAAAAGACTAAATCATGATTAACAGTCAAGATGCAAAAGGTAATGTCTCTTGACATGCTTGATAAACCTGGTCTCAGAGCTCAGCTGTATTCCTGTATGCACCAGAGATCTCTTCTCATACCTTCTGTTTATTTTTCAAAAGATATAACTAACATAGCTACAGAAGTCTGGAAAGAGGGAGCTACTGTGGTTTTTTGTCTGTAAGCTTCTGGATACTTTAAATGGCAGTTGCCTGACAATTCTGGGCATATTCCTAAATGATTCAAGAAAATGTGACAATACCATAGCTACAGTGATGCGGTTAAGTGACTCAAATGATTCATTTGAAATTTAGCAAGTTCCACATGGATTTAACTTAAGTGCATACTTTTTTTGGCAAATGCCAAATATATGAAGGAAGAAAAATATTTCTCCCAAAGTGAATAAAATGTGAAAGAAGGTATGTTGTTTTCACTTTATTCTCTCACTCCAGCTCCTTCTTTTCTGCCCTCTTCCCTCTCCCTACCTCTCCAATGACTTAACTAGTTAAGTGATTCTTCTTGTTTAAAAAAAAAAAAAAAAAAAAAATATATATATATATATATATATATATATATATATATATATATACAGGGCGCCTGGGTGGTTCAGTCGTTAAGCGTCTGCCTTCAGCTTAGGTCATGATCCCAGTGTCCTGAGATCAAGCCCCACATCAGGCTCCCTGTTCAGTGGGAGGCCTGCATCTCCCTCTCCCACTCCCCCTGCTTGTGTTCCCTCTCTCGCTGTGTCTCGCTCTGTCAAATAAACAAATAAAATCTTTTTTAAAAAATAAAAAATAAAAAAAATATTATTCAGATCTTAGGACACAGAAATACGGTCTTTGATTTCACTCAAGACACCTCACCCTTGGAGACAGTGAGTCCTGTTACAAATAGGGATAAAAACGGTTATAATTCAGTCACTGTGTATTTAATTTACTTGGTCTCTAATCCTATTTACTGTTTTGTCAGAGGGAGAGATGAGGAATAAGCTTTTTGCCTTCTTTGTTCTAAAACAGTATCTCCATAGTAAAATATTTGTCCCAACTCTTAAAAAAAAAAAAAAAGGTGGGGGTGTGTGGAATACTCCTTTGGTGAGGTTTTATGTAAACAGTTAACGTTTTCCCAGACCCATCAATCCCAAATGGCAGGACACTGAACTATACCATCTATGTAAGATTTCAGTTAATGAGCTAAAACACATTTAAAAAGAAACATAGAGCATCAAGGAGAATGCAGCAGATCTACAAGGAAATAGCTAAGATAGATATTTTTTAAGATTTTAAGTAATCTCTACACCCAATGTGGGGCTCAAATTCACAACCCCAAGATCAAGAGTCGCATGCTCCACTGACTGAGCCAGCCAAGTACCCAAAGAGCTGAGATATATTAAAGGAGGTTATGACGGAGTATAAATACCATGATTGTATTTGTGTGTTTAAAATGGGAAAAAAAAAAGAAAGAAAGAAAAAGAAAAACACCTGTATGTGTGTATGTTTTCCAGAAAGGTCTAGAAGAACATATGCCAAAGAAAGGTTTCACAACCTTGGCACTACTGACATTTTGGGCCAGTTCTTTGTTGTGGGAGGCTGTCCTGTGCACTGTAAGATCTTTCATAACCTCCCTGGCCTCTACCCCCTAGAAGCCAGTAGCATCCCCTCAGTTCTAACAACCAAAAATGTCTCTAAATATTATTATCAAATGTCCTCTGGGGAGCAAAATTGCTCTCAGTTGAGAATTCCTGCACTAGTTAATAGTATTTATCTCCACAGAGGGAAGACGATAGGAGAGCAGCTGAAAAGAAAGTGAGGGCTTTTATTTTTTGCTCTACATACCATACTTCTGTACTGTTTGGATTTCCTAGTCCTGTCCAGTATTTATTACATGTGTTAATTCTCCAGAACAATAAGGAAAATAGAATCACAAGACCACACACTACTGGCCCTGCAAAATGACAGGACATAGATTCCCAAATGATCAGAAAACACGTGTAAGCCCCACTCACCTTCATGGGGTTTTCATCATATGTTGGGGTTCCCAGGTCCATCTCCGCTTCATGCTCAAGGCTGGCATCATCTCCTGGGCTTTCCCAAGTAGGAGGATCCCACTGAGTCTGCCTAGAAGAAGGTAAGAACAGCCATGCTGTCATGGCCAGAAAGCAGAGAACTCTGGCACAGGCATCTCTACTCATATACACATAAAATACAACATATATAATGAGGCATAGAATAAGTCAGCTTCATAAGATAGAGACATTCTTTTGCTATCTTCCCAGCAGCATGATTCTATCCCAGAGACATACATCATCTAGCGCCCACTGTATTTCTCTAGCCAATGAGGTGGCAATGTTTACTGGGTGTCAAAGGAGCAGTAAAAACCAAACATCCTATTTCTCACCTGGCTCTTAATGTTCTGGAAAGAGGATTTAGCAAAACCTAAGAAGTACATGGAGTCAGTGCTTGCCTTTGCCTCCCCTCTGCAGGTGAAGAGACCAATAGTGATTGTACCTAGCATGTACTTGGACCAAATAAAATGAATCACAACACACTCCTCACAATCCTTGGCCAAGTGAGAAAATTGTTCCTTGCTTTAGGAGCCTTCTCGTCTGTGGTTGTGCCCCTTTGCTTTAATGACTGATAGCATGGAAAAGACTTCAGGTTAAAAACTTGTGCCCTCAGCTCAAAATATTCTCAACTGCAAGAAGAAGGGTTCTACCATGTTAACTCACTGCATGTTTATTAGTTGCTTTGAAAATACGCAAGCGTAGATTTTTTTTTTTTTTTTTAAGCTAGATCTGTGAGATAACAACTGGAAGTAAGAAAATTCCTGTTCAGGAGTCTGAAGTCAGCTGCCACAGGGAATGCTATAAGGAAAATCACTTAAAATGTCAAAAGCCTCAGAGAACTAGCAGCCTATCTGGCTGGCCAGTCCTGCCATTGCGGTCTTCTGCTCTCCTACCATGGCATCTTTAGTCGGCAACATCATAGACACTTGATAAAGCATAAAGGAAAATATTTGACTGTATGAAATTTTTAAACTCATAAGACATTACAAAGACATTTGCAATACTCTTGATAAAAAGATCTAACAATAATGACAGAAAATGGGTAGATGTCCCAAACAAGCAATTCACAAAAGATACAAGTGGCCAATAATTTACTGAAGATGGTCCATTTCAACAAGAATTAAAAATGAAAGTAAGATTTCTCACCTATTAGATTTACAAGATTAGAAGAAACTACATAAAGAAAAAGGCATTATTGTATACTTTTTGTGGGAGGCTACATTGGTACAATTTTTTTTAATGGTAAGCTGACAATAATTATCAATTTAAAATGTCCATCTCTTTTAACCAACAACTCCACCTCTAGAAATCAACCCAAAGAAGGTAGTAAGATTGGAGTTATATATAAAACAGTGAAAATCCAACAATGAGGGTGGGTTATTTTTGTATAGCCATACAAGAGAGCAGGATTTGGCAAACTTTTTTTCTATAAATGATCAAAGAGTAAATATCTTTGACTTTGTGGGCCATATGGTCCCTGTCACAACTACTCTACTCTGCCATTATAGTGTGAAAGCAGCCATAAATAACTCCTAAATAAACGGGGGTGGCTGTGTTCCCCCAAAAACTTTATTTGCAAATACAAGTGGCCTGTGGGCATAATTTGCTGACCCCTGAAACAAAGTATAAGCATGCACTAAAAATAATGTAGTTCTATATATCTATAACTAATAAAGTTCTATATAGATTGGTAAAAAGATTATAAAACATGTATCCCAACAACTCACTTAAGATTATATACCAATGAGTGTACACATACACACACACACACACAGACAAACACACATATTCACATAAAGCTATCTGTCTAAAAGATGTATTATGCATTTTTTAAACTTCTAGGTAAAAGATAATTTGGGCTTTTTACATATAGTAGAGGTCATCAAACTATGGCTCATGGGCCAAATCTGGCCTCCTATTTTGTAAATCAAGTTTTATTGGACACAGACATGACCATTCACTTATATACGGTCTATGGGCTATTTGCACAACAATGGCAGAATTGCGTAGTTGTGACAGACACTGACTGGCAAAGCCTAAAATATTCATTATATCTGGCCTTTTATAGAAAAGGTTTGCTCATGACCCCTGATACCGACACAATGTTAGATGAAGTCATTATCTTTTTAACATTAGTTTTCTCCAAGAGTCCTGCAGATTAAAAATACACCAAAATATATCTATCTTTTAAAAAGGACTAAAGTCTAAGGTATGACGTAACATTTAAGATGTGATTCTGGAAATCTAGCAGCCCTCAAGCACAATGAACAACAGACAATGACATCAAGCCAATATCCATAAATCTCCGCTTATGATGGCAGCTCTTTTGAACAACTGAAAGCTGATCTGGGATGCCCAACCGCCTTTTTTTTTTTTTTTTTTTTAAGATTTTATTTATTTATTTGACAGAGAGAGAGAGAACACAAGCAGGGTGAGTGGCAGGCAGAGGCAGAGGGAGAGGCAGGCTCCCCGTAGAGCAGGGGAAGTCCAATGTGGGACTCAATCCCAGAACCCTGGGATCATGATCTGAGCCAAAGGCAGTCGCTTAACCAACTGAGCCACCCAGGAGCCCCCCCAAAAGCCCTTCTTACCTTGTGATCACATGGTAGTAATAAATCTTCCCTTCTGGATCTCGGGCTGTCTTCCAGTTGGGAGGTAAGACAATGGTTTTTGGTTTGGGAGGAGAGGGGGGTGGCAGATCCAGTAGATTATTTGTCACTACCATTTCAGGCTAAAAAGAAACACACAAATTCTTGATCAGTGACATCTCTTCTAATCTAGCTGAAAAGGACAACGTAGCCTACTTAAGCAATATGTAAAAACATACATCCACCTCTTCTTTTAAAAAAAGATAAAGCAAGGGCCAATCTGGGAAATGATCAGAGATGGTGTATATGAATAGCTTTAGGGATCTATCAGAAAACTGACAGTTGGCTCCAAGTTCACCATCCAAGAGATCACATTTAAAAATACTCAGCAGCTCAATATCTAGAGCAGTATCTTGCAACCTTAATAAAACCAATGCTAAATGGCATATACCAACTTCAGGATACTGATGAGCTGAATTAGCTTTATATAGAGCTCTCTCTCTCTCTTTTTTTAAAGAAAAAATCTGAAAAGCAAGTATGACAGAACGTTAACATTTATCCATTATCGATTTTTCTGTATGTTTGAAACTTCATATTTATATTAAAAAAATTTAATGTCACATTTTGAAAAACATAAGAACTTCACAATCACTATTAGGGACTGAATTGTTTCCCCCAAATTCATGTTGGAGCCTTAACTCCCAATGTGACTATTTGGAGAGAGCGCCTTTAAAGAGGGAATTAAAGTTAAATGAGGTCATAAGGGTAGTGCCCTAATCCAACAGGACTGGTGCGCTCATAAGAGGAAGGGACATCAGGGAATGTGGGCAGAGAAAAGGCCAGGGGAAGGTCCAGTGAGAAGACAGCCATTTGCAAACCAAGGAGAGGCCCCAGGAGACACGAAGCCTGCCGACATCTGATCTTATAGACTTCTAGCCTCTAGAACGGTAAGAAAAGAAATTTCTGTTGTTTAAGCCACTCGGTTTGTGGCATTTTGTTATAGTAGCTCTAGCAGACTCATAATAAGTTGCTATAAGAATATATGCCCTTAACTGTTTATTCTATGTAAGCCAGTTAACAAAGAATCATTTTTCTAGCTTTACCTTTGCTTGGGCAAAGAGGAACCCGAGATCCCAGGCTCAGATAAAATGTGACCACTTTTTTTTTTTTTAAGATTTTATTTATTTGACAGAGAGAGACACAGCGAGAGGGAACACAAGCAGGGGGAGTGGGAGAGGGAGAAGCAGGCTTCCCATGGAGCAGGGAGCCCGATGTGGGGCTCGATGCCAGGACCCTGGGACCATGACCTGAGCCAAAGGCAGACGCTTAACGACTGAGCCACCCAGGCGCCCCAAAATGTGACCACTTTTAAGCGAACCTAGGTCTTTGAGCATCACTGCTTTGTGTATACCACTAATCCCTACTTGAGGTAGCTGCTATTTTTTGGTGTCCTGCTCAGTTCTGCTTCATTCCTGTAGTCCTCTAGCCTATAAAGTGACCGCTCTTCCCTAAGCTTTTGTGTCACTTAATATTTCAAATCCAAAAAAAAAAAAAGGAATACTTCAAATCATTCAGAACTTACTAAATTACTAATCCTTCCCACACTTGGAAATGATTCTTTCCCTCCTCAAACTATCTGCACCTTTTGTGACACTAATCTCTACTTTTAGGATTATTCACTGTGATCCTCAACTCTTAGTGGAATGTCAGCTTCTAAGGATAGGAATGGAAGCTTAGGTTTGTATTAAGAGTTCCCAGAAGGGCCCAACTCATAGCAAGCCCTCAAATACCTGCTGGAAGTGCAAACAGTCTTGGCCCCCACCTGTCTTCATGCACTGTCTTCATACTCCATCCCCACTCACTGTCCTCCCTGTCAAAAGCCACTACCACTCAGATGATGCTGCAGGAGGCTTCTCCGACTATCAGAATTCCAAAGTGCTAATGGGTAAGTTATTCTGTTTGGCTGCTCAATTGCTTCCAATGCCAACTCCTATTTCCCACTTCATCAAGATTTCACCACAGCCTTCTCCATATGTGGCAGAATACCATACTGTACAACAAGTACAGGGAAGGAGATCACTCATTTTTTTTACCACTAGTCTGCGGTGTCTAGTGTAGTATCATATTCTCGTGCTCCATAAAATAAAAACAGCTACTTGAGAAAATTGTTACGTTAGAAATTCACAGCAAAGTATAAAAATACAAGGTCAGTTAAAATTACAAATAAAAGGGATACCAGAAGCAAAATATGTATCTATCAACACTGCCGTTAATTCTACAGAATTTTTTTAAAAATGGTTGAGTAATGCTTCCTCAGGGACACAAGCACTTGAGTGAAACTGGGGACTACAAAAGTTAAAAACAAAAAACAGTAAAAAAAAAACCAAAAAAACAAAAGTAAACCTTCTAAAGATGAGGTATGCAGCCAATGAGCATTTTATCAACTGAAATATTTCTTACTGGCTGTAAGGGCTGAGGCTGCCCTGGGGCGACTATTGTCGTCACGGCCGCGGCTGGCTGGACCACCACTCCTTGCGGGTGAGCGGTGAAAATCTGTTGTCCCTGGATATACTGAAGACTTGGCTGGGCATAACTCTAAAAGATAAAATGAAGAAATCCACAATTTAGACGTTTCTAGCTCTAATACAGCAATAATTAATTTCGAAGTTGGCATCATCTTACTGGAATCCATTAATTTTTAAAAACTTTTAGTAAAGAATATTTGGATACAAATGTGTAAAACTCTTTCGTTGCAAACACAGAAGTTTCTTTCTTTTCTTTTTTTTAATAATTCCCTAGTCATTTACTTACCTTGGTTTTATCATTTAAAAAAAAAAAGAAACCCAGAAAAAAAAAAACTGGGGGGCAGTGGGGGGGCGGCTCCTAGGAGCTGTCCGAGGCCGCAGTACTGGAGTGCAGCACTTAGGATATCCAAGAGACCGTTACCCAGGGCTCTTTGCAGAGAGCCTTTATACCACCAACTAAAAACTACCAGGTTGTTCTGACCAGAAAATGTCAAAGACAGTCAGGGATTTGTAGCAGAGGAAGTAAGATGGTGATAAAATTTTAAACTTGTCTTTTAGCTTTCTGTAGTCTTCGATAATACAGCTCCTTCCAAGGACGACGGCAGAATTCATTTCATCCAAAATTCTTACGACGCATGGATTCATACCATGCTTTATGAAGCTTGAAGCCCTTTCATATACATTGTCTCATTTAGTCCCGAGTCCCGACCACCATCAAAGGTTGGTATCTCCCACACCTGGAGTTAACTAAAAAAGTGCCATGGCTGCAACTTACACCTACTCTGGAATTAGTTCTCATTGAAAGAAAAACTGCTTAAAGAAGAGGTGACACCAGGGGCGCCTGGGTGGCTCGGTTGGTTAAGCGGCTGCCTTCGGCTCAGGTCATGATCCTGGGGTCTTGGGATCGAGCCCCACATCCGGCTCCCTGCTCAGCGGAGAGCTTGCTTCTCCCTCTCCATTTGCCTGCCACTCTGCCTACTTGTGCTCTCCTCTCTCTGTCAAATAAATAAATAAAATCTTAAAAAAAAAAAGAAGAGGTGACAATCCTAAAAAATAACCCTGTTGTCTTAAGAGGTGATGACTACCAAGGAAATGAACAGGTATCCTGTACTTAAAGACAGATTTTGATCCTCAAACTGAGATTCTACCACATAAAATGATTTCAGAGGCATATATTGATTGATAAGTACCCAAAATACAAAATATAACCATTCCAAATGATACCAGTAAATAACCAAGGAGTCTGAATAGGCCAATGGAGCTAACAAGATTTCTGGATGAGTAAGTACTGAGAAGGCACCGAGAAAAAGAGAAGAAGAATACATTATTTTTTTTTTAAGATTTTATTTATTTATTTGACAGAGAGAGACACAGCGAGAGAGGGAACACAAGCAGGGGGAGTGAGAGTGGGAGAAGCAGGCCTCCCGCTGAGCAGGGAGCCTGATGCGGAGCTCGATCCCAGGACCCCGGGATAATGACCTGAGCCGAAGGCAGATGCCCAACGACTGAGCCACCCAGGAGCCCCCCAAAAAGACTTTTTAACGCTGATGCATACCCACACAATACAATCAGAGTTCAGTACAAAAGGATATCAGCAAAAAAGATGATCAAATACTGTTTAAGAAACTTAAAAGTATAATCTCAAAGGCAAAGTATAAATAATTCTTTAAGTTTAATTTCAACTTTGCTAAAAATAAGCCATAAAACAAAACATATCTACCTGGGTTCTAGTCTATCATCACCAATTTATCTGGAAAGTGAACTTCCAAGGGCCCTGATGCCCAATAAGAAGCATCCTGAAGAGTGGATACAAGAAGCAAGTCCCTGTGCATACAGGGGGTTAATATATATGTGCTGGTAAATCTGATTCTGAGTAAAAACAGTTTCTGGGGGGCGCCTGGGTGGCTCAGTAGGTTAAGGGTCTGACTCTTGGTTTTGGCTCAGGTCATGATCTCACAGGTGGTGAGACCAAGCCCTGCATTGGGCTCTGTGCTCAGTGGGGAGTTTGCTCAGAATTCTCTCCCTTTACCCTTCCCCACACTCATGCACACACATGTGCAAGCGCGCGCTCTCTCTCTCAAATAAATAAATAAATAAATCTTAAAAAAAAAAAAAAGTTTCTGGGAGGCTGAAGAAGGCAGTAAACTGATAAACATGTTATCTCCAGAGTGATCAAGAGGTTAAGCACCCAAATCTACAACAGAAAAATGCTAATATTTTGGAGGCTAAAAATTCCTTTGACCCTCAGTAATTCTTTGCTCCTGGAGAATTTGTCTGACAAGATGAGAGTTAATAAGTAAGGCTCATCAATGGAGACACTTTAAAGGACCTGATTAATGTGAAGTAAAGCTATGGTTTCTTTAGCATGAAGACTGGCTCCAAATGCTGGCTGTGCAGTGACTTCTGAACTGAAATGGCTTTACCTAGTTTGATCATTCCCTGTATTTACCAGATGAGGCTCCAGACAAATTTCACCTGTTCCTAAAATGCAAACATATATTTAAAGGAT
The DNA here is from genome assembly GCF_004348235.1 of Phoca vitulina. Lineage (NCBI taxonomy): Eukaryota > Metazoa > Chordata > Mammalia > Carnivora > Phocidae > Phoca > Phoca vitulina. The sequence goes on from NW_022589716.1 coordinate 5,707,714, forward strand.
AATAATTTATCATCAGGAAAGAATGTAGCACATGCTGGAAATAACTTCCAAACGAAATGCCAAAAATATCTGAACGGTATCAGCCTTGCTAGACTTAAAAAAAAAAAAAAGTCACCCAAGATAGCAATAATCATTTAGAGGTACAGTGTTTAAAGCCCAGACTGTCAAAAAGAAAGAGGAAAATGAACATTCTTCAGGGTTCTATAGAATCTGTCCAAACCAGCTGACAATCACATGCCAATGCCAAAACTAAAAATAGCAATGAAAAGGGAAAATGGGTTTGCAGTCCCACTGAGGTTCATATGAAAGATGTACACACTTGTGAGACATAAATAGCATATGCCTATCAAGTTTCTCTATCTGCTGGGGGAAAATCTGTAGGAGACTGGCTCTCCCCTTCAAGAGACTTGAAATTACACAAAAGCTAATTTCTCAAACATAAATCCAGTCTACAAATATCTTTAAAATAGGACTTCCCATGGAAATTACAAGAGAAATCTAAAAAGGTCTAAAATGTTATAAAAGGGAAAACATAATTATTCTGCCCCTACTTCTAGAGAGGGAAAAAAAATCACTATTACTTGATATCTGCGTCACTTCACTTCATAATGTGAAAAATTATAGTCCTTAGCACTGCATTTTTTGAGATGTGATTTAGTATGACTTTGTAAGAATAGGTCACTTAGTAATGTCACAAAACAACTATAAATCATGTGGCCTCAGTTGAAATTGGGCTTTTATGTTTAATAAGCAATTATGGCAAAAAATGAAAGTCACCTCTGATTGCACATCTGCTCCAAACGTCAAAGATACTGCATACGTACACACACAAATTTGTATTATATCACATACTACCTTCACTGTCAAAGTTATCATATCTTGCAAACTCTCAGTAGCTCATGTTGGTACGGTCAATACTACGCTCAAACACAAATCTCAAGGCCTCCTCCTGGAGGTCAGATCTTTAGACCAGACACCAGAGAGACGACCCTGACTAGGGGCATTTCACACCCCACTAACGTCAATACTCTCTCAGTATCATTAAGGTAACTGAATAATAACTATAATTAAACCTTCAAGGTACATGGTGTTTTAAATCTATCATTATTAGTATCCATTATCTCATACAAACCTCAACCACTCTGAGGCATTCAGCTCATTTCATAAATAATAAAACTAAAACTGAAGAATATAAACCTAAGCACCTCTCTCCAAGACATATATTAAATGATGGACAGGGACTCAAAACACATACACACTAATAACATGTTCTATGTTTCTCATCACCCAAAGCCCAGCATTATCTCTGATAACTAATCTCACAGAGAAGGAGAGGACAGTCTGGACCATCCAACTCCATTTATCTACCACTCTAGCATACACAAAATAGATTAGGGAGCCAACAAATGACTCCTTGGTAGGAACAGAATGGAAAACTGTAAGCAAGCAAAACTGTGATGCTTGAGTCTTAAGGCTGTGACTAAACCTTTTGCTCAGTGGGATGGAAAAAATAGACTCCATTTTATAAGAATGGCCAAATGACCAGTGACCTCTCTCCTGGGGAGTCTTTAATAAGTATCCTCCACAGCTTTTGCTTATGCTCTAAAACCTAGGTTAAGGACATGCTTCAGGAACAGAAATGGGACAGAAGTAGACCATATTTCTTATATCTGATATACATTCTCAGGGAAAAACTCAAATGAACGGCTTGGTCCAAGAAAGAATATGGCAAGACAGCAGGAGAAGTTAGAATCTAAGAAATTTGTTTAAGACACTTAAAACAGGGGCGCCTATGTGGCTCAGTCGTTAAGCATTTGCCTTCGGCTCAGGTCATGGTCCCAGGGTCCTGGGATTGAGCCCCACGTCGGGTTCCCTGCTCGGCGGGAAGCCTGCTTCTCCCCTCTCCCACTCCCCCTGCTTGTGTTCCCTCTCTCACTGTGTCTCTCTCTGTCAAATAAATAAAATCTTAAAAAAAAAAAAAGACAGTTAAAACATTCTGTAGGAGGCAAAATTAAACATACAAAAAGAAAAACAATACTTAAAAAAATCGACACCTGATGGCCAATAACACCGATTTTCTTTCTTTCTTTTCTTTTTTTTTTTTTTAAGAGTTTTATTTATAAGGGGTGCCTGGGTGGCTCAGTCGTTAAGCGTCTGCCTTCGCCTCAGGTCATGATCCCGGGGTCCTGGGATCAAGCCCCGGGTGGAGCTCCCTGCTCAGTGGGGAGCCTGCTTCTCCCTCTCCCCACCGCCTGCCCGTGCTCTCACTATCTCTCTCTCTCTCTCAAATAAATGAATAGAATCTTAAAAAAAAAAAAAAAGATTTTTATTTTTAAATAACTTCTACACCCAACAGGGGCTTGCACTCACAACCCTGAGATCAAGAGTCGCATGCTCTACAGACTGAGCCAGCCACGCACCCCAACATCCATTTTCTTACTAGCCTTATTTAGCACTATAACATTCATTTTAAGCCAAACATGAAAGGAAAAAAAACACCTAAGAATGTTCAGTGTAGTGCTATTTATAATTACAAAAAGAACTTTTAAATGACTATCCCCAGGAAAATGGATAAGCAATGATTTGATAAGCAATGGGAAATAATATAGCCATTAAAATGCGTATCTGTATATTCACACGCATATATAAAAATACAGAGTAATTTGGGAAAATGGTTAAGAATCATGTTAAGTAGAAATAATGGGATAGTTTCATGTCTTCAAAATTACAAATACATAAAATATATAAGTGTGTGGATAAAGAGATCATACAAAATGAAAGTAGTTAACAGTTACAATCTCAGGAATTAAAACTGGATACTTTGTCATGGCCTTACAAACTAAATTTTGATGCAGCTTCATCACAAAAATACTAACAGAAATAATATTATTGGTCAGTGCTAAGTAATGTGTGCAGGAAGCATCCCTGCGAGTCTCCCCCATCCAAAATAATTCACCTTTAAGGAGTGATATGAGAGACGTAGGAATGTGGTGAGGATGCTTTATACATTCTTCTTTTTTGTTTTTTTAAGCCTAAAATGTACTGCTGTAGGGGCACCTGGGTGGCTCAGTCGTTGAGCGTCTGCCTTCGGCTCAGGTCATGATCCCAGCGTCCTGGGATCGAGCCCCGCATCCGGCTCCCTGCTCAGCGGGAAGCCTGCTTCTCCCTCCCCCACTCCCCCTGCTTGTGTTCCCTCTCTTGCTGTGTCTCTCTGTCAAATAAATAAATAAAATCTTAAAAAAAAAAAATGTACTGCTGTATTCTACAGAAAAGAAACCTGATTCAAAAGCACAAAAATACACCTTGAAATATAAAATCAGTATACTCAGCTTTTAAATTTAACATTACTATTTCCTACCACAGTGATATCCTCAGGCTCAGTGCATCAGAGACACTCTTGACAAACTTCATGATGATAAACATGCAGGGGATAAAAAAATAATATACACACTGGGTGGGTCTAAGAAGAAGAAAAGGGCAAGCCATTTCTTGACTCAATTACCATGACAAAGTGTTCTCCCATTGTAGGGATATGAAAGAATAAACTGTATATTATTCACTGCCTATAAGCAAAAAGGAGAGGAGTATCCAAAAGCCTCTCTCTGATCACTTGCTTTGGGGAAGTCAGCTGGAATATTGTAAGAAGCCCTATTGAGAGGTCCACGTGAAGACAGAAAACAGAGTTAACAACCATGTGAGTGAGCTTGAAAGTGAATCTTCCATCCTCTGCCTAACGACTGTAATTTCATAGACTCTGAGCCCGAACCATTCATCCAGACAAGCTACTTTTGAATTCCTGACCCACAACAACTGTGAGATGATAATTACTAGTTGTCTTAAGCTGCTAAGTTCTGGTGTAATTTGTTACACAACAGTAGATAGGTAATACAATTGATTGATATGTAAAAGTAATCAATGGCAGGACTTCAGCTTCACATCAGATTTAACATCCCATAAACAGACCAAGACACACAAGAGCGGTTCCAAAATTAGTTACCTGTACAATTGGTGGAGTTGTCTGTGAATAGGGTGATGTCACACCATAGACAGTTGGACAAGTCTGTCCTTGATAATATATGGTTGCTTGAGACTGTGCAGGAGAATACTGCTGCTGGACACTGACTGACTGTTGATTTGAATCCCAAACACCATAATTCTGTCCTTGGACTGGGCCTGGGGCTGGCACTGGCAAGACGGTGACGCTGGAGTCTTGGTGTACCACACCATCACTTTGGGCCACATACTGTGAACTGGAAACTTCCACAGGGGCTGCCACATGGGGCACCACTGGCACGGGTGGAGGGGCAGCAAGGGGTTCTGTAGAATGTCCCACCAAGGGCTGAGAATGATCGTAAGGAGCAGGAGAACACACGGGGTCCATGCTGGGTGTGGGAAGGAGCACCTTTCCAGCATTAGGGTTGCTGGGATCCACATAGGCCTGCATGGGATAACCTGGTGGGTAGCCGGCGAAGGGGTGATGAGGGGCATTGTAACCAAGAGAGTCATAGGGCAGTGGAGACGTCATTCCCAGGGTCTGCATCTGCTGCTGTTGTTTCTGAGCCTCCCGCTGAGCCACCTCTTGCTCAAACAACTTCCGACGCTCCTCTGTAGAAAGTTTATTGCGGTCTTTAATTCGTACTTTCTTTTTAGAAGTTGGTGTATCATATCTAGAAAGAAAACAGTAAGAGCATCACAAATGGTTTTCCCTAAATCAAGGACATAATCAAAGCATTAATAAAGGTTATGTCACTCAATACTAAACCATTAATCACACCAACTCCAATTTGGCATTGGTTAAAAATCGGTCAAAATTACTTAAGGAATCCTGCTGATAGAAGAGAATCCCAAGAAAACATTTAGAAAAAAATAATAACTTTATCTTTATTCTCAGATTCTTGAACTTCAAATTAAAGATACATATAATATTCTAAATAGATTCTTCTTTATAGTTGTATAGTCCTCTATACAGTCTACAAATTCTGAAATTTAAACAAAATACACTAATAAAAGCTAAAGAATTTGACGTCTGTCTGACCACAAATATTTATGACAAATTCAACAGAGGGCAGTTAAGTGAAGGATGAGAATGCACACATAAAAACATGGAGAGTTATATCCGCCTCTCTTCTCTGTGCAATACCAAGTACAATATTTTCCTGCTCAGCCTAATGCCCTGTGATGGTTTTGACAAGGCCCCCTGGAAACCGTCAGCTCCAACATTCACAAGGAGAGAACTGAGGGCTTAAAAGAGTCTGTTGTGAAGTTCTATGGAGTGAATCAAACTTTTGAGAAAGTTCTATTGGCAAAAATTTAAAAATGACAACTAATTTCAAGAGGTTTCATTGCAAAGAAACCTCTAAGAACAGCTTCACGGACAAGGGCATAACATTTATTCAAACAACAAAAAACATATGGTCTAAAAAACTCTAAGCTGAAAATTTCCTTTAAAGTGTTAATGGGATGGTAGTACCCTTAGATGCCTGGCAGAAACAAATGCAAATAGTTTATAAAGGTGCTTAAATTTAAGGTGCTTAAATCCAGGCTTCAGTGAATTCCCACAGATCAAATTCTAAGGAATATGATGAGTTCATTAGAAAATAAAATTATAAAAATATTTATACATATATCTATATAAACAAATGAGAGGAAGAAACCCACAAAAACTACTGGTACTGGAATTATCCAATACAGACTATAAGAGACATTTAATATGTTTAATGAAATAAGAGGCTATTAAAAATATTACTAAGGAATGGGACCATAAAAAACTATCAGGTAGATTTGAAAAAGAACCCCATGAAACATCTAGAAAGGAAAAAGAGTAGAAATTAAAACTCAATTATCATATAAAATTGAACATGCACATACCTGACAATTCAACAATTCTACTCACATACCCAGGAGACCCTGTTGCACATGTACATCAAAATTAGGTAATAGCACTATACATAATAGAAAAAACTCTATAACAAAATGTTACACACAGCAATGAAAATGAATAAACTGACACATACAATTGTGGATAAATCTTAGCAATACAATATCAAGTTGAAAACAAAGCAGCCTCAAATTAAACACAGAAGAGCAGCCTTTTCATAAAGTTAAAAAGTAATGTATTATTTTAAAATATATATTAGAGGACATAAAATGGTATTTTAAAAAAGGAAAGCCAGGGTATAATAAACACAGGATGCAAGACAGTGTCATCTCAAGTAGTAAAGGCAGGGGACAGTATAGAAAGAAATGGCTTAGCTAGATTTATATGATGGTTAAGATCACAGCACAAAAGTATTATAATATATGGAGAAGTTGATGCACAGAAATGGTAAGTGTCATGAACCAAGAAATAATCCAACATTCAATTCAATGTCCCTAAGATCCATAGTATGGTTAAGAGATGAGATCTGAAGAGAATTAGTAACATAGAAAACGATCTTCAAATTCAAAAAGCTCAATGAATTTCAACCAGAGAAACGAAAAAGAAATCCTCATATTAACATAGGGTAGTGATACTGCAGTACACCAAATACAAAGAGAGCATATTAAAAGCAGACCAAGAGAAAAGCCAGATTACTTAAAGAACAATTAGACCAAGAAGTTTCACAAGAGAAGTAGGGGAAGCCAGGAGACAACAATAACAGCTTCAAAGTGTTGAGAAAAACTTTTAACTCAGCAAAACTTCCTTTAAAAATGAGAGTCCATGTTCACATAAAGACTCATACATATACAAGTCTTACACTTGTAATATTCACAACAGCCATCTGGGAACAATCCAAATGCCTATCAAATAACGATTTTATAAACAAACTCTGGTAATACCTACCCAATGGACTACCACTCATTAATGAAAAGGAACTACTGAGACACATAACATAAATGGATCTCAAATGCAATCTGCTAAGAGAAAGACACATCAAATACTATCTAGAGTATGACTCCATATATACATGACATTCCGGAAAAGACAAAACCAGAGGGTCAGAAAGCAGTGGCTGGCTGCCAGTAACTAGGGATAGAAGAAGGGGACCACTCACAAAGAGCCCAAGAGAATTTTCTGAGATGACAGAAATGTCTATATGATGACTGTCAGTGGTTACTTAACTGCATGCATTTGACAAAACACACTGAATTATGTACTTATAATTAAATATTTCTATAAGAAATTTATATCTACTGACTAAATAAAGCTGATTTTTAAAACAGGGTGAGCAATGCAAACAAAGAAGATCCTTTAGACAAAAACTGAAAAATACGATAAACAAAAAGTCACTAAACAAAATCTTTTAAAGTATTTAGGTCTGAGGAGAAAGGAGAATAAAGAAACTGATAAATGTAAACAAATTAATAAGTCAGTTTGTGTACATATAAAAAATTGACAATAACTGATGGGAAGGGGCACCTGGGTGGCTCAGTCATTAAGCGTCTGCCTTCAGCTCAGGTCATGATCCCAGGGTTCTGGGATCGAGCCCCACATCGGGCTCCCTGCTCGGCGGGAAGCCTGCTTCTCCCTCTCTCACTATGTCTCTGTCAAATAAATAAATAAAATCTTAAAAAAGAAAATAACTGATGGGAAGAAGGAGCAACAAGAAATTATAATGTTGGACAAAACAGCATATAAATTGGGAAGGCTGAATGATCAGAGTATCCTAAAGTACTAATGTTGTTCAAGATACTGATTAGCTTTAGATTTTATTTAAGTGAAACATAGCGGTTAAAGAAATGCCACAAAGAATTAAAAAAAAAAAAACAAATCAATCAGCCATAAAGCTATTAATCAGACACAGAAAAGTCGGTAAAATCCTACGAACAGGAAGATAGCATACTTCTATTAACATCAAATGAAATAAACTCTAAAGCAAGTCTCAATAAAATTCTAAGAACTGGTATAATACAAACTGATTAATGGCAATTATATTTGAAATTTAACAAAAAGAAATTTAAACACACTGCAAACCATAATAGTATCTAGAACTAGGTTATGATAAAACTGCACTATCAAAAGAGTAGTTCAAATAGTACTTATGGAGAAATTTAAATCCTTACTTTACTTTGAAAAGAAAAATACTGAAAATTAATGAGATAAAAATCCCAATTATTCCAATTAAAATTTTAAAAAATTATATAATAAGCCCAAAAAAGTGGAAAAAAAAATTACCAAAATAAAAAAACACTGTTATTCAGTGATTTGTACTGAAGGTACTGCTAGCAAAATAGCAAGAGCAAGGAAAAAGGACTAGAAAGGAAAAACAAAAATTTACATGATGGGGACTGTTGACAAAGACAAAAAAAAAAAAAAAAAAGGCAAAACCCCGTATACTTTTGAAATATCAGTGAGAGTTCTATATGGTCACCAAACGAGATCAATATACAAAAGTCAATTGCGCATCTACACACCAGCAACAAGCTGAAGATGTAACCAGAAATTAAGGTTCTCAGAAATGAATACACCAAGATACCTAAGTTTTTCTGGAAGAAACTATAAACAAGGAGATTAATGAAAAACTTAATATTTAAAATATTAAAGAAGACCTAACTAGACAGAGCATATCTGAATACTCAGTTTGAATACAGGAACAGGAATACTCAAAATTATAAAGATGTCAAGTCTCTTCAGAATCCTCTTGGTGGGGGGCGGGGGTGTGGAGGGAGTAGGAGAATCGTGACAAGCAGATCCTAAGGAGAACAAGTCTCAGAAAAGAGATGACATCCCAGAAGATCAAGTAGGGGTTTGCTCTACTTGCTAACAAGACTTAATATAAGCTACAGTCACATTATTAGCCCCAAAACAGATCCTCCCACATAGAAAAACTTATTAGAGACAGTGCTACAGATCAAGGAGAAAGGATTGGGCTTTCAAGTGAATGGTGCAGAGACAACTGGGCATTCACTTAGAAAAAAATGAAACCATATCCCTACCTCACAACATATACAAAAATTAATTCCCAATAAATTAAGCACAAGAAAAGAGCATCATCACCTCAAGGATAGGGAAGAATTTCTTAAAACATAGCACTAACCATGAAGGAAATATACATGTGATATATTCAATTATACCATAATTAATAAATTCTATATATCAAAAGACACAAAAGAGTCAAAATACAAGCCACAAACTGGGAAAAAAATACTTGCAAAAATTATTACCAAAGCAGAATTATATTTAGAATACAAAGAATCTCTAAAAAATAAATCCTAAACTCAAAATGATAAATACTAAACAAACAGCACCTATAAAAAGACACTTCACAGAAGAGGAAACAGGAATGGCCAATAAATACATGACAAGATGTTCAATCTATTTAGCAATTAGGGTAATGCAAATTAAAATCATGATGAATTTACTATTACAAACCCTGACAATCTCAACTTAAAAATTCTGGCAGCTGCATTATATGAATGCAATATCTCATTTTTTCAAAAAATAAATTAAATTTTATTTTGTAAAGATTTTTTTATTTATTTGAGAGAGAGAGAGGGAGCACATGGGCAGGGGGAGGGGCAGAGGGAGAGGGAGAAGCAGACTCCCTGCTGAGCAGGGTTAGGGTTAGGGACTCGAGCCCAGGATCCCAGGACCCCGGAACCATGACCTGAGCTGAAAGCAGACGCTTAACCGACTAGCCACCCAGGCAACCCCAAAAATAAATTTAAAAAAGCTTCTCTGGAATAAATGTTTTCTAGCACCCAGTGGGTCATCATGTGGCTTGTTTTTCTACAAGCATGACAAAGACAGCCTCTGACACAGGGATCAATCAGCATTTTGACTGGTATGGCACAAGATTCACTAGAAAACAAAGTTCTAGCTTTAGAAACTTTACCATTATCTTTGAAGAGTTACCTCCCACCAATTTCCACTCTTTGGCTCCTCTAATAGCATTTAAATGTTATCAAGTAGAAACCTAGTCTTCACTGTCAAAAGAGACTCTATCTCAATATTTACCAGTAAAGTTTTATACTCACTCATCAAGAGAATATACTTACTCCAAAACCCCTTGGTGCCCAAAATCAGAAGTACCGACTTGGGAACTTTTTGCCTGGCTCAGAAAAGAGAGTAACTCACACAGGCCACTTACCTGTCATCTGGCCTTTTTGTTCCCCGCTCATAGGCAGAAGAAGGTGGTGAGAGAGAGCCCCTTCGTTTCCTTTTCTCTTTATTTTGAGTTTGCTTGTCTGGGTCTCTCTCTCTTGACCTGTTAGGAGTCTTTGGGGCAGCTGTTTGATCTCTGAAGCCAACAGCATCCCTTCCTCGTTCAGTTACTAAGGGAAAAGGGTTTTTAAAAATTTACTTGGCAGACTCTTCTCCATCATGATAGCATGTCAACTGTATAATACAATTTCTATCCAACAAATGGGTCTATGGACTCCTCCCTCACAGGCCCATCCAGAATTTGGATGAGACACAAGGTGGTGTGGTGTGTGTGTGCGCACTCTACTTCCTGAAAGTCCCTGCCATGAATTCTCTTTTCCACCTTCCCCAACCAAACTCTGAGTCCAAGCCTTCAACGTTTCTAACAAGTTCTGTGGAACACACTCATGCAAAATGTTCCCATTACCTTTAACAGGGAAGTCTGCTTGAAGTTCAAAATGTAAAAGCCTTCAACTGCCTCTGTAGCTCTGCACATTTACAGTTTACAGAAGAGCAGCCTGGCATGCTAAGCATAAAAACCTCAAAGGGAAAAAGTCTCTTCAATTAAAAAAAAAGGGGGGGGGGGGAAATAGAAAAAATTTTTAACAACTACCATTTCAAAAGGAAAACATCACAAACACAGATGATGACAGGTAATAACTCAGGAAGTTATCAAAACCAGAGAGCTACATCTTCAAAAAAAGAATGCCATTTTCCTACTGAAAGATAATACTATTAACATTTTCTACTCAGCTTCTTTACCTAGAATGGTCCTCACCCAACTCCACTGTCACTGCTCCCAAAAGCTGTGCTAGGTATTACTTTTTCACTGACCTCACCTCCTACTTTCTCACCCCCCTAAGAAGTCTAAATCCCACCACTGAATATTTCAATATAAATTAACTGGTACCACATGCTGCTGCTTTGTTAGCACGGCTACCCTGATTAATTGGACTGCTCTCTTCTTAAGAGAATTTCTTATAAAATATCTCTCACAGCACAGAGCAGATTCACAATAAACACTAACTGCTTTTTCTTTTTCTCACCTCAGAAAAACATGCTATTACTTGTTTTCTTCCCTAGTGGCAGGGTTAGGTTTACATACGCCATTCTTGTAGTTCTCCTGTTGGTGGGCCCAAAACTCCATTTATTTGCAAAAACGGTTAATCAAGAGCCATGTATGAGCATTTGCCAGTGAGAACAGAACTCATCTCTACCACACGCTGGTAGAAAATGCTATACAATTAAAACAACTGTTCCAGCTCACAGGGTAGTAGAACACATCATTCTTTTGGGAAGTACTACTATCTAGTTTCATCTAGGTCTGCCCATGACCACCCTATTTCCTTCTTAAAACAAGGTTCCTTGTGTTGGTATTAACTTCCTTAAAATGTAGCTATTTCTTCACTATATCCTGGTAAAGTAAGAAAAGGAATCATACTAACAGTTCATATTCTGACTCTGCATCTTATAATATGTGAGGTAGAGAAGTTGTTCCATTTATTCTGGCTGATTTTTTTCATATTATAAAATGAAAGTAAAGCTAGACTACATATTTCCCAAAATATTTTACAGTTCATAGGAATTTTAAAAGTGTTAGGCTCTTTAACTGCTTGACATTGAGGGGTAACTCAGAAGCCAGGCTTTAATTATAAGTATTTCTTATAAAAAGCCTGAGACTGATGGGGGGGCACATATGTGAAGGAGAGACTAAAGCTGCCACACAAAAGGTGGCTTCCTGAAAAGATCACAGTCATCATCCATTATAGACAATTTTCAGAAGGCATCTCTCAGAGGGTACACCAGACTAGCTATTGGCAAAATATTGGGGGGAAACCCTCATAGATATTTAAGTATTGCCCATCTTGCTAATGATTTCAACTCACTGAACCCAGAGAAGCTAGGCTCGCCTGACCAAGATTACAGTGCCACTGGTTTTGCCAACCAGCACTACTCAACCCTGCCTTCTTTCTTATAGGAGAAATTCTCTGTAGCCGTAAGTAGGATGTTTGGCTATGAAGAAACTAAACCAATAGAGTTAAAAATATTCAAAACAAAAATAAAACCCCAACAATGATGCAAAGTACACCTCACAGGGCTTTAACCTATAAGATTATTTAACCAATAAGACTTAAGATTATAAAAAGCTCTTCATGCCAAAAATAGAGAAAAAGACCAAAAACAAAACAAAACAAAAAAAACAAAAAGGAAAAACGCCAAAAATATGATCACACTGGCTCCTTCCCTCTATTTATGTTGGGTCAATTCTGGAGGGCTCAAGAGATCGACAATAGCCACGATAACTGATCTATTGTTTTCATCTTTAAAGAAGCATATTGGAAAATAACCAAGTGGTAAAACCCAGAAACCAGACTACCATGGCCTCCCTGTTATCTTTTCTGTAATAATGATTTTTTTCTTTTTTTTCCCCCAAGATTTTTAAGTAATTTTTAAGTAACCCAACGTGGGGCTCAAACCTACAACCCTGAGATCAAGAGTCATATGTTCTACCAACCTAGCCAGTCAGACACCCCTGAAATAATGATTCTTAACCTTGTAAGGGATCACTGGCTTCCTGAGAATCTGATGAAAGTTTTGAATTTTCCCCAGAAAAATTCATGTAAATAAAGGATTTTGCATATAAACATCTACAGGTAAAGACTTACACAGACATTTAGGAATACAGGTTTAACAATGCCTGCTCTAGAGGAATAAATGGAAGAAAAGCTTCTAAAAGCCATGATTTCAAGGAAAGCAACAACATAGGCAGTATAAAGGGACATCTCCTTTGGCAAAAATTCACTAAGAAAGAATAAAAAGGCAAGTTTCCAAACTTTTACACCAATTATTTCATTTACCTAATTACATACTGTCCAGTTTCAAAAACAAAACAGCTGAAGTTCTTATCATTTACCTCTGCATATTTCCAAAAGAGTATTTGTAAAGCCATATACACAGAGTACCTCTGAATACCTACTTGTGTTCTCCTTTTCAGTTTGACTTTTCTTTGGAATTCGATATACCTCCTGCAAAAATAAACCAAGAGAAGGGTTATTAGCATGGAGTGCAAGTGATTGTGTTTAAGCTGACTGATTTCACATGGTGACAAAGAAATAGGAATGGGCTGGTATTTAATTATTCTCCAAAATTTGACTTACATCTAGCTTTAAATAAGAATAGATGCTGGTCCCTTAAAAACAAGTAAAAATGTGTAACATATAAGCTACACATACACACACACACACATTTATTATGTATATTTATGTTTCATTTTGTTTTTTAAACATCTACCAAGAGGCTTATATGATCTCATTAGCCAAGTAGCAAACTAATTATATTTCTGGAAGGAATATACTTCCTGATAATCTTCTTTCCATATGCTTTCTGCATATAAAATGAAGTCATCTATAGTTCCTTTACTGAGAGTATTCATCAGAACACTCTCATAAGAACAATTCTAACCTCTCACTTGCCATCGCTACTTAAGGGAAGAAGGTTAGTAATTACTTAGCTATATAAAAACACCTCAGAAAAACTGTATGTGTGAAGACAATGCCTGTTGTTCCTATTTTTCTATAAATGAAAAACTTGGCTAATGGCCAAATGTAGTATTTCCTTTGTTATTTTTAAAAAGAAAAGATAAACATTAGATCATTGTTCTCTTGAAACAGCATCTAAGTGTACCAAAATTGTTCTTGACAAATGTAAACTATGTTTTTAAGCCCTGAATACCTTTTCTTGATGTAGGAATCTAAGGCTTAGAACACGTTCTGTCCCCTGACAATCCCTTGCTGTTTTAGTCATCAAGTAGCTCAACATTTCCTTATCCAGTCACCTTGGTAAGTGGGCAAATGGCAAATCCACACATTCTCAATGGAATATCACATGATACTCTCCATTTAGAGTAATCTCATAATACTGACCATACCTATATGATTTGGTAATTTCATTTTTTTTTTTTAGCAACTGTAGTCCAAGAAAATCAAAGAACTCCTCTTTCCACATGATTATTGGTTCTAGCAGTATGTGTGGAAAGTAAGAGATAATCCACATGCCATACAACTGAGGAAGGGTTAAGATTTAATATTCAGTTGCAATTAAAGATGATAAATACAGACCAAACAGATACTGGGCAATCTATATGAATATAGATTTTTTAGAAAAAAATCCTTCAACACTTCATACATGCTGATAAATTACCTAATAAAGATGATGACTGTCATGATTAGATGTGTACTTATCCTGTGTGTCAGGTTATCATACTAAGCATTTCAAATGCATTACCTTTTTTGAGCTTCAAAACATCTCTATGAGGTTAAGTACTATTATCTCCATTTTACAAATGAGAAAACCTACTTAAAAATCTTAGCAACCTGACCAAGGTTATGATGCTATCGGACAGCATGACTCCACAGCAATTTTATCTTCTGTACTAGATGACCCAGGATATGGTTAACAGCATTATCTGGGAAGGAGTACCACTTGAGGAACCTAAGCATAAATGTAGGTGGCATCCTCTATTCCCCCAGCCCCTCTTTCATATGTAGGACTTCCACTAGAGCTGTGATTCTCAACTCTGGCTGCACAATTAGACCACTCCAGGAAACTTTCATAGACATACTATGCCAGACAAATAAAATCTAAAATTCCGGGCATGAGTCCCAGGCATCTGTATTTTTTTTTTTTTTAAGCTCTCCACATGATTCTGTTGCCTACATGTAGAAGGTTGAGAACCACTGAACTACTATCTTCTCTTAGCAGCCTTCACTCATTCCTCCTCACAAGGGAGAATTTGAGAGAACAAACTGTATATGCCTGTCCTCAGCTCAAAGCCACCTGGGGGTGGCTCCTCCGAGGAAATGTCTGGAGTTGTCAAGCTGTCAGTGTCTAGCTGTGGGTAATAGTGAATCAGGGTATTGTATTTATAATACAGTATTTATACAGTAAGGACAAAGCTGACATTCTTAGCTCTGACTCCTCTGTCCACCCCCCAGGGGGTTACCAAACTTGGGGAAAAAGTAAGAATGCCACTTATCAGCACCTACTCACACTATAAGAAAAAACAGGTATTCTATTAATTTTTGAAGGCTTGGAAATGACTGTTGCATTTGGTACTCTGTAAATCTAGGCACTCCAAAAGGTAACGTGTTCATCATAAAGGCTGCTTAGAACATACAGATATGCAGGTCTGTGTCAACTAAGGATTACATAATTTTTACCTGTTTAGTTTCTTTTGCCTAAGATCTTGGGCATTACAAGTGTCCATTACAAGCATTTATAGTAATTTATCACACAGACCTCAAGCTGGGACCCATTCTATGGTGGCAATTAACGCACCAGAGGAAATGTTTCTCAAAAATATATTAACTCTATCAAAAGCTTAGAGCAACTGGGGGCTATTGGGTGGCTCAGTCAGTTAAGCATCCAACTCTTGATTTCAGCTCAGGTCATGATCTCAGGGTCGTGGGATTGTGGAGAACGGCCTGAGCCTGAGATTCTCTCTCTCCCTCTACCTCTTCCCTCACCCCCTGTCTAAAAATAAAAAAGTTTAGAACAAATGCTAAGTAGAAAATGTATTCCGATATTCACAAAATGGATGATTATTACTGACTTGTGACCAAAAGCTATTGACTTTTACTCTGTACCTAATACTATGGGGAACAAATTCCATCAACATGCACCCAAGCGCTAAGGAGCTACTAACTTGATCCTCCTCTTCATATAGTTAAAGCTGTATATAAAATTTTGGGGCACCTGGGTGGCTCAGTCATTAAGCGTCTGCCTTCGGCTCAGGTGAACTGGGATCAAGCCCCGCATCGGGCTTCCTGCTCGGCGGGAAGCCTGCTTCTCCCTCTCCCACTCCCCCTGCTTGTGTTCCCTCTCTCGCTGTCTCTCTCTGTCAAATAAATAAAATCTAAAAAAAAAAAAAAAGCTGTATATAAAATTTAAACTGGAAACTCAAATTATCTACTTCAAGGCCCTGAATTTTTCCAAAGTCCCACAATAATGCAACCTGAGAAGGAAGCAGTCATATGAAGATTACTGTAATATTTCTTAAAATTATTCTATCTTGTGGATAAATAGCAATAAGGTTAGCTTACATGATATGGAACACTGGAATAGTGTCATACACCTGCAGGCCATTGCAGAAAAATGTTTATCTGAGTTGGCTTCACTCACATTAACACTCCATGTAAAATCATTTTCCTCTGTTAAAAATTCTACTCAAGAGACTGGCATGTTATGAAAGAACACTCAATTGTGAGTCAGGAGGCCTGGGTTTTGGGATTATCCCTCCCCTCAGAGAGGCCTAAAAGAATCTGGTTCCCCACTCCACCTAATATTCTTCACCTATCACCCTGTTTTACTTCTTTAGTGTCTAGGTGCTGCTCCTAATTAACACACACTCACATGCACTCAAATTCTTATTTGTTTAAGTGGTTTTTTAAAAAAGATTTTATTTATTTATTCGCCAGAGAGAGAGAGCAGGTGAGCGCACGAGCAGGAGGAGTGGCAAAGGCAGAGGGAGAAGCAGGCTCCCTGCCAAGCAAGGAGCCCAATGCGGGACTCGATCCCAGGACTCTGGGATCATGACCAGAGCCGAAGGCAGACACTCAACTGACTGAGCCACCCAGGTGTCCCTTGCAGCTATAATTCTTAAGGGCCAAGATTGTCTTACTCTTTGCTGTATCTCTAGCAAAAAGAAAATGCCTGGCACATAGACAACACTCAACTACTTGTTGAATGGACCAGTAAGTGAAATACTACTCATAATTTACAGAAATCACCACAGTGCTAAAAAACTTCAAAGTATTACACAGCTCATTTTTTAAAACTCACTAAATCTATACCTTCATTCTCTTTCATCCCTGGTAAGAATGCTGTTTACAGGCCTCACATATAACCACAAACATGTTTGTGGAGTTGTATTTCCAGGGTCAGATTAGTAAGTGTGCCTCCGCAACATTTTGAACTCTTATCAATGCTTAGAACTGCCCACTCTTGGGCAATTAATCATTCCTCTTCAAGGGCTCAAAATCAATCTTCAGAAATTGTTTGATACACACTAAGTCACTGATAAGTTCATGCACAAGCAATGCATCCAACATCCCTTTATAAAAGTATGTAAATATGTGTGGAGTTGTTTTTAATTTGTAGACACAAAGAACAAGTTCTTTGATGGCTATTTGTGGAAATCTGGTATGCTCATTTAAGAGTCTCATGCTCTACCGACTGAGCTAGCCGGGCGCTTGGTATGCTCATTTAAATAACAAGTATTTAGGTAGAGACTAGGTGTTAAAAGCACGTATCAAGGGTCTCCTATTTTTAAAGGACACTGGAGATACATAGTAGCGGCCACTAAGCGGTTTACAGGCTAACAATGTGGCTGACAATTCTTACTGCATGCCATGTCCTTTAACTGCATTCTCATACACTCTTACATTGCTATGAGCAGTACCTTTGCTGTATCTACAGTACATAGAAAACAGGCTCAGAGAGGTTAAATAACTATACCAGGGTCATACGATGCCACAGTGAGCTATATATTGGACCCAGGATCTAAGCCTAGATTTGTCTCTGTCCAAAGCATACACTTTTAACCACTACTACTACCTCCTGAACACTCAAGGAAAAGAAAAAGTAAACATACACTATCATATACTAAAACTGGCCTTAGGAGAGAGGACTGGAAAAAGCATCCTGAAGGAAATAAACATTTGAATTATATTGAAGGATGACTAGGAGTTGTATATAGAAAGAAAGAGGACGAAAATAAAAATATGGTAGACCGAACACATGTGTTTATTACAACTCCATCCTGAAGTCCTATAAAATGACAGTGAAAGAACAAAAAAGTATAGACCCATCCATATTATCTTTTCTTTCTAGGAAATGAATACTGAATGTACATGTATACTTAAATTTCTTTTATTCTATGCATTCTCTTTCATGTTCTTTCATTTGATGATTCACAAAGAAAAAAAGTACTGTATCCATGAAATAAGATGCTCTTTAAAAGAGGACAGCAAAGGGGCACCTGGGTGGCTCAGTCATTGGGCATCTGCCTTCGGCTAGGGTCGTGGTCCCGGGGTCCTGGGATCGGGCCCTTGCCTTGGGCTCCCTGCTCAGTGGGGAGCCTGCTTCTCCCTCTCCCACTCCCCCTGCTTGTGTTCCCTCTCTGTCTCTCTGTCAGATGAATAAATGAAATCTAAAAAAAAAAAGAAAGCAAAAATAAGAATAAGAACTAGGATAGAAAAAAGAGTTGAAGGTCATCCAGAAAGCAGAACAAAAAATCAAGAAAGAAAATGGGAGATCAAAAAATAAAATTAGAGGATAGGTGATAGATGACTTACATCTAATAGCAGGTATGCCAAAAAGCAAGGAGAGAGAAGACTGAGGGAAGTATAAAATTTTTTTTAAAAAAGAAAATTTTTTAGAACTTAAAGACATGAGTCACCAGATGGAGTCAGAGCACCTACAAAGGAATCGAAATGGCATCAGACTTCAATAGACAGCAATGCTGTAAGCTAGAAAATGATACAATGTCTTTAACATTTTATTTTTTTTTTTTTATTTTTATTTTTTTTTAAAGATTTTATTTATTTATTTGAGAGAGAGAGAATGAGAGACAGAGAGCATGAGAGGGAGGAGGGTCAGAGGGAGAAGCAGACTCCCTGCTGAGCAGGGAGCCCGATGCGGGACTCGATCCCAGGACTCCAGGATCATGACCTGAGCCGAAGGCAGTCGCTTAACCAACTGAGCCACCCAGGCGCCCTGTCTTTAACATTTTAAAGAAAAATTTATTCCCAGGGGCACCTGGGTGGCTCAGTCGGTTAAGAAAAATTTATTCCCAAATGATAATTACATGATCTGCCAAACAAGCAAGAATAAAATAAAGGCATTTTTCAGATCTATAGGGTCTCAAGATTTTATCTACCAGAAGAGAATGTTGAAAACCAAGACTGTGGAGGGTCTAAAATTCAAGATTCTCAATTCTGTGTCACACATTTCATAAATTATCTACAGTGTAAAAAGTACCATACTAGATACTTAAAAAAAACAAACTAAACAATTCCTGAGAGAACAATGGAAAAACACTGGAAAGTTAATGTAAATCAATTACTTAGCATTTAGAATATGACACAGACATATACACATTTGTATATAAATTCAACAACTGGGCATTCAATATCCAAGCTCTATCTTTGAGCAAGTAACCAGGAAGTGGTGGCTACTTAAAAATAACACCTGCAAAAGATCTAAAGATGTCATTCAAATCTGTCATAACTTTGAAAAAAGTTATCTTTCAACAATACTGTCCCTAACAGAAAATCTTAAGTTATCTAGAAACTGCACTTTTAGAGTGACTGCTACAATTAGCAATAGCAATTTTTTAAAAAGATTTTATTTGAGAGAGCGTGTGGGCTTGCGTGCACTGACAGGCTCACACCCCCGAGCATGGGCAGGGGGTGGGGGGGGGGAGGGCAGAGGGAGAGGGACAGGCGGACTCTGCACTGAGCCTGAAGCCCAACATGGGGGCTCGACCCCACCACCCCACCCGGAGACCATGACTTAAGCCGAAATCAAGAGTCTGATGCCCAAATGACTGAGCCACCCAGGTGCCCCAAGCAATTTTTTAATTTAAAAAAGGAGATGGATGTTTTGAATATGGATTACTAAAAAAATGATGCTATTAATAAAAATGTACATCAGAGAATGATGAACCAGCCTGTAAGAGAAGACTATGAACTTGCATCTGAAAGGCAAGTGGAAGCATCAACAGAAAGCTGAAATACAGATCTGAAATTTAGGAAACAGGCTAAGGAAAGAGATCTACATTTTGGGAAAATCTTAAAAGATGGTAACTTATATTGATTATGGTACTTAGGAGATGGCCAAGAGAGAAAGTACATAAAGAAAAACAGGCTGACTTGAAAGAAAATAAAATTTAAGGGTTGAAGCTCTTTATACTTAATTTGTACAGTACGTTTTCTATTTTTTAATAAATACTTGCCAGCCATCCCACTTCTGAGCAAATATCCAAAGAGAATGAAAATGGGATCTCCAAGAGAGCTGCACTCCCATATTCACGGCAGCATCACTCACACTAGCCAAGATATGGAAACAACCTAAGTGTCCGTTAACAGATGAATGGAGAAGATGCAGTGTACAATTACATGATGCGACATTATTCAGTCATGAGAAAAAAAGAAATCTTGCCATTTGTGACAACATGGATGAACCCTGAGGATATTATGCTAAGTGAAATAGTGAGGATGCACAGAAATTGAAAACCTTATACACTACTGGTAGGAATGTAAAATCGAACAGCTATCATGGAAAAGTGTCTGGCAGTTCCTCAAAAGTTAAATATGGAGTTACCATGACTCAAAAACTCCACTCCTAGATACATACCCAAGAGAAATGAAAGCCAGTATTCACACAAAAATTTGTACATAAAAATTCATAGTAACTGTATTCCTAACAGTCAAAAAGTAGAAACAACACAATGTCCATCAGCTGATAAATGGATAACAAAATGGGTTAAAAAATATCCATACAAGGGAATATTATTCACCTATAAAATGGAATTAAGTACTGATAAATGCTACAACACAGATGAATCCTAAAAACGTTATGCTAAGTAAAAACCAAATACAAAAGGCCGTTATTACAGTATTCCATTTATCCTTGTTCACAGATTGTGCAAATTCACCAACGCACTAAAATTTCTTTGTAATCCTCAAATCAGTAAGTTAGAAAAAATGTCACTAATTCTTCCCCAAGAAGTCAAGACTACCACTGATGTTTTTTGGTATACTTTTTCCAAATAATGGACTGATAACATGATGCAACACTATTCCCCAGTCTCTCAGAATCCTTTCAGCACTCTTTTTGGAAATGCTTCTAGTACACTCATACCCTTGTATATTTTCTTTCCAACTTCTTTAATATCATTTTCACTGACTTTATGAAATCAATGCATTTTTATTTTGTAACAGGTCTACATTGTATTTGTACTGCATTGCCCAATTTTTATAACAGTGAGACTTTAGCTAAGAAAGACAACAACCCTTTAGACAAAGACAGATGCTAATGTTAACAGAGATGGGATGTTTAGATGACAATTTTTTAGTGTTCAGCTCATCAATTAATGTTTTTTGTCATAATGTTTGCTTCTCTAAGCAATCTTGAAACTGAAGATTAAGATACTGAGAACACCATATATTTGTGTATCTGTGTGTATCTATATATGAATGTGGACTTACGTATTTAATTACATGTGAGAGAGAAGCTTTTCCAAGGTAACTGAATGTTTGAAAATGATTTCAAAAAACCCCACCACATCCCAGGATTTTTAGGCCTTTGTGAAGCTGTAGTGCCAAAAGCAAACATACCAAATATTTATCTGGATTTACTGAACACTGAAAATTTAGAAAAAGAGGTAAGAACTTAGAGAAACATATAACAACTTTGGGTAAGATATGAACATGTCATGGAACCTGATTCACAATTCTATACACTAGTTTAAAGATTAAAAATCGGGGCGCCTGGGTGGCTCAGTCAGTTAAGGACTCTTGGTTTTGGCTCAGGTCGAGATCTTGGAGTTGTGGGATCGAGCCCTGCATCGGGCTCCGTGCTCAGCAGGCAGTCTGCTTGGGATTCTCTCTCCCCCTCTGCCCCTCCCCCAGCTTGTGCAAGCTCTCTCAAATAAATTAATGAAAAATAAAGATTAAAAATCCATTATCTCAATTAACAAAATAAAAAAATGAACATACAACATATAACTTCAATGTCTATGGCCCTACACCACCCCAAGGCCCAATCAAAGAAAAAAAATTACTGGACAAATACTGCTATGTACCCTAGCTCCTGGGAATAAACACCTTCAGTGGTAATGGCTCTATAACCAGGATTTAGCTTCCTTTAACAGAAGGAAAAATTGTTAACTCCTATCATGTCCTTGTAGAGCATAAGCGTCTGTGGTTTTACCTCACAAACTGTATTACGAATGGTGGGAGTAGAGGGATCTCCATTAGGTCACAGAGGTCTTGAGATCTGACTACAAAGAAAATTTAGAGGAGAGCATAAGTGTCTGGAGATTTCATAAAATCACACACATGAGAGAGGCAGAGGAAGGGAGAGTGAAGAAAAAGCAGAGAATAATTTTATTTATTCTTTTAAACCCCTGAAGATACTCTTCTAACTTCAGACAACTGGGCTCCCATGAAATGGAAGGTAGTAAGATTGAATTTCAGTTTTCAGCCACTCAAATGGGCAAAACATATGGTCACAGTTCTTAAAATAGGAAATACAAATGTAAAGATACTCAATACTTCATGCATAAGAGACATGCAAATTAAAACTACAATAATAGTCTATTTTTGCCTATCAGTCCAACCAAGATAGACAATATTTGTGTTGGCCAGGGTGTAGTGAAATAGGCACCCTTATGCATATACATTACTGATGAGTTAAATTGGTATAACTATAAAGATCAATTTTGGCAAGACCTATTAACTACAGATAACACAGACCAGGATTCAGATATACTACTTTTAGTAATTTATCCAACATGTATATTCCAAACAGGTATACGCGAATGTGTTCGAAATGACTTATATAAAAGTTCCATGCTAAGCTAAAGAAAGGAATCAATCACAATGGCTATTAAAATAGGGGACTGATTAATATGACTAACAGGAGACTGATTATGGCATATCTTTACAATAAAATATCACACAGGTATGAAAACTAAATTCTTTAAAACTTGGTATAAAACAAGCTTCATAATGTGTTAAATAAAAAATAAGGAGCTAAATAGTGCTTCCAGTTTTATAAAAAAGATCAATTACATGCATCCACTATGTACAAATTATCTCTGGAAGGATACACAAGAAGTTGGTTGTGCTGTCTGCCTTCAGGAAACAAGACGGGGGGCAGGGGTAGGAGCAAAACATTTCACTGTGTGCATACTGAACTTTGTATCATGTACAGGAATGGCCTATTTAAAAATTAAAATGAAAAGAAGAGAAAAAGATAATGTGCCTCAGAAGAAGCCCTCAACAAAGTACCAAAAGACTTTTTGGGCATTATGGCTGTATTCATGGTAAAGACCACCACCTGAGGGTTGTGAGGTCTCAGGCAGAGAGGCCTAAGGAACTGGACATTCTCAAAACAACTTCTAAATGCTGCTCTTCAGCAAGTGCCATACCTTAAAAGCCCTCCTAGGTCACTGCCGTTCACTTTAAACTTGTCCCCCCGGCCCCTCCTTCTTCTCCAGCCTTACCCAGCTTGACTCTAATTCAAAGAATCTATCTTAACAATGCTCAGTTTTATTCACCACACACCTAAATGTGCTGGATTTATGCTAAGTACTAAAGCACAAGGTGAACACTGGACACCAGTCCCTGCTTTCAAGACCTCTCTAGCCCAATAGTAAATATGTGTGCAGAAAAATAGTGTTTTGGGGGCACCTGGGTGGCTCAGTCGTTAAGCGTCTGCCTTCAGCTCAGGTCATGGTCCCAGGGTCCTGGGATCGAGCCCCACATCGGGCTCCCTACTTGGCGGGAAGCCTGCTTCTCCCTCTCCCACTCCCCCTGCTTGTGTTCCCTCTCTCGCTGTGTCTGTCAAATAAAAAAAAATCTTGAAAAAAAAAAGAAAAGAAAAATAAGTGTTTTCATGCTGATAATCACTGAAGAATAATCAAGGTCATGATGATTAAATGTTTCTCAATTTCAGAATTCTGTTTTCTAGGCAAATTAATTCCAAATCTAAGATTTTTCCTTACACCTTCCAAATAATTTTTCTAACTAAAACTTAAAAATCACCACAGCCCTCCAAGTGATTGCACTGAAGTTAGTATGTTGCACTGGTCAATCCAACGCTGCAGTTAAGAGTAGGTGGTCATTATTTAACATAGTACTGGAAGTCCTAGCCACAACAATCCAACAAGAGTAAGGAATAAAATGCATCCAAATTGGTAAGGAAGATATAAAACTTTCACTATTTATAGATGACATGGTACTATAATATAGAAAACTCAGAAGACTCCACCGAAAAACTACTAGAATGATAAATGAATTTGGTAAGGTTGCAGGACACAAAATCAACATACAGAAATCCATGGCATTTTTATATACCAATAATGAAGCAACAGAAAGAGAAATTAAGAAAGCAATCCCATTTATAATTGTACCAAAGATAATAAAATACCCAGGAATAAATTTAATAACCAAGGAGGTAAAAGACCTGTACTCTGAAAACTGTAAAACATCAATGAAAGATATTGAAGACAATCCAAACAAGTAGATATTTCATGCTCATGGACTGGATGAATACTGTTAAAATGTCCATACTACCAAAAACAATCTATAGATTTAATGCAATCCTTATCAAAACACCACCAACATTTTTCAAAGAACTAGAACAAACAATCCTAAAATTTGTATGGAACCAGAGAAGACCCTGAATAGCCAAAACAATCTTGGGGGAAAAAAAAAAACCAACAACAAAGCTGGAGGTATCACAATTCCAGATTTCAAGTTACATTACAAGGCTGCAGTAATCAAAAAAGTATGGTATTGGCACAAAAATAGGCACATAGATCAATGAAACAGAACAGAAATCCCAGAAATAAACCCATGTTTATATGTCAATTAATCTTTGACAAGGGAGGAATGAATACACTACGGGAAAAAGACAGCCTCTTCAACAAATGGTATCAAGAGAACTGGACAGCTAAATGCAAAATATTCAAACTTGGACCACTGGCTTACACCATACACAAAGATAAATTCCAAATGGATTAAGGACCTAAATGTGAGACCTGAAACCATAAAAATCCTAGAGGAGAACTCAGGCAGTAATTTCTCTGACACCAGCCATAGCTGCATTTTTCTAAATATGTCTCCTGAGGCAAGGGAAACAAAAGCAAAAATAAACTACTGGGGCTTCATCAAAATAAAAAGCTTCTGCACAGTGAAGGAAACAGTCAACAAAACTAAAAGGCAACTTACGGAATGGAAGAAGATACTTGGCAAATGACATATCCATTAAAGGGTTAGTATCCAAAATATATTAAGAACTTATACAACTTGGTGCGCCTGGGTGGCTCAGTCATTAAGCATCTGCCTTCGGCTCCGGTCATGATCCCAGGGTCCTGGGATCCAGCCCCGCATTGGGCTCCCTGCTCGGCAGGAAGCCTGCTTCACCCTCTCCCACTCCCCCCTGCTTGTGTTCCCTCTCTCGCTGTCTCTCAAATAAATAAATAAAATCTTAAAAAAAAAAAAAAAAGGACTTATACAACTCAACACCACAAAAACAAATAATCAAGTTTAAAAATGGGCAGGGGCATTTTTAAATGGGTGGCTCAGCCGGTTAAGCGACTGCCTTTGGCTCAGGGTCCTGGGATAAAGCCCCATGTCAGGCTCTCTGCTCAGCGGGGAGCCTGCTTCTCCCTCTGCCTGCCGCTCTGCCTACTTGTGCTCTCTCTCTCTGTGTCAAATAAATAAATAAAATCTTTAAAAAAAAGTTTAAAAATGGGCAGAATACATGAACAGGTATTTCTCCAAAGACATCACTCATCATTAAGGAAATGCAAATCAAAACCACAACGAGATATCACCTCACACCCGTCAGAATGGCTAAAATCAAAAACACAAGAAATGAGTATTGGTGGAGTGCCTGGGTGGCTCAGTCAGTTAAGGGTCTGCCTTCGGCTCAGGTCATGATCTCAGGTTCCTGGGATCGAGCCCCACGTGGGGTTCTTTGCTCAGCAGGGAGTCTGCTTCTCCCTCTCCCTCCCACTCATGCTCTCTCTCTCTCAAATAAATAAAATCTTTAAAAAAGAAAGAAAGAAAGAAAGAAAAGAAAGAAAAGAAAGAAAGAAAAGAAAGAAAAGAAAGAAAAGAAAGAAAGAAAGAAAGAAAGGAGTGTTGGTGAGGATATGGGAAAATAGGAACCCTCCTGCACTGTTGGTAAGAATGCAAACTGTTACAGCTACTGTGAAGAAAGTATGGACGTTCCTCAGAAAGTTAAAAATGAAACTACCCTAGAATCCAGCAATTGCACTGTTGGGTATTACCCAAAGAATACAAAAACACTAGTTCAAAGGGATACATCACCCCTATGTTTATTGTAGCATTATTTACAATAGCCAAATTATGGAAGCAGCACAAATGTCCATCAATAGATGAATGGATAAAGAAGAATGGATAAAGAAGATAAAGAAGATGTGGATAAAACAGATGAATGGATAAAGAAGATAGATAGATAGATAGATAGATATATGTCATTCAGCCATAAAAAAATGAAATCTTGCCATTTGCAACAACATGGATAGAGCTAGAGAGCATAACGCTAAGCAAAATAAGCTAGTCAGAGAAGATAAATACCATATGATTTCACTCATATGTGGAATTTAAGAAACAAAACAAATGAGCAAAGGAGAAAAAAAAAAAGGGAAAGAGAAACAAACCAAGAAACAGACTCCTAACTACAGAGGACAAACTGATGGATACCAGAAGGGAAGTAGGTAGGAGATTGGGTGAAATAGGTCATGGGGATTGAAGAGTATATTTATCATGATGAGCCCTGAGTATGGAAGTGTTGAGTCACCATACTGTACACCTGAAACTAATGTAACACTGTATGTTAACAATACTGGAGTTAAAATTAAAAACTTGAAAAAAATTTTAAAAAGGGTAGGTTGTCAACCCAGCACTGCAGTTAAGAGTAGGAACCCCTCTGGTGTCCAAATCATCTAGAAAATACTTTTTGAACCACAGTTCATTCCTTTCCCAACACACACATATACATATCCCTGTTTGAGAAGCTGCTCATATTTATGAACCCTTGCCCCACAAAACCCCAGTTTTGCATATGATTTCAATCATAGATCATAGGTTGAAAATCTCTGCAGGATTAAGGAAAAAAAAGATACTTGAACAAAACACTACATGGTAGTTTCTATGATTTCAGAATGAATTTGGACTTACTACAGTTTCTAAATCAGAAGCAGATTAAGAGAAATCTGAAGTATTCACCAAAGATACATAATTATGTGAACCGCCTAGCAAGGATATAGAAATCACTATTAACTGGAATAGAAAAAGAAACGGTAAGAATATGGGATTTAAATGAGAAGACCTGAGTCAATTTTCAGCTCTGTCATTTAAAAGCTAAGTCACAACCTCACAGGCCTGTTTGTTTCCATTTACAGGGGATAAAAACACCACTACTTACTTCATAGGTTTGTAAAGATTATATGACACTCATTCAAATGTTTTCTGATCACCTATCAAATAAAATAAACATACCACAGATTCAATAAGCAGCATGATACCATGGAAAAAGATGGACCTTCTTCACATCTTCAAAGATTTATGAAGTGCCAAACGACATACCTGGCTCTCACAGTACCCTGGGGAGACTTGAGTGACCAAGACAGAAGTGTTCTCTGCCCTCACACTCTGTACAAGTATGAAACGTTATGTGCTATAGCTGGAAAGGATGTTATGAGAGCATACAGAAAGGGCAGAATACTCTTAGAGGAATGGGAATGGCTTTCCTGGGGAAAGGATGAAACTTTAACGAGAAGAGACATCTAAACAAAAGACAGTGTTTTCACACCTGAGTGAATGTGTGTTTGTGTGTGTATGAACATTAGTAGCACAGACCCACTGGTGGGCCAGAACAGCTGAAGGTGATACGGCATAAATGAATAAGGACCAGACTATGCCATGGTATGCAAGCCTCATAAGAAAAACGTATTTCACTGGAACAGTGTAATGAGGAACCATTTAAAAGTTTTTTTTAAGATTTTATTTATTTATTTGACAGAAAGAGACACAGCGAGAGAGGGAACACAAGCAGGGGGAGGGGGAGTGGGAGAGGGAGAGGGAGAAGCAGGCTTCCTGCGGAGCAGGGAGCCTGATGTGGGGCTCAATCCCAGGACCCTGGGATCATGACCTGAGCCGAAGGCAGACGCTTAACGACTAAACCACCCAGGCGCCCCTGTATTAAGATGTTTAAAAGAAAACTTCTAAATTTTGCATTTCATGCCATCAAATAGTATTTTCTTCCCAAATCAAAATAAATCTGATAGGAGTTTGGGGGAAAAAATCCATAGCTGAAAGCAGGCCTATTTTTAAAATAAAAATATTTCTAAAATGTGTTTCCTTCTTGAAAAATCAGTGTATTTTTGTTGTTAAAAATAAATGAACAGGGACACCTGGGCAGCTCAGTCGGCTAAGCATCCAACTCTTGATCTCAGCTGAGGTCTTGATCTCAGGGTTGTGAGTTCAAGCCTGCCCCCCAAATTAACTGAACAAATAAAGTTTGCTCTGAGATACACTTTTCAAATTATAATCTCATATTTAATTAAATGTGTAAAGCTCTCAGTACTTTGTTAGAATTTTCCTTCTTCGTATAAGTTTAGTTTAATTATCCATATTTATCTTTCTTCCTAGTTTTTCTAATGCTAATGTGATTTCTTGTAATTCAGTAAGATACAGGGTAAAATAATGCTTTTGGAAGAATGTTTAATAGAAAATTAAAATGGCAAAAAAATAAAAACAAACCACACACACACATACACACACAAAACAAGACTCCATGAGTCTAAACTCATATTAATCAATGAATACAGAATTACATGGGGCAGCAGGGAAAGCTCTTGCTTACAAGAAGGTCAACCAAAACATACATAAGTAAAAGGAATGATGGGTTAGAAAAATCACCACTTGGCAACCATCACAGCTGTAAGCGATTCAGGCAAATTCACCAGATCTTGAAACTAATGAATAAACTTGATAAAAAACCGAATATTTACATACTTCCAAAGGTGCTCCTCTCTGATACTTTTTAATTATAAGGAGAAAACAGTAATTTTACACTGGAAAAACCTGGGAGACACCACCTTAACCAAGTGATCAAAGCTGATGATGCCAATAATGGGACAAATCAACATCATGTGGACACTATTTAATATTCCTGACAAAATGTATGACCTGAATCCAAAAGAAAACTTCAGACAAGCACAAACTGAGGAATATTCTAAAAAATTCAAAAGTATTTTAAAAATTTGAAGTTTATAAAAGGCAAAGAAAGACTGAGGAACTATTCCAGATTAAAGGCTACTAAAGAGATACAACTCAATGTAACACTTTAACTCAGATTCTGGATCAGAATTTTTTTTTTTTTTTTTTTTTTTTTTGCCACAGAGGACATTATATAAACAACTGGCAAAACCTGAATGAGATCTGCTGGTCAGATAATAGTATTAAGTCACTGTATTTTGCTGGTTTTGATAAATATATTGTAATCATACAGAAGAATGTCTTTGTTTTTACAAAATATACACTAAAATATCTAGGGGCAATGGGCATCATATCTGTAACTTATTCCTTAAAAGTCAAAAAAAAAAAGAAAATGACTAAGTAAAATGTTAACATTGGGGAATCTGGGTGAAGGGGTAAGAGGAATTTTTAGCTGACTTTTTTCTGCATTTGTCCCTAGAATGTGTATCACATGCAGAATACACAGAACGGTATTCTTGTAGTTTTCCTGTAAGTCTGAAATTACATCAGAAGTAAAAGTTAACAATATTAAGAAGGAAGATCTACATATTTTTATTATGGTTACATATAAGACTATATTACACCTACTTATCTATACTCGAAAAGTCCCTTAAGTTTCCATCTAACCTGATCATGGTCCTGAGGGAAAAACAATATACCTTAAAGGTCTCTTGGCCCAGTAGTTCTATCATATATACCCTCTCCCATTTCTCAGTCTTACATCCAAATCATTTAAAGTTAACTTTTCCTAAACACAGTCAAGAGTTGTTTTTTTTTTTTTTAAACTTCATGAGCTATAGAAACATGATCATTATGTCTTTAGAGAAACAGAATTAAGAGCTCATCTAAAAGAATAAAGTGTCAAAATGACTTCACTCAAAATGAGAATGTTTCGGGGCACCTGGGTGGCTCAGTGAGTTAAGCATCTGCCTTTGGCTCAGGTCATGATTCCAGGGTCCTGGGATCGAGCCCCTGCTCAGCGGGGAGCCTGCTTCTCCTTCTCCCTCTGCCTGCCACTCCCCCTTCTTGTGTGCTCTCTCACTCTCTCTGTCAAATAAATAAATAAAATCTTAAAAAAAAAAAAAAAAAATCAGAATGTTTCAAACAGCCAGGCTCTGAGCTTTACCATTCAGATCACTTATTGGTAAACTTTTTCTGTAAAGGACAAGACAGTAAATATCTCAGGCTTTGTTGGCCATCCCGTCTCTGAAGCAACTACTCAACTCCCACAGTGCAAAAGCAGCCATAGACAGTATGTAAATGATTGAGTATGGCTCTGTTCCCAAAAAATTTTACAAAAACAAGCAGTGGGGCAGATGTGGCCAACCCCTGATTTAGATGAAAGGATTTATCTGGTAATAACAAAAGGGACTACTAGTAAGTTTTAGACCAGGTTTGTCTTTTACCAAGTCTGATACTTATTAAAAAAATTTCAATGCAGTAGTATCCAAGACTGTGTTCTTTAGGGGCAATTCTGAATTTTAAAGAAAAGGATAATACTGATCCTTATGGATACAGAATAATCTCAATGAAGGATTTTGAAATTTATTACAGAAATCCAGGGCACATAATTTCATTTTGAAATGTTGCAAAGCAGATTCCACATACAATATTTGTTACAGACCAAAATTCCAAGTAGTGACTCAAAACTTTTCAGCTGGATAACTCTGTATTTTATTTAAACTTTCTACAAAGAGTTTAATGCTTAACTTTCCAGACAAATGTTTGTTGAATTAAAGATAATGTCCTGAGACATGCTCCCCATGCTTGTGCTGTCAAATGAATAAAAAAAAAAAAGAATAGTCCAACTTATCACATATACAGAATGTTGCCCCTAAATCACCTAATCCGGGTGTAACTATAACTACCCAGATCTCTTTATAAGGAGAGATGCACATCCTGTAATCTAAGTATTTACGAGAGGCTCTGGAATCACTAGCCATCATCATCTACTGGGTGTTTAACTGAAACGAAAACTGCCAAATTTTATGGGAACCTTACCTCTTCTTCTCATGATCCAAATGAATGAAGACTTTTCCAGCCAAATTATAATTAATCACCACTTACAACCAGCTGTTTTGCCCTGTGAAGTCTAGGGTAGATTTTCAGCATGAGGGGTGATGTACAATAATTCCTTTTACAAACAGAAATATATGCACATGTCCCTGCTGAAAATGTAGCCTGGTAAATTTGCATGTGAAAATGAATCCATGTTATGTGTAGCAATGTGTTAGGTGATGTTTCTTGTTGAGGTCTACTTTAGGAGTCAAAATGTGTATGCCCTGTGAAGCCAAGGCAGCAGTCCTGTGTATAGAGGTATAGAAAAAGTAGCTCACTTAATCCTTTCTCGCCAGGAGTCGGGATTTTCCCAGAACGACATCCATTGTCGGCAATGGACGCACCAAAATAACGCCGGCGCCAGTGAGTTAACCACCTCTGTCCTCTTTTCACCTATTATATTTTTCATGCATCATCCAACTTCCCAACCATCTTCCTGTTTCTTCACAGAATGCACGCTAGGTTCTTGTTTTTCTTCAGCACGAAGTTGAAAATGGAGTTGAGAAAAGGAGACACATGGTCAGCTGGTGATGTTAACAAGCTCCTTGCTGCCCTGAGAAGCTAGATGGAAATGGTTCAAGTTACAAGGGGGATCATCATCAGATCTGGGAGGACAAAGAGTAATTCATGAAGCTTCATTCCCTTCCCTCCCACCCTCTCTCATTTACTGATGATCCCTATGGTCTGCCTTCACAGCAAAATCAAGATTAAGGATCTGAAGCAACCTCTTTCAGCTCTTCACTCCATCCAGTCTGTAGAAGGCCAAGTGGAACAAATGTCCAACAATGTTACAGTGGCCCCAGAAGGTCAGGGAAGCTTGGAGTGGCTAACCACAATCTTAGATCAATGCTTTTTAGTATGATCTTGGAATTAACATCAGCAACTAACACAGTGCTTGGCAACAGGTGCTTAACAAAAGTTGGTTGAGTAAGACATTTTCTTTTCTGCCAACGTCTACTTGAACACATAGGTGGAAGTCAGACAGAAGTAGTTAACTCTTTCAATGCCGGGATAGTATGGGTGTATAGTAATCACATCAAGTCCATGTATTTATCTAAGACATGTTCATATTATGGGTTTCTGATTTCAATGTTCTGGTTAG
This sequence comes from Phoca vitulina, assembly GCF_004348235.1. Lineage (NCBI taxonomy): Eukaryota > Metazoa > Chordata > Mammalia > Carnivora > Phocidae > Phoca > Phoca vitulina. The sequence goes on from NW_022589716.1 coordinate 5,740,079, forward strand.
ATGCTAGCTAAAATATTTTATTTAAGGACAACCACAATCAGTTTTGGAATTAGAACCATGGTAAATGTTAATTAGAATGAAAGATGAAATTAAGAGCCCCAGGACCAATGTGTAACAAAACATCACAGTTCAGTCAAGTGACAACCTCTTTCAGTATTGCAATTCTAGATGGGTAATGATTCCAGAGCAAACTAGAAGTCTGAAGAAGGAAAATCTTATTTAATGGCTTCCTTGATGGTAAGAATCAGGATAAATCCAAAGTATGAAGGTTAAGAAGGATATATTTTAAGTATGAATAAAATTTTAAACCTCAAGTCAAGAGGATCATCAAGCTACATAGTACTATGCAACTGCTTTGATCTTTCAGATAGGAGGAGGAAGGACAACAAGCAGGGCAAGAAATAATTTTGTAGGACTCAAAAATCTCTAGAGTGTGAGTTTAAATGATCAGTTATAGCTAACTGAGTTAAGGATATCCCACAGAGTAATTCATACCACTACCATGACAATAAAAAATTACCATATAGAGAAACAGAAGTATTTACTTTTTCTAGATTTTAAGAGACAGGTTTTTAAGAAATGATGATTATGTCTCGTTTTTAAAAATTATGTCAACCAGAGACTTAGCAGGCAAAAGTGAACTACTGGGTCTGCCCCCCACTCTTGCTCTATAAAACCATCTCTGTAAGGCCTTTTCTATGCCCACTCGTGTACGTTTTCATTCCCACCTTCCTTACGAAGCCAGTCATGTCAGAGGCTCTACTAGCAGTCTTGGAACACAAGAGGGACTTCTTCCAGACTCCTGTGCCCTCACAAAGCAGGCCTTAAATGAAGGTCCACCCAAGTGACCGTCCCAGCATCTCTTTCAGTTTAACTGCAATTTTGGTTCCTGCAGTTCACATGTCATATCATAACCAGATTTACTGTGAATCCTTCCTTTTACTAAAGTTTATAAAAAGGAAGGATTTCATAAGGTTTAATAAGGTTGAGTTAATGATAAACTGTAAGTGGTGAAAGAGTAGCATGAATAGGAGTTCAAATAGGTCAATGAGAGCTGAAACCACACAATACTTAAAGAAGGGTCTCAACACAGCAAATTACAAATGCCAAAAGTAAGCACAGTGCACAACCAACCAACTACTCATTTTGCTCAGTATAAGGCCAATTCTGCATGGGTCAAATCGCAGGATCTAATGGGTGAGCTTTGTAGTCATAATTGGGGACAGAGGATTCATATGTCCATCTTGCTGCAAATAAACCTGTACTGCTGGTTTATCTGGTTGCTTCACTTCTGGCAGAAGAGAGGAACAGAAAAATAGAAGCTAGCAAGTAAGCTGTTCCCACAGGGTCCTCAAGACCTGAATCCCAGATCCAGATCACTTACAATCAAAATGTAACACCTCTCTCCTAGGCTGGGTTTTCTACAAAGCAAACCCTACACATCTTGCTAAATTCTTTAACAAGAGATTATGTATGTATTAAGTGTAAGGGTTCCAGACCTCTCTATTTTTCCTCTAGATAACATCTTTTGTCCAAAGAAATAGGCATTTAAAGGCAGGCCTATTTCAGAAACAATAAAGGAACTGAATACCAACTAGCTCCATATAAAGTTGTTTTACTGGAACAGAAATTTATGTTTAATCATTTTTGATGAGAAGTTGCTAAATTACCTTGGTTTTCCAATTAGTTTTTTAATTTTAATTTCTAGTTAATTCAATACATTAATTTCCAATCAATTTAAACATTTTTTTTCTTACCTAGAATCTTACAAAGAATTTTCAAACATAGAATATGTTTATTACTCAAAGGATTTCTGGTTTTGTTTTTAATGTAAAGAGCACTTGAGTAACTGAATTCACTGCTGTGATATGCTTTTCTAAATGAAGAAAAGGGACATCTGTATATTAGTTTGGCTGCTGTATATCTTGCTAAGGTTTAACAGATGTTTGAGACATTTATAATCAGCTGTCAGTAAGAGACATGGTATTCCATTTTTCAAATACATGTATAGCTAAAAAAGTAGGCAATTCAACTTAAGATTTGTGGAACTCTAGACCTGAGTAATTCAGGTTAAAATAAACAAAAATGTTTTCTTACCTTTAGGTCTTTCCAACTATCCAGGAGCTTGGTGGCCAAATCACTTATATCTACTGTTTTATCTGGCTGTTCCTGGCTCCTCTCACTCTCCACATCAGATACACCCTCCTCTTCATCTTGGGACGGGGTTTCCTCAGCAATGGTTTCTTCCAGTTTTGTGCCATTGCCCTCTTTGGGCTCTATTTCAGTGTCAGCCTCTGGTTCAGATGTGGGTAGCTTACTGGCTTCCACAGTGATTTCACTCTCAACTTTAGATTCAGGTAGCTGTTGTGTGAGTAGCTGCTGTGACTGTAACTCTTCCTCTTCTTCTACAGGGACGTTTTCTAACTGGTCAAGGTCCTCTTTGCCATCCTTGCCTTCCAGCTCACTGGTAGCATCAGAGATAGCACTGTCCATGCTATTTTCACTTATAATTTTAAGTCTGCGAAACATGAGCTTCTTGGGGGTGTCTGTGTCAGCTTCTGTGCTCAGCTTGGCGGAAGGATCAGGTGTGTTGAGTGGTGTGTGAGCCCGTGACGTATTCTCACTTGAATACCCATCTCCTTCACTCAACTGAGGAATGGCAGTTTTGGTCTGAGACCAGCGTTGAATAATTGGAAGTACTTTGCTTTCCTCCAACATATTTTTAGTAGGAATGGGTAAGTGTTCCAAAGTCTTTATAATCTGATTAAACACAATAAAAAAAAAAAAATCACATCGCTTTACACAGTTGACTTTTCAAATCTCTGGTTGGGACTCAGATCATTTCTGAAAGAGCTGTGCGTTTTCTTTACTGTCTTAATAAGACTGAAGTCTCTATAACTATAGAAGGATTAAATGTCGTAATATTATTTTCCTCTAGAAAGGAAGGAAAACTTTTTAAAGACTGACCAGCAAGAATAAAATGTGGAGCAGGTAACTGCTCACAATATCAAACAGGACCGATTAATATCCTCTACCAGTAGTTCTCAAACCTGTGTAGATTTTTAAAATATATATACTAGTGGACCTCATCCTGGCTATGTTTTTCTGAAAAGTTTTCCAAGTGACTGCAATATAGGCTTGGGAACTATGCAACAACATATATTTAAATGATGTTTCACCCACAAAAAATGCAGCTATTACTTACCTCTTTTAGCCTCTGATAAACAACTAACAAAGAAAGACTCTCTTCAGAAATAACCACCCCCTCCACTCTGAAATCCAAGAATTTATTCCAAAGTACTCCCCAATGTAGTCCTACAGAAATCCCAAGGTAGGCTGTTCCCCTCTAACTTTCTAGATGGGATGCTGAATTCATTTAATCATTAATCATAGAATCATTTATTAAAGTCAACTAGATCTTTACAAAAAGGAAAGGGGTGGTGGGACGAAGGGAGGAAGGGAGGAAGAAATTCCAAGTCTTCCTCAACTTCTATTTATTGCCAAATCTCCTGTGAGAAGAATAGAGGCAAGACAACCACTTATTTGCTCATTCCTGTTTTTGTTTTTAAAGTGCATTATTAAATGACTTTGGTATTATATTAGAAACTATGATTAAATAGAACTACATTTAAACTAGGTTAAAAATACTATTTCATCGGAAGGTATAAGTATCACATCTCTGCTAATGACACTGCCAAGGAACATTTATTTACATCTTTAAAACACTTACTGACTCCTCAAAATATTCTTACTCTTGCCATTCCAAAATTTGGCTCTTCACTTTTTTAGAGCCCCAGAATTTAAGTTTCACATGGTTTCTTATCTGTTTGAAACTACGGCTTTAGCAACAAACTGGATCTTTCCCTTAACTATGATATGATATCTTGCTCTTGCAACTCCCAACTATGCAGTATCAATTATAGGGATACTATAGGAAAAACCAGGGAGCAAACTCACTACTAGCAAGGTCTATGTAAAAGGTTATAGTTACAGGAATGATACTGAGATGATAATATTTATTCAATACCAGTGGTAAATATAATGCTAAATTCATTATCACTGATATTACCACTCAACCTAAGCAATCTATATAGTGGTTTTAAGAAATAAACAAGTTCAATGTGAACTGACCTCTTCCTGAAGCTTCTGGTTACTTTCCCGGCCATCACCTAGTTCTGCCATCCAGATCCATAACAAAGACAGCCCGTGACGTTCCAGAAAAGACTTCAGGCAAGACTGTGAATGTGTGTTCTTCCATGGGGGAAGGGAAGCAGGATGCAGGGTATTGGGGTGGGGATGGGTGGGGTGGGGTGGGCAATACCAGACAGAACATTAAAAAGGGTCCACAGAAAGGAATAAAAAGTTTGCTTATATTCACAAGACACCTAGGAACTCTGTGATTAATGCAACTAGAAGTGTACACAAATAATAAATGCTTTAAAGTAAGAGATTGTAATCTTTTTTGATACCTAAATTGCATCCAGTCAACTTGGACTTTATATAAATAGACTTTACAGAAAAACATATAAATATCAATATGTCATTTACAATGAAATTCAATTCTGAAGGACTAAGAAGCAAATTACATTCACCATTTTTATTGAAAAAACTAAAACTATAATAGTCTAAATCATTTTCATTTCTTTTTTTTTTTTTTGAAGATTTTTATTTATTTATTGACAGAGAGAGAGAATGATAGAGAGCATGAGAGGGAGGAGGGTCAGAGGGAGAAGCAGACTCCCTGCTGAGCAGGGAGCCCGATGCGGGACTCGATCCCAGGACTCCAGGATCATGACCTGAGCTGAAGGCAGTCACTTAACCAACTGAGCCACCCAGGCGCCCCTCATTTCTCTCTTCTTTTCAGATGCTTGTTCAAAAGGCTTTTTTCTCTTAGTTTTCTTTTAAATCATCCATTTTTTACTGTTCAACTTCTTGTGGCATACTCAATAAACTGGAGGAAATGAGACCGCCATTAAAATTCCTTGCTTCAAGATCCTGTGGTAAAAATGGCCTTGGCATACTAATAATCATGGGGGGGGGGACTGTATCAAATTTCATGAATTGTTACACAAAAAAATCCCACCATGTTCTTTGACTAGAGAGAGAATGCAAACAAGATCTATTAAAAAACTAAATGATGCTGAACTCTTAAGCCATTTTTAAGACTACAAACTTTCAAAGTCATATAGAATTCACAAACCATTTTAAAAATAAGAGTAACTCTTCTCAGAGTTATCCCTTCTCCTGTCATCATTCTAGATTGTAGTTTAGATGCCCCACCTCAAATTCAGAAATAAAAAATAAATTAATATCAAGGAACTCACCTGTATAAGCTCAAGACAGGTGAGTTTCTGCTCCAAAGTTTCAATTCTAACCATTAGCCGGGATAAGCTGAGCACCTGGTTTTTATCAGAGAGACCCTCACCATTCTCCATCAGAGCTTCTAGCTCTCCATCCACCTGCCATAGCAAAGAAAAGTATCTGGTTATAAAAACAACAACAAACACACCACTAATCTAAGAATCAAACAACCTAAAAAAGATGCTCAACCTTGCCAGTAATAAGGAAAACACAATTAGACCCACAGTGAGAAATCATGTCATATTTACTAGATCAATCTAGGGGAAAAAATTAAGTCTGATAATATCAAGTCTAGGCAAAGATGTGGATGAAAAGGAATTTTATATACTGTTGATGAAAGTAGAAATTGGTATGATCAATTTGAAAAGCATTTCATCCACTCATCAAATATTTACCAAGTACTTATTATATGTCAAGTATAATCCTAGGTGCTAAAGTCACTGCAATGAACCAAAACAAACAGAAATCTGCTCTTAAAGGAGACAAAGAACAAATTAATGTTAGGTGAAAAGTATGCCAGAAAAAATAAAGCACTGGCTTCAAAAATAAAATATTTGTGCCCCCTATGCCTAGCATTGCACACCTAAGAATAAATCCTAGAGAAACTTCTAGACATACGTATTCACAGAATTATACCAAGCTCACTGAATGACCATTATAACAGCAAAAAACTACTAACAGATGTCTGTGGCCAGGTTGTATAAAGTAGCATTTTCATAAGATGGATTATTATAGCACAGTAAAATGAATCAAGTGCAGCCATATACAAGATTCATCAATCTTATAAACATAATGTCACATGAAAAAAGTTCCAGAAGATTACATGCTGTATTACTGTTTTTATAAACCTCAAAAACAAAATTTTCATAGATGCATGTCTAAAAAATTGATTTTAAAAAGGCATGGAGGTAAGACACAAAATTCAAAACAGTGGTATCCTCTAGGGGCTAAGCAGGGAGCAGGAAGGAGAGAAGTGCTCACAAGTGGTTCTTTTATAATTATGTCTTGTAACTTACATCTATTCTCTGGATGTTTCAAATATTACATTTATTTGTTTGTTTTAGATTTTATTTATTTATTTGACAGAGAGAGACACAGCAGGAGAGGGAACACAAGCAGGGGGAGTGGGAGAGGGAGAAACAGGCTTTCTGCCGAGCAGGGAGCCCGAAGTGGGGCTCGATCCCAGAACCCTGGGATTATGACCTGAGCCAAAGGCAGATGCTTAACCGACTGAGCCACCCAAGCAGCCCTCAAATATTACATTTAAATAATGGGGAAACAACAACAAAAAACCCACCAATGGTTGTTTCCAGCTGTGTTAGAAAATATATAAAGATGCCTTACAGAACTTACTATTGGGGAGATAAAATTAATTCATATGAAAACAAACAATGAAGCATTAACTGTAAAATGTTAAAAAAAAAAAAAAAAACTACAAAGGAAGGGAGTGGTTAGAATGAGAGTCACCAGAAGCAGGGTTAGCAAGAGGTAAGATAAAGGAGGGAGTGAAGTAGAGGGAAAATCTCAAACACAGGGAAATGGAAAATTATGATAGGGCCTAGTGGGGCCTGGCTGGAGCGGATAAGGTGTGGTGAGGAAGTGAGAAAAAGGGGTGCCTGGGTGGCTCAGTTGGTTAAGCGTCTGCCTTCGGCTCAGGTCATGATTCTGGAGTCCCAGGATCAGTCCCGCATCGGGCTCCCTGCTCAGCAGGGAGCCTGCTTCTCCCTCTGACCCTCCCCCCATCATGTGCTCGCTCTCTCTCTTTCTCTCTCTCTCAAATAAATAAAATCTTTAAAAAAACAAAACAAAAAAAAAAAAAGGAAGTGAGAAAAACCTCACCAAAAGGAAGGCTGGTGTTAGATCAGATCTTGAAGGTGATATGTAAAAGAACCTGTATTTGATGTGACTGAGCAAGAGAGCTCTATTACTGAATCCAAAAAAGGGGAATAATCTGATCAAAATGGAATTTGAGAATAATTAGTGTGGCAATAACAGAATAAACTCTCCACAAGACAGCAACCAATGCAGAAGAGATATAAAGACCGCATTAAACCAACATGGCCTAAAATGATAAAAGTCCAGAATGGGCTGATAATAAATTAGAAGAAAGCAAATCTGAAAGACAAGAATCTTAAGGAAACTTTTTGTTACTTAGCTTTTTATCATCTCAATATAATTTTAGGCAAGGCACTGAACATTTTTATTTTATATTATACCACAAAACTCACATAACTCTAGGAACAAAAAAAAGAAAAATGAAAAGCTACCTGCAAGAAGCTGAAGAAATGTAAACTCATTTTTTCCTTCTAAAATGTACACTTAAGGCTCATTTCTTTTTCATTTCCAGTATCATTTCTTATGTTTTTTTAAAGATTTATTTATTTGACAGAGAGTTAGCGAGAGAGGGAACACAAGCAGGGGGTGTGGGAGAGGGAGAAGCAGGCTTCCCGCCGAGCAGGGAGCCTGACATGGGGCTCAATCCCAGGGCCCTGGGATCACGACCTGAGCCGAAGCCACCCAAGCGCCCCTCATTTCTTATGTTTTGAAGAGATTAAGGCTATACACAGAAAAACCAATTTATGGTTAAATATTAATCCAAGACAAGTTCCTTAAAGATGTTTTATCCCTGCATATACTAAATGTAAAACTTCCTGTGTCTCAAATTCTAGAGGATTAGAATAGGAAAGACCAAGGGCTTTAAAATTCCATTTTCCCCCCAGATGCAACAGCCTCATTTTGGACAGAGTTTTGAGATGCAAATACTACTGGGCTAAGAGATAGGGTTTTCTGGGGTGCCTGGGTAGCTCAGTTAAGCCTCTGACTCTTGATTTCAGCTTAGGTCATGATCTCAGGTCATGAGATTGAGCCCCACATGGGGCTCTGCACTCAGAGCAGAGTCTGCTTGTCCTGTCTCCCCCCAACCAAAAAAATAAATCTTTTTTAAAAAAAAGAGAGGTGGGGTTTTCTTTTCATAATTAGGCAGGAAAAGATTCTCTAACTCTGAACATTTAAGAGATAAAACTGAGTTCTTACTTTCTCATTTAATAAACATTTATTGAATAAATACTACAGTATATAAAGCTCCACTGGTAAATAAAAACAGTAGCATTCTTCTCTTAAGGAAATAAACAGTAAAAATGTAGAAACGGAGGTAAAAATAAAATTTTGCAAACAAAATACAGAAGGTGAACAACGGTTGAACATTCCCACTACAATTATAAGCTTAATGGTTGTACTGACAGACATAAAAGTTATCCTGCCAATTCCGTGTACGATACAGCTTCCATAATTTTGGGTACTCAAGTGGACAGTCAATTGTGAATTGGGGGATTAATAACTTTTAGGATACCTGGGAGGAAGGGAGCCAGGAGACCAACTGATTGCTTTCATTAATTTACATTTACTACAAGTATTTATTTTTAATTTGTGGGTCACCACCTTCTAAAAAGGATCTGAAGTAACTAAAAAATCAAAATAAATGTAAGAAATGATTAAGGTATATTTTAATAAATTATTGATAAGTGAACATTTATACATATATGCAAAATTCTATAGCACTTAAAAATTTATTCTGTTAAGTACTTAATCAGTCCAAGAAATTATTTACTCCTTTTTTTTGAAGATTTTATTTATTTATTTATTTGTCAGAAAGAGAGCACAAGCAGGGGAAGTGGTAGGCAGAAGGAGAGGGAGAGTCAGGTTCCCCCCTGAGCAAGGAGCCCGATGAGGGACTCGATCCCAGCACCCTGGGATCATGACCTGAGCCAAAGGCAGACGCTTAACAGACTGAGCCACCCAGGTGTCACTCTTTTTTAATATTTTAGTACTTTGGCCATGAACTATCTTTAATGGCTCTAGCAGTATTTTTAATACTTTCTGATGAAATACAGTATACATAAAGAAAAGTATATAAACAATTTATAAACAAGTTAAGTTTAATAAACAGGTGTGCAATATCCATGCAACCAACATGCAGGTGAAAAGAGGGCCGGGGGATGACAACATTGCCAGCATCCCTGAAGTGCTCCATGTGCCCTCCCCTTGTTATAATACCTCCTCTTTGCTCTTGAGATAACATCTCCTAACTTTTTTAGAAAATCATTCTCTGATTTTTAAAATAGGTTTACCATCTGTGTATAAAATATTATAATTTAATTTTGTCTTTTTTATCTTTCTGGACAAAACTTCTGTGTCATGCTCGTGTTTCATTCATCCTTACATTTTAGAGTCCTCCACACTGGTGCATGCAGCCATAGTCCTACACTTTCATGACTAATTTTTCAGTCTAGGATTACATTATAATTTGTCTATATTAGTGATAATGGATATTTGAGTTGTTTCTACTTTTTCTAATATAAGCAATGCTGCTCTGACTCCAGATACACATCCATTCACTTTCAGTAAATAATTCCAAAGTGTTTTCAAAAGTGATTGTACCCAGGGACACCTGGGTGGCTCAGTCAGTTAAGCGTCTGCCTTCGGCTCAAGTCATGAGCCCTGGGATGGAATCCGCAGTGGGCTCCGTGCTCAATGGGGAGCCTGCTTCTCCCTCTGCCTACCGCTCCCCCCGCTTGTGCGCTCCCTCCCTCTCTCTCTCTCTGACAAAGAAAGAAAGAAAGAAAAAAAAGTGGTTGTACCCATTTACACCCCCACCAGCAGTGTAGGAGATCCTGTTTTTATGAGTCATCAGACTTTTTACCAATCTGATAAGCATGTAAATGACATCTGATAGTTTTAATTGACACTCCCCTGATTACTAATGAGGTTGAACATCTTTCTATATTTATTGGCTATTTGGATTAGTGAAATGTCTGGATGTTGTCTGTTTATTTTTCTTTTGTCTTGGCTTTTTTCTTATTAATCAGTAGGATTAATTTTTATTCTGGATATTAATACTTGTTCTGTGTTGAAAACAAATAGGTACCTTTTCACCCTCTTTATTGTGTAAATTAGTTACCATTAGTTTCACAAACTCAAAAGAAACTAAGAGAAGTTTCAGACTATTTCCTGTTTGTACTTTACAAACTACAAATATCATCAGGTAATAGGGACTTAATATACCTCCATTAGCTAAGTATTTAGTTACCTAGTAATTACATCAGGTAAAAAATTACCTGGTTTGTGACATCCCCAAAAAAGACAAGCACCTTCGATTGGAGGAGCTTACAGCTTTGTTAGGGAGATGACTGTATATAGATGCAATCGTAAGAGCAAGAAATAGAAAACTGTTTACCGACCAAGGGCTGACATGGGGGCTGCAAGCTATAGCACTAGTAACACATTCTTAATAGTTAAAATATGCAAAACTACATTTTAAACTGTGCTATCTTGTCCTCTCCATGGCATCCTCTACCCAGAAGAATTCCCAAGACTCTCAACTATAGTTGACTAGAATTCAGAATCTAGGCATGCAGAAGGGAATTTCAGTAGGAGACAATCCAAGTAAAACTAAACTAGAATTCAACTCTTCATTACAGTCAGGGCAAATAACCCTCCTAGAAACCTAGAATCATTCTGGGTCATTCCTCTATCTGGGCAAAGTTTTATCCAAAGCATTCTAATTCCAGAATAACTTCAAATTCATACCTAGAGCAACCCATGATGACTGGATTCATGTTACACCTAATTCAGTCTAGAATGCCAAAGCCTATACTGATACCGACACACCATTATCAGAATAAACACAAGCAAGCAAAGAAAAAATGCTTATACTTTGGTGCCTTGGGATTGTTCTTGAATCTTATCAGATAGAAAGCCTTCTGATAATGGTATGATGGAGGTATAACACTGCCTAAGAAACCATCAAATTACAAGGATACTCCCCACCAATAATACAGTTTTTTAAAAAAAATGCTTATTCTGTAAGTTTTGAGAACAGGAGATAGCCAAAGGGAAGTTTTTATGGAGATTTTAGCATAGGTCAACACGTTTAATGACTATTTTGTGGCTGTTCTGATAAACTATCCATTATAGGAAAGTGAGAGTTAAAAATAAAAGCAATCTTAATGGAGCTTAAAGAAAAATTTCCTGCAACAGTCAAGTCAAGAAGGCTAACAGGCTATGACCCAGTAACTCCACTTCCATGGATACACCTTGAAAGAAACATGTGCAGAAGAGAAATGTACAGATACTAACTGTGACATTAATAGCAAAAGCTTAAAAACACTAGTGTTCATTAGCAGGACTATATATAAATAAGCTTATATGAAAAACTTTATAGCAGTTAAAAATATGTTTACATATTTATCAATGTGGATCAAATTTTAAGAGTAAAAAAACAAATTGCAGAAATAAACATATTACACCATTTCTAAAACTCTGTACAAAACAACTTAATAAATTTTAGAATTTATTTTCTGGCGCACAGAAACATTGGCTGTTAGGACCACAACTGTCTGAGTTGGGAGAGAATGGAATGATCTCTACAACTTGCAGTGCAACATAATGGTTAAGAGCAAAGACAAGGGCCGCCTGGGTGGTTCAGTCGTTAAGCGTCTGCCTTCGGCTCAGGTCATGATCCCAGGGTCCTGGGACTGAGCCCCACATCGGGCTCCCTGCTCAGAGGGAAGCCTGCTTCTCCCTCTCCCACTCCCCCTGCTTGTGTTCCCTCTCTAGCTGTCTCTCTCTCTCTCTCTGTCAAAAAAATAAATAAAATCTTTAAAAAAAAGAAAAGAGCAAAGACAAGAACTAGTTCATTTCCATTACCTACTGGGTGATGCCTTAGTGTTCTCATCTGTAAAAAAGGAAAAATCCTTGTACCCAATTTCAGGGCTTATTCTGAGAATTACATGAGTTAATGTGTCAAGTGCTTAGCAGAGTGCCTGGCAGACTATTACGGTATATATGCTTTCCAAGAAGACAGCTGAAGCACACACAATACTCTAAAGAACATGTGTTCATCTTGGGTAGTCTGAAAACATGCGTATTTGTTGAAATTTTCCTTTTTGGCACTTTTTAAATGGCCTTTTTTATTTTTCAATTGCCCTTTCCAATGCTTTTTGCTATCTCTATCTTCTTACAGAATTCAGATGTTCCATAATTAATTCTCCCCAATTAATTTGGGCTTACTGACATCACCTTTTAACAATTACATTTTTATCCCCTTGCCCCAATACGTCTTCTATCTCCTCATCTAAACAGTAATTTATACTTAATTTATGCAGCCATTTATAATTCTTACTGTATTGGTTCCTAAAAAGCCCAGGCATGAGCTAACTGCTAAAGAATCATAGGGGAGGGCGCCTGGGTGGTTCAGTTGGTTAAGCGACTGCCTTCGGCTCAGGTCATGATCCTGGAGTCCCTGGATCGAGTCCCGCATCGGGCTCCCTGCTCAGCAAGGAGCCTGCTTCTCCCTCTGACCCTCCCCCCTCTCATGTGCTCTCTCTCTCTCATTGTCTCTGTCTCAAATAAATAAATAAAATCTTAAAAAAAAAAAAAAAGAATCATAGGGGAATTTGCTGACTAATCCCCTCAGTCCCCTAGTCCCTGCTCCTAGCCCTCCACTAAGATTCATAGGTCTGGGGATGGACCCGGAAATGTGCATTTTCACTATGGGCCCTGCCAGGTGGTTCTGAGGCTGAGAAATACTGTTCTGGTGAAGGAATCCTCAGAAACAGGGAGGGGGGATTTTAAAAAACAACACAAAGTCCTTGTCCCAGGTAAGAGTCCCTTTATTAACAAGATAGCTCTTTCCCCCAGTAGTAACTGAGGTGAGCTGGGGTAGAAAAAAGGTTATCAATTACTATGCTAAGTAAGCTAGCAGATAAACATTTTATTTGTACTTAGGATTAGGAGTTTTACAGGTTCCAAAAAAACTATTAGCCCATGTGTTTACAAGATGACTTCAATAGTTCTTAGTACCTAATTCTAATCTCTATGAACCTGAAATAAAAATAGCAACCATAGGGCGCCTGGGTGGCTCAGTCGGTTAAGCGACTGCCTTCGGCTCAGGTCGTGGTCCCAGGGTCCTGGGATCAAGCCCCGCATCGGGCTCCCTGCTCCGCGGGAGGTCTGCTTCTCCCTCTCCCACTCCCCGTGCTTGTGTTCCCTCTCTTGCTGTGTCTCTCTCTGTCAAATAAATAAAATCTTTAAAAAAAAAAAAAAAAAAAATAGCAACCATACTTCTTTTCCTGATTACCTTATCTGATCCTGACTTTCTCTGGTTATAGTTTGACTTTTCAAATTTCAATCAGAAAAGCTACCTCCCTTCTAAAAACATATATGGTAATAAAAGCTGAAAGAAAGGATAAAACACTTACTGAATCCTTCTTACGGGATCGCTCCTTCTTCATTTTTCCTCCTGCTGCTCTGATACTGACTCTGTTCTCTCCTCCCAGGTAACCTCGGCAATTAGCTGACCCACAGAAACATTTCTGAGCTTCTTTTCTATTTAAAGAGCATAGAAAAGATGTCAGTTATGTGAAAGTAAACCATACAAATATGTCAACAATATAACAATCACATACGAAAGAGAAGTCAATTCAGCCTAAAACAAGTAATTATTTTAAGAGACTCCAAAAAACCTGATACTATTTAAAGAAATGCCTGAAAACTGCTCTTAAAAAATATTCTTTTTCCAACCTTCCTTTATTAAAATCAGCCAAGAAGTTAATGAGTAATTTCTTCATGAGTACCTACTAATGTATAAAAATAAAAGATCATATACATATTTGAGCTGAGAACAAAACTGCTTAATTAGTTCAACATCTCTTATTATGTAAATATTTAAGTGGCACACAGAATAAACAAAATGTATTGTTATAAATACATATACACAGATATAAAATTCAGTATGTCCAAGACACTTAAAAGGAAACACATGATTATTAAAAGTAACCACATAAGGATGAGATACTAATAAGAAACATAGTAATAAGTAAATATAACCATGGAGTCAAGGAAAAGTGGCGGAAAGAACACAGACCTAAGTCTACAAGCCTGGGTACAAACCATCATGGTCATTCATTTATTCTGTGACCTGAGAAAAGCATGAAAAACTGTACCAAAGTAAACTGATAGATTTAGTTTATTTATTAAAATAAATTATTAATAAATATATACAAATAATAATAAATATTAATAAATTAGTCCATAAACAGAGCAGGACATCACAAACAGCACTTGATTTCTAGTACCCCTTCCTTCAAAGAGGACAGTGCAAACATAAGAGGAAAAAGTATGGAGCCCTACATACAACGTGGTCTGCACTCATCCCCTGACTGCTACACCACTGACTGCCTAGATCCATTAGTTCACGAGGTGCTGCAAAATGGTGATACCATTACTACTTCATTTATTAGCTGAAATGATCTCCAAAAGAAGAACTTCCTCTCATCAACTATTTGGTTTAACCTAAAGTAGAATTCACTTGGGAAAGATAGGATAAACGCTTGACTTTTTTTTTTCCTTTTTTAAACTACTTTTTAAAAATCATGAATTGATTTATTCACCAATGTTCACTGCAGCATTATCCACAACAGCAAAAAAGTGGAAACAACCCAAATGCCCATTGACAGATGAATGGATAAACAAAATATGGTATATACATGCAGTGGAATATTATTTAGCCATAAAAAAGGAATGAAATACTGGTACATGCTACAACATGAATGAACCTTGAAAACATTGAATGTTTTCTAAATGAAGTCACAAAGGACCACATTTGTATGATTCCATTTATGTGAAACATCCAGAAAAATCCATCGATATAGAAAGTAGATTAGTGTTTGCCAGGGCTAAGAAAAGGGGGAAATGAGGCATGACAGCTTAATACATATGGGGTCTGCTTTTGGGGTGATGAAAATGTTCTGGAACTAAATAGTGGTGATAGTTGTACAAAATGTAACTGTACTAAATGCCACTAAACTGCATACTTTAAAAATGGTTAAAAAGGTGAATTTTATGTTATGTGACATTTTCCACAATAAAAAATAGCTAAAACATGAAAAAAAAATCATGAATCAGTTCCCTTCTATTACAACTAATGCAGTTTTATTTTTAAAGTATCATTAAATCTCATGGGTTTTACATAATAGGTTTCAAACCACTGTAGTTATTATCCTTATTGATGCTTAAGTGTTAATAAGAACTCTCTCACTATTATGAGAGCCTATTTAAGCTATCTCCAAGTCCCTTTGACATGACTCTCATCTTTTATAACTGGTTTTCTGACACAACAAAATAATCCAAGATCACCTTGTTCAATTTATCTTAACTTGAAATCAGACACTTCTCCAAGGAACCCTGTTCCTTTTAGTGGGGTCCTATGAAACCACAATATAGATGCTAGGAGTATTCATTGCTACTGCATCAGTTATTAGTTTGGTTAGAGAGAACAAGAAAATTATCTTTCACAGTACAATGTGGTACAGATCAGAAAAGATTAGCCATGAGCTGGTAAAAGAATTTTTTCTTTAAATAAACTAACATATTTAAGTGTTACTCTTATTTAACTGATAAATGATGGATACACAGGGATTTATTATACTATTCTCTTTTTTTTTTTTTTTTTAAAGATTTATTTATTTATTTATTTGACAGAGAGAGACACAGCGAGAGAGGGAACACAAGCAGGGGGAGTGGGAGAAGGAGAAGCAGGCTTCCCGCTGAGCGGGGAGCACGACACGGGGCTCGATCCCAGGACCCTGGTATCATGACCTGCGCTGAAGGCAGACGCTTAATGACTGAGCCACCCAGGTGCCCCTACACTATTCTCTTTACATGCACACACACACACAGTAAACATTTCCATAATAAAAAGTTTTTTAATTACATACAAAACATAATTATATAAATAAGACAGCATGAAATTCAGACGAAGATTATGTAGTTCCTGTACAAATCCCTTAATGGCTACAAATGTCATACAGTAGGAAAAACACACAAAACTTTCTGAAAGAGTAAAGACCTGGTGGTACATATAACTTTTTAAAATTCACATCAAAGTTTTATATCTCTATATCTGAACAGTCCATTTCCCCATCAGAAGCAGCAAAACAGAATAAAAACAATACTCACCCATATCTTTGGAACTGATAGTCAAATGTTAACTCTGAGCCTGAAGGAACCAGTTTGGTGGTAAAAAACCCGACCCTCAGTTGTCCGTTCACAGTCCACTGAGATATTGTTTTTAAAAGAAAAGAAATTAGTAACTAATTAATCTGTGTTTTTCTTTAAAGATCCTCTGCCTTAATTATGCATGTGCCTTTAGACAATAAAAGCTTTTCCAAATAACAAATAGGGAACTTTTTTCTTTCTTTCTTTTTTTTTTTATTATGTTCAGTTAGCCACTATATAGTACATCATTAGTTTGTTGTTTTTTTTAAAGATTTTATTTATTTATTTGAGAGAGAGAGCGAGAGAGCACAAGCAGGGGGAGCAGGAGAAGGAGAGGGAGAAGCAGGCTCCCCGCTGAGCAGGGAGCCCGATGTGGGGCTCGATCCCAGGACCCTGGGATCATGATCTGAGCCGAAGGTAGACGCTTAACCATCTGAGCCACCCAGGTGCCCCAGTACATCATTAGTTTTTGATGTAGTGTTCAATGATTCATTAGTTACATATAACACCCAGTGCACATGGAGAAATCAGAGAGGGAGATGAACCATGAGAAACTATAGACCCTGGGAAACAAACTGATATGAGACGAAGGGGGGGGTGGGGGAGGGGGTAACAGGGTGACGGGAATTTTTTCTTTAAATAAACTAACATATTTAAGTGTTACTCTTATTTAATACCACCAGATTGGGTATCATCTATAATTTGTCTCTAATAAAAGTAACTGCTACTTTAACTTGTCTAATATATTTCCGCACAGTAAATATTCACTTGTACTAAAAATAGACAAATAGGGAATGCTTGGTATCATTGACTATTATAAGCAAATTGGTATTGCCTTATGTTATGTTAAAAGTAAATGTATTCTAAGATAAGATGGAGCATGGAACCATGTAAACAATGATGCCAAATGTTTAATTTCATGAAGCGGAAGTCATATGTCATATGAGTGTAGTGAAAGGGAAGGAAAGCATGAGAACAGATGCATGAAACTCAAGAATTAAAATGGGAGTAAATAGACAGGGGTTAGAACTTGTAGCTCCAGAACATGTAAGATGTAACTCAACTGTCGAGCTCCTGTCCAGACCACGTTAACATGTTACTGATGAAAAAACCCAGACTTTAGGAGATGAAGGGACACAGTATAGTTGGAGTCTCACAGTTAGACATACGGCCACCAGCTGCAGGCAAAACTAGAACCAGAACTTAGGTTAAATGATTATGGACTGGGTTCTCCTACTCTTAGAAGAGCCATATTTAGGTCTATTAGTACACAGGTCAAGTGCCAGGCACAGGGACACAGAGATAAGCAAGACCCAGAGCCTAGCCTTGTTGAGAAGCAGTGTAACCACATGTACATCACATGTAATCCCTCTCATCTGTGGCTATTCAGCCCCTTCTGTTATTAAAACAGCCAAATTTGGCACCTGGATAAGAGCTGATAAAAATCTGAATATAACAGTACACGATGGACTTCATCAAAATAAAATTTCAGTTTTGTATTTTGGTACCTTTGAAATAATAGCTAAAATTTATGGGCAAAGAGAGGTGACAGTTAAATGCAATGGGAGTTCCTGGATTGGATCCTAGTCCAGAAAAATGACAGACGGCAAAATCTGAATAAAGACTTTAGATGAGTTAACAGTTAACAATATTTCTTGGATTGGGTAATTGTATAATGGTTATGTACAATGTGAGCATTTGGGGAAGGTAGGTGACGTATATGGAACTCTGTATTGTTTCTGCACTATTTTATAAATCTAAACTTATTTCAAAGTAAGATTTTTAACAATAGAGTAGGAAAAAACAATTAAAATGATTAAAAAAATAAAATCCACAGGTACCCTTGATGGACTTGATGTAGAATCTAAAATTAAGAGAACAGCAATCTTGAACAAATATCCCAAACTCTAAATCTACCTCAACTTACTTTTTGAGTTTCACAGTTTGGCTCACAGCTGTGATTCATGAAACGAGAGCAGTTTCCTTTCTGAGTGGCATCTATTATCTAGGGAAAAGGATCATTTTAAGAATTAGAAATGAGACCTTAAAATACATGTATATTTTGCAAAGGAAAGGCATTAGGCAACGTATGACCTGCATTCCCAACCCCTCCTCCTCTTTCATGTACAGACACATCCAAGTGACAAATATCCAACTGCTTCCTCTGGGAGATCTGCTAACTTATAAACATCTTACTTATAAACAAAATTATCTCCATATCTATCAATAGCTCTTCCATTTACTTTTAGCTACTTCTTACATCCTCTTATATTCCAATCTCACTTCATGGGTATAAAACTCCATTTTAAAGTGCACGTTATACCACAGTGCAGTAGCTCTCAAACTAGAGTGTATATTTGTATTCCCTGGAGAGCTCGTTAAAGTTCCTGCTGGACCCACCCCCAGAGTTAGATTCAGCAGGTCCTGGGGTAGGACCTAGAATTACGTTTTCCAGGACTGAGTATAGTGACAGATACGAGAATCTAGCTAAATTTTATTATACCAGACATTAAAGAGATTTATAAAAATGTAAAACAATGGCACTCCTCATGTTTAAAACAAAAATTATTTGAAAATGCTTTATTTTCATAAAAACACTAATGTCAACATATAATGGGCTTATTACTTTTCAGTGGTTTAATAAATATTTTTCAATTTCTCAGCTTTAATTTTTATGTAAGTATTGACAAATATAACCCATATCAAAAAAACTCTTTGGGGGCATCAGTAATTTTTAAGAGTTGTAATACGAAGCATGTATGTTTACATTTACACATATATGTAAATATCTCCCTCTCCCACTCTTTTTGTAAACAAAAACTATATATATTATTCTGCCCCTTTTTTGTCACTTAATGTCTTTTAAAGATCTGTCCATATCAATGACCCTTTCAAACTCAATAATTTCCAGATCTGTTTCAAAGCAAACACATTCATGTTGCTCACCTCATCATTCTTGAGGGCCATGAAATAGTAGTGGATGTTTTTGTTTCGTGCATACTCCTTTACCCGGGCTTTAAACTCTTTATGATCAAGTACTTCTCCACAGTATTCTAGGACAAAGGTGTTCCTGGCAAAACAAAAGGGAAACAATAGCACTTCCTGCCTAGGAGCTATATGGAAAACATACATCCACATAAAAAAATAATGGATTTAACGAAATATTGCAAAGTGGATAAATTTGATATTATACAAGATATAATTAAAATATATGTAAAGTACCTAGCATCTGAGGTTTTCTCCTTCCTAATACTTTTTTAAAAATGTTGATTGTAAGACACTTTTACATTTATACATATTACCAAAATATGTATCCCTGATCTAACTAGATATTAAAACAAACACTCAAGTCTGGTTTATTATCATGAAAACAGTGATTTACAGCTAAGAAACAGCACTGAAGAAATCAGAAGGCACTGAAATATTAGAGGCTTTATGTTCTAAGAGAAAAGATGGCAATTTAAATATAGCAGCCCTTCTACTGCTTTTACTCAAAGGTCTCTGCTGTTAAAGGTCAAATAGACCTTTTCTCTCACTGCATTCTCTGTGAGTTTTCTCTAGTATTTATCAATAATTAGGATTAGTCTCTCTCCTTGGCGTCTTTCAGTTACCCTCCACCCGTGATTGGTCTTTCCTTGCTTATTCAGTATCGTCAGTAGAGAAGAAATAGGTATAATATATACAGAGAATGTCATGGTATTTAACGCTAACTAGCAGATTAGCTCCAAAGTCCTCTTCATCCTGTGCATATCTGACAATATGTCCTGTTCACCAGGAATGCTGTACCAGTGAACATCTAAATAGTTTGGAACTAAAACATGAAACTGACACTACTATCAGCATATGGAAGTTATACGAGTAGGAAAATGTGGGAAACCTGGAAATATTTAGTCCTAGTGTATTTTACCAAAATAGGGTTCTTTGTGAGAAGTTTCGAAAAGCTAAAGTGCTTTAGGAAACAGCTGTAAATATTTAAAATTCTTTAAAAAAAAATTTTTTTTTATTTACTTGTCAGAGAGAGAGAGCGCGAGCGAGCACAAGCCGGGGACACTGCAGGCAGAGGGAGAAGAAGGCTTCCCACTGAGCAAGGAGACCGACGGGGGGCTCCATCCTAGGACCCCAGGATCATGACCTGAGCCGAAGGCAGATGCTTAACCAACTGAGCCACCCAGGTGCCCCCACAGTAATCATTATTAAACTCAGTGTATCAGATACATTATTTTCCTACAAAGTAGCTAACCAACTTCAACAACACAAAAATGAAGTGAAAGAGGATTAAAACATAACTTACGAAGGAAGGTCTTTGGCAGCTCTCAAGCCCCAGCCTTTCTTTTCTGTGAGTATGACTTCCACATCTGCATGCTGTTTTCTCTGAAACCGTCTATTGGAACAATAATCCCCATTTGGACACCGAGAAGAACTGAAATGAGAAGAGAAAATTAATTCTTCAAAGCAGAATCTCTAATGACACATAGGATGTGGATAAAAACAAAACAAACGAGATACAACGGTGCCTGCCTGGGTGCAGAAATAGGAAACAAGGCCCACCTGAGGAATGGAGAACAAAACAGCAGAAGATGAGTGGTAAGAAAAATGGGCTGCTGGAAGATGGAAGGGCAGGTTGTTGATCCATGAAGAGCTCTGAACGCCAGCTTAAATTTGAACCTGATCCTGATAACTACTCTAAGTTTGACTATGAGAAACAGATGAGGAAAGGTATCTTATACTTCCTATCTCTTTAGCAAGGTTGAAAAGTCAAGTCAGAAAAACACAGAGGCCACAGCAACAATGTCAAGTTTGGAGAATAGTGCTAACTCTTGTGTCTCCTCTTCTTGTCATCTTGTCATCTCTACTTTTAGTTTAGATAAAGGAATACCAATGTGCTTTCTCTTTATTTTTCTGAGGTATGGTTTTATGCGCCGAACACTAGAACATGAGCAAAACCAAAAACTGAGTTTGAAAGAAAACACTTTATTAACACTAAAAACAAGGTATCTACACTATAAATCACCTTCATATTCTCTCCATGTTAAAAATGATACAATTTTTCATCAAATTGGTAAAAAAAATTAATCACACATTTTTTAATGTAAAGATGCTATGGTTTATAAGAAAAATATAGAAGCAAATGCCTCACAATAGAAGATGAATAATTATGAGTTAACTATAAATAGACATATAAAGCAGCCTAGGGAAGATTTAGGTAGGTCTGTATGTGTAGCTCTGAACAGGTCTCCAAAACATATTTGTGTGTTCATGTGTGTTTGGGCTGGGGTGAGGGGGTAAAATTCAAAAAAGTACATATGGTAAAGATTTCATTTCTATACATAAAAAGTGGAAATATCTATGAATGTTGGTATAGGCATAAAAAGTATCTGGAAGGACAAGAAATAGAGGGATTGGGGTTTGGAAGACATTTAACTTTATGCACTTTTGAAATACTAGGGTTTTATCTCATTTTATAGTAAAAGCTAAAAAATACCAACACTTACCTCTCAGGACGTGAACGTTATAAGAGATAAAAGGTCACTATGTTAGTATTAGGGCTACTTTACAGAGCACTGACAATGTATACTATAATGTACATCACAAGGGAAATTTATCTCCTTATAAACAATATTATACGTTGGAGATTTCATTGCTTATAAATACTCGACAATAGGTAGAAGAAGAAAGGTTAAATCTGACTCATTACTAATTCTTTCTACGATTCTGAGACATTTAATAGAATGAGCAAAATCAGGGCATTTTAATTTACTTACCATTCAATCATGAGGAGACGATTAAGACAATCTTCCCCACATGCTATTTCACCTTGAGCTCTTTCATCTTTAGAAAGAGGTGTACACTCACACTGCATTCGCTTAATATCTCGATGGGATTTATTCTTCTTTCTATTAAGTAAAATTTCATAAGAATTGGTTTAAGAAATCTCCCGGCAATGATACAACATACACAATCAAATATGTGCAAAATCTCCTTAGTTTCACATTTAATGATTCTGGTTAAGTCAAACACTCAAAAAAGTCAAACATTCAAAACATTCAACATCTCCTCACTAGCATCTGTGAGACTGAAAACACTAAGACTTATGTTGCAAAGAGAATTAGAGGCAATCTTTAGCCCCAGCAAATGGGAGGATAGGGTAAGTTCAAGTCTATCATTTTGGACTCAGCCCTCATTTCCTAGTCCATTTCAGCTAAGCCTCAAATTCTGAGCAGTTTCAAGTGTTAACTGTCATATTTGTCTCAGAAGAAAATTAGGAAAACTTGTGAGAATCAAAAAGTGACATAGCTGATTAAGTTTAAGAATCAGTCCTCCTGGATGAGCAAATAATGGCTGAGGAAGAAAAGATGTATTTATTTAATTTATAAAATATAAATAGAGACTGAGAAAGAAAAGAAGTTGCTAAAAAAATAAATTAAAAAGAGGTTTTTTTTTTTTTTCTTTTAGAGAGAGAGCGAGCGAGCAAGCACGTGCACACACAAGCAATGGGGGAGAAGCAAAGGGAGAGGGAATCTTAAGCAGGCTCCATGCCCAGCTCAGAGCTCGACGCAGGGCTCGATCTCACAACCCTGAGATCATGACATGAGCCGATACCAAGAGTCAGACGATTAACAGACTGAGCTACCCAGGCACCCCTAAAAAATAAGACTTTTTAATTAAGAGTTTAACTCAATCTTTTAGGGAATCTTTCAGTAACACCACAATTCTAAAAATCTTGTTTAAAAGAAAATTGAATGATTAAAAAAAGAATGAAGCATAATTTACAGAACTGTATTACAGAATAATCAGAGGACTAAACTTTCTCAACACAGACTAACTGATTTGGGGATAAAAAGGGAAATGGTTCGGGGGCGCCTGGGTGGCTCAGTCGTTAAGTGTCTGCCTTCGGCTCAGGTCATGATTCCAGGTCCTGGGATCGAGCCCCGCATCGGGCTACCTGCTCCACGGGAAGCCTGCTTCTCCCTCTCCCGCTCCCCCTGCTTGTATTCCCTCTCTCACTGTGTCTCTCTCTGTCAAATAAATACATAAAATCTTTAAAAAAAAAAAAAGGGGGGGGGGGGGAATGGTTCAAAATTGGGTTCATAAATACCTATGACAGAGTTTGCAAAGAAAAAGTGAAAATGTGATTATTTCCTGGCCTTTATGTTGAACTCTTTCTGACCCTTGTCAAAAAGAAAAAGAAAAAAAAAATCAAAGATGGTTGAAGATCTCCTTCTTGAGATTAGGGCAGTCTGAAATAAGTCAACCAGAGAAAGACAAGTATCATATGATCTCACTGATATGAGGAATTTGAGAAACAAGACAGGATCATAGGGGAAGGGAGGGAAAAATGAAACAAGATGAAACCAGAGAGGGAGACAAATCATAAAAGACTCTTAATCTCAGGAAACAAACTGAGGGTTGCTGGAGTGGAGAGGGGTGGGAGGGATGGGGTGGCTGGGTGATGGGACACTGGGGAGGGTATGTGCTATGATGAGCGCTGTGAATCGTGTAAGACTGATGAATCACAGACCTGTACCCCTGAAACAAATAATACACTATATGTTAATTGAAAAAATTAAAAAAAAAAAAAAAGATTAGGACAGTCTGACTCTCCAACTATCAGACAGTGAAGAGCACAACTGCTCTATGTGGCTGTCTTAATCTCCTAACTAATCTGCTTTCATCGTCAACATATGTTCTATTACAGTCCCAATTTATAAAGTACCTGAAGAGTGTCCTGATAGCTTCAACTAAGTTTGAGTAACAAGAATGACTCATCTGCATCAATTCAAGGTATCATTCATTAATGAGTGTATGAATATTCTTAGCCTGAAGAAACAGAACTAAAGATAAGCCAAATATCTATTCACAAGTACTTTAAGAACTGTAATTTTGAAAAATCAGCAGTAGCCTGATTTTGTATTTCTCTGTAAGGACTAATGGGCAAAGATTCAGGTAACCCTATTTTCATTAAACATAAAATTTTTTCACTATACTCAATACCATTTTATAATAATCTGTGTTCTTGGTGGCCCCTAAAGGCCCAGCATATAACAATGGGCATTTTAAAAATGTTGAATATAGGGGGCGCCTGGGTGGCTCAGTCATTAAGCGTCTGCCTTCGGCTCAGGTCACGATCCCAGGGTCCTGAGATCGAGCCCCGCATTGGGCTCCCTGCTCCTCGGGAAGCCTGCCTCTCCCTCTTCCACTCCCCCTGCTTGTGTTCCCTCTCACGCTGTCTGTCAAAAAATAAATAAAATCTTAAAAAAAAAAAAAAATGTTGAATATATATAAATGCTTCCCACTCCAAAAAGGCTCTCCAATGTTCCCACCAACCAGATCTCTATGTATGGTCTTATATGTACCCGGATCTCACTGCGGAGTAAATCCCAGAGGACTGGGTTGATTAGTTTTACTTCTAGTCTTTTACAAAGACCCTGGAGATTTCATCAATGTACTCACCCAATTCCTAAAAACTACTACTTAAAATATTCAATATTTTAAATTTAAACCTAATTTACTAGATGTAAATGAATATAACTCTAAGAGGCTCTCTATATCATAAAAAGATTTTTATTTTATTTTTTAAAGATTTATTTATTTATTCAGAGAGAGCGAGCGAGAACACGTGTGCAGAGGGAGGGGCAGAGGGAGAGAGAGAATCTCAAACAGACTCCACGCCCATCATGGAGCCTGACATGGGACTCGATCTCGCAACCCTGAGATCATGACCTGAGTCAAAACCAAGAGTTGGATGCTCAACCAACTGAACCCTGGCACCCAAAAACAGTTTTTTTGTTTAAATATGAAAAACTTCTCATGAGACCTAATTTTAACTTTACCTTAACCACAGTGAAAAAAATTTCATTATAAAAAAAAATGTTTAACACTTAAAGGGATGATGGCTAGCTAGATTCTTAAATAGAGGAGAAATTTCCAAAAGGAGAAGGTGAAAGGCTGGAAGACTACAGATTTTTTTAAAAAGGCACATTCAACACATATTTATATTGGGAAAAGAAGAAGACTGTTGAGGAAGGGTGAAAGAAAGCAGGCTGCAAACCTCTGCTCTGGAGGAATATGTTTTCATTACTCCTATTCTCATTATACCTATTTCATGTTAGGGATCTGTAGTAAACCATTTTACCATTTAATTCTAAAATAGTGGTTATGCTATTGCCAAATTTAATCTATTAGCAATAGACTAAAAAACCAGGCAGAAAACGGTGTTCTAGTCTAGTTCCAGCTTTATAAAGTACCTTTCAAAGACACTTCATTCTGAGCATTTTTGAAAAGGAAAAAAAATCCAGCACAACTACTTTTTTCTTCTCTAAGAGCAGACTATTTTGCTGAGATTTTGTTTTGTTTTTCATCACAGTTACACAGGTAAAAGGAATTTAAGAAAAATAGGGCTGGCCTAAATCATACTTTCAGAACCAAAGAGATAATGAGACCCCCCACCCCAAATAAAAAATAATTTCGACATCCCCTTCCGGGGGGTGGGGATGAGAGAAGGGATACTGAGGGAAGGACCCTATGACATCAAATCTAAATAGGTATATACTTTTTCAATTTTACTATATTTCATATGATTGACCTCACATATTCTGAACTGTTGAAAGCTAATTTTTTTAACAAAAAGAGGTTAAAATTTGTTGGACAAGTATTAAGCAAGCTTACCTTTCTGTTAAATAAACATTTTCTTCAATCAGATCAAAGTAACAGGGCATCTTCCCTTGCTTGGCATATTCTTTCCATCGCTGTGGGTCCCTGAAGTCCTCCATGACACAAGAAGGCCCAACCAGCGCTGAGCCTGGGGGCATTGCTGTTTCCCGCGGCTCTACCGCCACTCGAACTTTCTTTCTGTCCTGAAGTTCACCATCACTTTCAGAATCACTCTCCAATTCCTGTCTCCTTTTTTTAGGAGGCCCTCTATCTTTCATATCATTTTTTTCTAAGTTTTTTGAAAGATCTTTCTTTTCGTTCACAGCTAAAGAGTCCTTAATGGAATTGCTGCTTATTTCAGGTGCTTGCACTGACCCCTTGTCCTTCTGAAGGGATAGAAAAAACTTACTGGATTGGCTTGAAAAATGAGATCCTCCACGTTGATCCCAATTCTCCTCCTCCTCACGGTCATCTGTTAAGGAATCCGGTACCTGCCCTTGAATTCGATCATACCCAACCCCAGTTCCAGGAGGTCTACCTGCTGATCTTGGATCCCAGTAGCCGTTGCCCTGCCAGTAATTACGTGTCCCACCGTAATGTTCTGCACTTTGCTGATACTTGTGGCCACCACAAGCTCCATAGCTGCTGTCAGGCTGCTGATACGTGGTAGTGGGCTTTTCTTGTTGAGAGAATTCCCACCCTAGGTTGCGGAGCTCTTCTGATGAGCAGAAACCATCCACTCGGGAGATCTCACAAGAGGAAGAAAAACTCAACTCTGTTTTTCCCAATCTACTATCTGGCCTGTTAGGGAAAGTGATCTGTTGCCGAGACTTATTTGGGACATCTTCAAAATCATCAGAAGAATAAACTGGCAGCTCTTCTTGCTGCCTAGAAGCTATTTTGGCTTTTGTGGTTTCCTCAGAATTTGGATGACCTAGAAAGTCAGATTTCACATCTGTATGACTTGTACTATCAACCCCATCACTCTGAGGATGAGCAATTTCAGACAGGTGGTTATCTATTTGTTTTCTGCTGGGCTGTGTGAAAGAAATTTCCAGATTCTTCTCTGTCCCTTTATGATGGAAGAACTTCTCGGTTTGAGAACAGGGTTTGCTTGCTACACTCTCAAATTTTTCCTCATATGAATGTCTCCTTGACTCCAATCTCTCATCTTCCCAGTGGTCAGAATAGTGTCTGTAACTTTGACTGCTCCGAGAAGAACAAGGACTCGTTTCTTCCATGGGCAAAGTAGAATTCTTTGGCACTACCACAACAGACTGAAGACGGTTTCTTGGAATACTGCTATCATCAGAATCTGTATCTTCAGAGTCACTTTCATCACTTGAACTTTCAGAAGAACCAGAATAATCTTCATGGACAGTAGATACAATCTCTGAGGCATGCCCACTGCTGTCACATTTTAAGGTATATGTTACACCATCACTGTCTTCCATGGTTAAATTCAAGTCACAAGAAGAAAATACAACTTCTGAATCATCAGAAGTATGCGCATGTCCTCTTCCTCCTTCTTCATCTAAAGAGATTTCTGCTCTTCCTCTTCTATCAGGCAATATGGAATTCCCTTCTTCTTGAGCCTCTTGCACACATTTCCCAGATAACCCATTATTATGCCTATTTTCCCAAGAAGCAAATCCCCTTCCTGAATCAGGCAGGCCACTACCTACTTCTACTATTGTTTCTTTCTCTGCATGCTTTAAAAACTCGGTGCTTTTACTCTTCAGCACAGCATCCAAAACTGGAGATGTGTTCTCTCCACATTGCAAGAGAGTTAAACTGTCCACTTTTATTCCTGGTGGAAGACTTGGAAGAGAGGAAGCAATGCCTGAACTCTCTATAGGTTGATATAAATCATCAAGATGATTAACAGAAGCTGAGCTAGTGCTACCAACACTCTTATATTCCTCACATGCAAATTTTGAGTGCTGATCTGTCAGATTTCTATTATCACATATAACTGTTTTTGATTTCAAATGCACATTCATAAAGCTATTTGAAGAAATTTTCGTAACTGAAGGCTCAATCTTTTCAGCTTCAGAATGATGCAAAGAAGGGTTGTTGTCATTTGAAGTACAGTATATATCTGAATCTTTGGTTTTACAGCAAGAAACTGTCATATCAACTGGTTCTTTAATTACAGTTTTAGAATAATCTATAGTCACAACTGGCAAAGACATGAGTTTATCTTGGTGTGGTGACACCGGAGATTCTGCTTCTCTAAATGGGCTTCCTGACTTACTATGCAGCATGCAAGTATCATCTGAGTCTTTCTCTTTACATCTATTAATATTCTGAAATCCATTTGATGGAAGCTTCCATGCTTTGACCAAAGGGGATACCTCCGATCCAGTCACACTATCATCAGAAGACATCAAAAGAGTGTCAGTTTTAGAAGTGCAAAATGTTGCCAAATCAGATTCTGCCCCAGGAGATCCATTTATATTTAATTCTATGGGACAATAACTTCTTAATTGATCATTCTTCACTTTAGATAAAGAGTCTAATTCCTTAATACTATCATGGCTATCATGTCCTATAAATTCAGATTTAAAAATAAGTGATTCATCTAGCTTTTTAAAAGTAGGTGAATCATTTAATCGATTTGATGGAGATGGAGACCCAGTCTTTTCTCTTTCAGGAATTTTACTAATCATTCTTAATTCACTACCTTTTGAACAAGGAGCCTGTAAATTAAAAGAATGAGACGGTTTGATTTCCTCATTTAATTCTGTACAACAGAAAGAATTTTTAAATTTATCAGACTTGGATACAGATTTTGAAAGGGCAGATTTATAACGGGAAGCACTGTTATCATGCTTGGAATAGGATGACCCCCGTCGGAATCCCAGTTCATTAGGGGGAGAACAACATCTTTTCATTGCTTCATTTTCTGAAGTCCTTTTGGATTCTCTTTCTAGTTTTGAAGAATACTTTCCTCTCTTCTCCATCTCTAAGTAAGAGGACTCAGTTTTGCAGTCCCGATCAGATTTAGAATAGGATGATGATGTCCTTAGGTCTCTGTAAGAGAAGGAATGAGAGGAGGTGCGCCTTGAGTAGGTCTTCTTATACTCCTCTTCTGAGTCAGAACTCTCTCGAGCTCTGTTATCTGTATATGGCCGAGAATAGCGTGTCCTCTCTCGATAAGGGGAACTCCGATGGTAGCGACGATCAGAGTCATAATAATGGGATCGCTCCGACCGGGAATAGGATAAACTAGTTCTAGAGCCTCTGTCAGATCTAGAACGAGATCTGCTCCGCCTTCGCTCTCTCTCTGATCTACATCGAGAAGATATATACCGAGTATCTCTTTCAAGTTTTGAGTAGCTAAAATATTTATCATCTCTCTCTGTTTTAGATCGTGAAGATTTCCCTAAATCCTCACTTTTTAAAGGTGCTAAGCTCTTTTTTGAATCTCTTTCCTTTTCAATGCTTGCTGAAAATTTTAAATCATGTGATCTTTGACTTGAGGAAGTCCGTACAGAATCTTCATCAGATTCTGAAGCAAGAAAGGTGCCTTCAGATTGTGAGGATTTCTTCTTAGAACTTGTTTTTTTGGAGCCCAGATTACTCTTAGAACTATCTGGAATTTCTTCTTCCTTCCCAATATGGGAATCTTCTTTCTGTAAGGGAATATCTACTTGCTCATTCAAATTTTGAGTTATGTGTTCTCCTGAACTATTAGATACAGCAGCATCCTGCTTAGTGTCCACTTCTGAAGATTCTGGTACAGTTGTAACTGGTGGTTCCTTCAGTGCTCTAACTGCTACATCTACTGGTGCTGTCATCAGAACTGGGACTGGTGTGTGTGGCAAGGCCACTGGCTCTGTTACTGGTGCTGGTGGTGAGGGTGCTGTGGCCTGGGGAGGTGGAGGTGGTGGAGGGGGAGATGAGGGTGGCGAGTCTACAGTTGTTGACTCTGCTATGACTGCTGGTAATGGTACTATGGGAGGAGGTGGAGAGGCCACTGCTGTGGCAGTCGTCAGCAGCGGCCTGGATGTCACATGCAGCAGATGTTTCTTAAAATGAATTTTGCCCAATTCTACCCTTGATTTTGGTGGGGAAGATTCTTCTGTAGTAGATAAGGTATCTCCAATGTCCATTTTAATTTTAGGGGTCAAGTCTACTTGAAGAGGTCCAGCTGGGGAGTTTGGAGTATCATTTTGCTTTTCATTGTTGCCAAGTGCAGTCAGAAACCTGTTCTGCAAAGTTTTCTTTGTAAGGCTGAAGCTGAAAGACACCTTCTGTCGTCCCTGTTCCTCCAAATTAACTTTTGTCTTGGTGCCTTTGGGTAAAAATCGACTAGAAGCAACACCTTTGAACATTGGTCCTTTGATGAAACCTGTTTTCTGCACGTTTTCAATCTTTGCCTACAAATGAACAAAACACGCAGTTACTACAACAATAAGTTACTTTCAAATGACTAGCATCACAGTTTAAAATGTCAGGAAAATGAAAAGTCCTTTTTAAGGACAGTATGAATTTCACTAAGCTAGATAAGCACTTCTTTATTATAGAAAATTTCAAACATACTCAAAAGTATAGAGGATAGTATAATAAATCCCTTAAGTACCCACTCCCAGTTTCAACAATTACCCATATTTTTTCTATTCTTGTCTGTTACACAAAGAATTTATCCATTTTTATAACTTTTTTTTTCCAGGCAGAATTTTTAACAAGAAAAAAAAAATCCTATATACTTCAAGATACAACACAAAAAGACAAGTAGCTAGAGAGCAATAGCTAACAACTCAATGAGGAGAATAGTTTGTTCCTCTATTCTGAGAAGAAACAGCAGAAGTCATCCTGGCATCACATAGCATCACTTAGGTGCTTGGTAAAATATGGATCTGCGACAAAACTCCAAGGAATAGAAATTCACTAGACCTAAGGGAAGGTAAGAATGTATGTTTTGTTTGGTTTTGGGAAATAAGCATTTGAGGCAATTCCAATGGACTTTCCAGATTTGAAAACCACTGGTATAGAGCAGTCTCCCATCTTACTTTATAGATGAGGTCAGCAAATGAGGACCAGACTTTTCTGCCTTCCTGTAAATTACTCCATCCTAGCACACTACCACTGTTTCTGCCTGGGCCCCACATACTCAGGCCATGCTAATTTACAGTCCAATCCTACTGTATGAGTATGAACCACAAAGTATACATTTAAGAAGATTTTTCCCTCCACTATTTGCCAAACCACCAAAGGAAATAGTGGGCTTTAGAAGTTAAAGGCATAACCTAGGTGGTAGAGAGAACATCAGAAAAATCCACAGCAACACACTCAAGCCTAAATTAAAGATGGTACACTGGCCATCTGCAACATTTTTCTAATTGATGTTCTTTAATCAACTTCGGCTGTTTAAGAGAACAGTTTTCCCCTCAATAAGGTAAAATCTGAAATCAGTTTTCAACATTATACAGTAACAATTCAAGTGGGAAAGTAAATGTTTTCTCACACATTATCACAGAGCAGTGGCCTTCAAATACTTTTAAGAAACAGAATCCACCTGTCAAATGAAATCTTACATGGTAGCTCAATACATAAAAACAGGTAAATACTGTCTCCAGAGCTGCCAGTTTCCTCTACCTTGCCTAAAACTTTTGAAGCTCCAAAGTTTAAAAACCATTTTCTTGAGATATAAAATGTTCCTCACTGGAATGAGTTACTACAGATCCAAGAATTCAGCA
The DNA here is from genome assembly GCF_004348235.1 of Phoca vitulina. Classification (NCBI taxonomy): domain Eukaryota; kingdom Metazoa; phylum Chordata; class Mammalia; order Carnivora; family Phocidae; genus Phoca; species Phoca vitulina. The sequence continues at coordinate 5,771,851 of NW_022589716.1, forward strand.
AAAACTATTACTTCATTTCACATTCAAAATGATAGCTAGGGGTGCCTGGCTGGCGCAGTTGGTAGAGTGTGCAACACTTGGTCTCAGGGTTGTTGAATTTGAGCCCCACATTGAGTGTAGAGATTACTTAAAAAATAAAAGCTTAAAAAAAAAAAGATAGCTAAATTTTGAGTTATTGTGGGGTTTTTTTGTTTTTTTGTTTGAGAGAGAGAGAACGCACACGCGAAAGCAGGGAGAGGGAGAGAGAATCTTAAGCAGGGTCCATGCCCAGCTCGGAGACCGACACAGGGCTCGGCCTCACAACCCTGAGATCATGACCTGAGCCAAAATCAAGAGTCAGATACTTAACCAACTGAGCCACCCAGGTGTCCCATCAATTTTGAGTTTTTAATCCAATAATTACTGAATAACTAGTTAAATTACACTTACCTCATTTTCTTCTTCTCTATTGCCATCCAGCCAAGAAAGCATGCAAAAGAATAAACAGAAATCATAAATACTTAAAACCAAATGAAACCAAAGTTGTTTTTTATTAAAACCTAGGATACCTACAACCTATTCGACATGGTATTCAATTACGGGCTGTCCATTCCTTCAAAGTTTCAATTACATTTAGTATAGCAAATATTTATTGAAGATAGCACCATGTACTGTGAAATAAAAGGTGAATAAAGCAGAATCCCTGCCCTTAAGAAGCTTAGTGTCCTGTAAATACAAAATATACTTTTGTTACAAAAGTTAATTCCAACATAATAAAATACATACAAGGATAGAAATATGCACAGTGTAACAGCAAAGAGGGAGATAACTCAGTTTAGTAACTCAGTTTAGTAGAAAGATAGGAAAGCAAAGAATCCTTCCTAAAAGAGTAGTTTCTGAAGAATATACCTATGGGGAGATCCTAGGCAGAGGAAGGTTCTCCACAAAGGCACAGAGATTAAAACATAGAACAACATGTACAAGAAAACTATAAACAGTTCAACATTACCTGAGTATGAAGTATAAGGCAGAAAGAAGCCAATAATTAGGTGAAGTAGGGGGCAGTAGCCAGGTCCAAAGGCCAGATTCTCATGAGAAGAAATATATTTTATTTTAGGAATTAGGTGTTCTCAGTCCTTTGTAGTCTCCATTCAACAGTCCCTTTGCTGAGTACAAGGTATACACTCTGTTCCACATCACGCCATGTGGCCCTCAGAGCACACAGTTATGTCCTAACAAAGCTAACCACACTGTGTCCTGAGACTGAGGAATCAAAAGCCAAAAGTCTGGTGTATACCAGTGCACCAAGGCATACTGGGGAAAGGGAAGCTACAAAAGGGCTTTAGGTTATGATAGCCAGATTAGTATTTTAAGCAGACCACTCTATGGGCTATATGGCAAGACTGGAATATAATAATCTGTTTTAAATGCCCCTTAAAAGAAATGTACAAAAACCCTGTCTCTAAATGTAGGCCTGACCATCATAATTCAGTCCATTCACCATTGTCTACGTAGCCATACAAAAACCAAGTAATGAAGTGGGGGGGGGGGGGAGGAAAGTTGGCAATATATGGATGAGATGTGAATCAAGGTCAAGGTTAAACACTTTTTTCTATTCCAAAACCACTAAAAACTTCACAGATGCAATCTTAGAACAACTGTATTTCACTAATTCTGTGATGTACATTTTTCCCACATATAACACCTCTGCATCACACCATTAATAACATCATAGTTTGGCAGCATTTTTTCCTTTCTTAGTGGTTCATAAGATAGTTGTGTCTTGCAACCTATGACATACTAGATTTGATTTAAATTAGTACCACGTGGAATTTTTTCAAGAATATAAAAGGTACCTGTACACATCCAAGCATTTAGAATGTCATTCATATTTGTACTCTCCTTTCCAGTGTACATTTAAGAATGTTCACGCTTGTCTGCATGGTACCCATCTATATCCATACAGAAGTGCTGGAAATATTGGGGTGACCAGAACCCTTTCCTAAGCCTCAGCAGTTCTACTTTGGACAATCAAATGAACAGGATAATCCTAACAAACTATAATCAAGGTCATCACATGATCAAAAAGCTGATAAAACATTATAAATGTGGGATTCAGAGGTGGGGAGAAAATAATGGTCCATTTCAGAAATCAGAGAACTGCTTGACAGAGATAGCAAGACATTTCCCAGAACGTGATAATAAAATGTTTATAAGAAGAAGAATATAGGCGTATGTACAGAAAATATGGGGGGCAATATAAAATTTTCTCATTGTAAAGGCATGTCACGTTAATAGAGAACGATCAAATTACAAACAAGCAAAATGAAAAGTTCCACAATCCAACAACCAGAGACAACTGCTATTAACACCTTGGTGTAAAGAGCCTTCCAATGCTTCTTCTGTGTACATGGTGGTGGTGGGGAGGAGAGGGATAAACACAGATCTTCCTTTTTAAGTATAGCAGTCATACCATACAAGCCACTCTGTATCTTCCTTCCCTCCCTCATCATAAATAGAGCAGGTGAGCAAACAAGGTGTTTAGATCACAGAAAAAAAAATGGAATCACTACAACAGATTAAAGGGAATGATCTTGAAAGAAGGGGATATAGATGAGTGAAGGCACAGTTAAATTTTAAAACAAAGCAAACATCCTTTTGGCTTCTATTTCTCTCTCACATCCTCATTTGAACATTGAGAGAAGGAACAGGGCAAAATACTTAAACAAAACTCAAGTGTAAGGAACAGAAATGGAAGCGGACTATAATCCTCAATGTTGCTGCCCAAAGTTGGACATTACTAATTTGTAATAGAGCTTGTCAGTACACTTATTCTACTTTTGCTGGAAGCATTAAACTATCTAGAAGCATCTAAAGGAAACAACTGGTAAGTTACTCCAGCAAGTTGAGTGGGACAAGAGCGGTAGAAGGCAAGGAGATGAGAACTGAAGGCATTCCCAAGAATACGTAAATGACTGACCTAGTAACCCACAGATAACAGAAGAGAGTGAAATCTAAAAGAAGATGATAAACTGAAAGAACAGGGTAGGGGCAAGATACTAGAAGCTTCAAAGCATAAATCTGCTGGAAACCAGAAAGAGAGGTAGAAGGGTAAGGTGAAATTATGGTCAGAGCACCAGAGTTGGGGTACATTTCCAGGAAATGACAACACCCAGCTGTGGCCATGGAAGCAGACTGCCATTTTTTGAAGCAGTCTGCCTTTTTTGAAGAAACAAAATTGTGAGGCCACAATTAATAGCAAGAATCAGTCACAAATGCTTTTTAATAAAAGAACACTTGTTTTGGTAAATAGTATAAAATAATGTTGAAGGAAGGTTGACGGAACAAGGCTATGAAAGCCAGAGCTAGGAGGACAGAGTCCCCAGTATCCCTGCCATGAAAAATAATGAGGCATGCAAAAACAGCCATTTAATTCTCTAGCATAAGATCGTGCTAGAATGGCCTTATTTCTTCTTTTGAAAAGCTAATACAGAAGAAAAAACAGGAAGACTGAAGCCAGTTTTCTGTCAAAAATGTACAGTATAAATATCTGCAGCTTGCTGAAGAACTATATTTAAAGAATGTCGATTAATCCATGTCAGCATGGTGACAAATCTCCACTAGGTCACAGGGCACATGTGGAAAATGAATTAAGAGATACAGGCATAGCAAGTACAAAGAACCAATGAATAACATGATTATTAAAATCAATCAACTAACTACCCGATCTCTCTGGTTAGGACACTAGTAAAAACTAAAGTTTCCAGGGGCACCTGGGTGGCTCAGTCGTTAAGCATCTGCATTCGGCTCAGGTCATGATCCCGGGGTCCTGGGATCGAGCCCTGCATCGGGCTCCCTGCTCAGCCGGAAGCCTGCTTCTCCCTCTCCCACTCCCCCTGCTTGTATTCCCTCTCTCGCTGTGTCTCTCTCTGTCAAATAAATAAAATCTTTAAAAAAAACAAAAACAAAAAAAACCACTAAAGTTTCCAAAGGGAAGCCTGGTATGAGAGATTTGGCCCTATCAAGGATATTCACAAATATAAACAGTTAGATAGTAAGGGAATCTATTCTGGATACCAAGTCACACCAGAAATGATACAATTAAACAGAAGTATTATTTTTTTTTTCTTTTTTTTTTTTTAAGATTTTGTTTATTTATTTGACAGAGAGAGACACAGCGACAGAGGGAACACAGGCAGGGGGAGTATGAGAGGGAGAAGCAGGTTTCCCGCTGAGCAGGGAGCCCAACGCGGGGCTCGATCCCAGGACCCTGGGATCATGACCTGAGCCGAAGGCAGACGCTTAATGACTGAGCCACCCAGGCGCCCCAGAAGTATTATTTTTTTTAAAGATTTTATTTATTTGTCAGAGAGAGAGAGAGCACAAACAGGGGGAGCTGCAGGCAGAGGGAGGAGCAGGCTCCCCACTGAGCAAGAAGCCTGACTCAGGACTCGATCCCAGGACCCGGGGATCATGACCTGAGCCGAAAGCAGACACTCAACTGACTGAGCCACCCAGGAGTCCCAAACAGAAGTATTTTTATTTACACTGGAAAAAAGACCACTTACAAGACCATAGTGATTTATTTTAAAATATCAGAAAACTAAGAAGATAAAATAATCTTATTTTGCACAACTCCAGAAGTTGGACCTGTGACCAACAGAAGTACAGAATGACAGATTTTAAGTCTGAACATTTTAAATTTTCTTTATTTGAAAAATACATGCACTCAGGGAGAAAATTCATAATATAGAGATACACAACTCAAATTAGATCTTTTTCTCTAGTGGCAACTACTATTAAGTTCTGTATATCCTTCCAGAAATTGTGTGCATATATGAGCATATGTATCTCTTTTTAAGGAGAAAACACATACACAAAAGAAAACATACTTTTTTTTTTAATTTTATTTATTTATTTGAGAGAGAGAATGAGAGAGAGAGAGAGAGCATGAGAAGGGGGAGGGTCAGAAGGAGAAGCAGACTCCCTGCCGAGCAGGGAGTCCTGGGACTCCAGGATCATGACCTGAGCCGAAGGCAATGGCTTAACCAACTGAGCCACCCAGGCACCCAAGAAAACATACTTTTTATACCTTGTTTTTCTCCATTTAAAGCCTTAGATATTATATATATATATATATATATATATATACACACGTAGCTTCATTTTTAGTTCTACCATCATAATACCTTTTCATGTTTATAAGTCATTGGTATTTTCTTTTTGCTGGGAAGTGCTTTTTCAGGTCCTTTGCCAATCAACTGAGTTGTTGGTCTTAACTTACTGATTTATAAAAATCAGATGTGAGGCATCTGCAACTAGAATGTGTCACTGTACGGGACACTGAAGTTTCCTTGTCATCAGAAACGTTTAAGAAAGGGGCGCCTGGGTGGCTCAGTCGTTAAGCTTCTGCCTTCGGCTCAGGTCATGATCCCAGGGTCCTGGGATCGAGCCCCGCATCAGGCTCCCTGCTCCACGGGAGGCCTGCTTCTCCCTCTCCCGCTCCCTCTGCTTGTGTTCCCTCTCTCGCTGTGTCTCTCTCTGTCAAATAAATAAATAAAATCTTTAAAAAAAAAAAAAAAATGTTTAAGAAGAATCTGGATGAGAACTTACCTCAAATGAGACAGAATTCCTGTCCTAGATATAAAGCTAAAAGTGAGGTCCTAGGTCTCATTCCAGGCCTTCAGTTTACTGAATCCCCTGAACACAAATCAGAAGCAGCATTTATTACTTTATCTTGATTTTAATAAGACTTTAAAGATGAGGTGGGAATGAATCTTTAAAGATTTCTTACTAAAACTCATATACTCCTCAAATGTTCTAGGTCAGTGTTCCTCACATTTAAGTGATATATGGGCCTTTTTTAAAGAGAAAAAAAATTGTCAGATATCAAAGGCTAGATCTCAATTTAAGAACACTGACTTAAGAATCTAAAATTAGTATATTAAAATTTATCTTACTTGAAAATTACCACTGAAAAATGGTAGTTTTCAAGTGAAATAAATTTTAGAACTTCAAACTAGTCAAAATAATTTTTAAGGTGTGTGGGTTAGAAAGTAGTATTGTATCAATGTTAATTTCTCAAAATTGATAACTACAGTGATTATATAAGAGGACACCTCTGTTTTTAGAAAATACACATTGGAAGATATGGGGATAAAAGGCATCATGACTATAACTATCAAACATTTCAGGAAAAAAAAGTAATGTGTGCATGCGTGTGTGTGTGTGTGTGTGTGTGTGTGTGTGTGTGTAGAAAGAATGATAAATGGTAAAATGTTCACACTGGGATGAAGTAGGTATATAGGGAAATCTCTGTATTATTTTTGACCATTCAGTAAGTCTGAAATTATTTCAAAGCTAAAAATTGTTTTTTCAACCTAAGATAATCAAACATGAAAAACTTTTAAATACCCTCAAAAATCTCCACCCCTTAAGAATTTGTAAGAAAAAGGCTATGTGGACTCAGAGATCCTAGAGCCTCAGCTAGAGAAACACTACCTCTAAATTTTCCAAAATCGTATTATGGAAGGCAGTGATGAGAATAAGCTACATAAAAACAACACTCTATACTAGACTGAAGTTTTGGACACAGGGTATTGTGAAGAACTGAAAACTCAAGAGATAAGACAAGAGAACTGTTGATAACAAAAGGAAGGAAGCCACCAACGACAACCTGAAGAGTATTTCCCAACACTGCTTGTAACATATCCTTGCCCAGCGGTACACTCAAGTAGTACTCTGAGCTGTCTGGAAGAAAGGTAACTTGCTGTGTGTACCCAGTCCAAGGAAGGGTCATGGAGAAATACTGGCAGAGAGACCTTCTCAAGTACTTAAGTGATTAACTACACCATTAGGAAAGAAATGGAATTTCACAGCTTTAGTCCTTCTTCTCCCCCCCCCCCATTTGTTTCCATTTTAGGTTTCTACATCTGTGACCTGCTCCCCAACAAGTACAAACAAAAACATCTGTTGTGGAAAAAGAAGTCAGAATGAATGCACTGAAGTCATGCATGTTTTGACACTTTTAGGCACTTAGAGTGTCATACATTTAAAACTTTAAATGCGGGGCGCCTGGGTGGCTCAGTTGGTTAAGCAACTGCCTTCGGCTCGGGTCATGATCCTGGAGTCCCGGGATCGAGTCCCACATCGGGCTCCCTGCTCAGCGGGGAGTCTGCTTCTCCCTCTGATTCTCCCCCTCTCATGCTCTCTGTCTCCCATTCTCTCTCTCAGATAAATAAATAAAATCTTAAAAAAAATAAAAAATAAAAAAAATAAAACTTTAAATGCCTCAGATATTCAATGATACGGAAAAGTAATACATCAGGGAGAAAGTCTTCATAAGTAAAACTTTTTTTTTTTTAGTATTTTATTTATTTATTTGACAGAGAGAGACACAGCAAGAGAGGGAACACAAGCAGGGGGAGTGGGAGAGGGAGAAGCAGACTTCCCGCTGAACAGGAAGCCCGATGTGGGGCTCAATCCCAGGACCCTGGGATCATGGCCTGAGCCGAAGGCAGACGCTTAACGACTGAGCCACCCAGGCACCCCATAAGTAAAACTTTTATTACAAAAGATCAGATCTACCTAGTTCAAACTTGACCTATGGTCATACACATCTGCAAACCTCTTCTCAACAAACTATGTTAATCCTTCTGTAGGCAAAGGTTTTTGTAGGAAAGAGATGTCTTCACTAACTACCATGAGTTAGGTAAGCTTAAGGCAAATGTGGAGACTACATCACAACATGTTTTTCAACAGCACACAACCACATTGATGGATTGCCCAATGACTTATTTTAGAAAGGAAACACTATTAACTACAAATATCAGAAATCGTATCAATCACAAGACTATTTGTTCAACAATTATTTAAGGATGTATCCTTCTGAAGGCAGTGTTACTCTATTACGGCAAGATGTCAAGTTCACAGAATTTCATCCTTTACTTGGAATAATATGGCATAGAGGTATACCAAATAACCACAATACAAGGTAATAAGTAATAATTGCCATATACGAGAAGGCTAACGAGGGGCTTTCTTTTTAATTTTCCTTTTTTTTCGGTTCAACCTCATCTCACTTTCCTGATTGTCCTTCATGAAAGCACACCTTCTTTAGTATTTAATACTTTATTAGGATGGCAACGTAACAGAGCAAAAAGATCAAACTTTGATGACTCCTAGGTTGAAATCCTGCCTGTCTCTACCATTTACACACTCTATGACTTGTGCCACTCCATTCCCTTTCTTATTCTCCTAGATGCCTGTTTCACACATCCCCCTGCCCCAAATCTCCATCACTACCATCACCCTGACCACTCTCAATTGATGATCTCATTACTTGACTCAGTGCCCCATCCCCTTGCCTTCTCAAAGACTCCCATTTCCTATTTCTTTCCTTTCCTCTATCACCAGTGTCTGTTTCTCTTTTTCTTCATTCTCAAACAGCTTTAGAGATACACCTTAAAAAAAAGGCAGGGGTAGAGGTGGGGTTCTCACTAAGGATCAATATCTTAAAAGCCAACGGTCAGTTTCTTTTTGGGGACCACATTCACCTGTTTTCCTCCTACCCTCACTGGCTACTCCTTCCCTAATCTTATTTGTTGGCTCTTCCTACTCTACCAGATGTCTTCAAGTTGGAGTACCCCAAAACTTGATCCCTCCTTGGCCTTCCTTCTTCTCCATCTACTCTTTTCCCTCTTACCTCATCGCATCTAGATTCATGATTTTCAGTATCATCTCTAGACTGGTGACTCCCCCATCTCCAAATCCAACCACTCTGCACTTATTTACCCAAGTGCTCACTGGACATCTCTATTTGAATATCTCACATGTATCTCAAATGTAACATGGTCAAAATGGCACTAATGATGATTATTCCATACGTGTACACACCAATTATAATGATTATTACACACATCATAAATTTACGTAACAGCCAGATGATCTTTCAAAAGCATAAATCAGATCATGGCACATACCTGCTTACTCTCTCTTTCTGACCTTACCTCTCTTTTCACAATCCTTCCTCATTCCCTAGGTTCTAGCCATATAAGCCCTCTTTCTGTACCTCAAACATTCCAAACTAATTTCTGGCCTTTTCACCTGAAGGTGCCTTCTTAGAATACCATTCCCCTAGATCTTCAACAGATTGCTCCCTCTCAATTACAGGATGACAGCTCAAATATTATCTCCAAGATTCCCCCATCACTCTATCTCATTTTATTCCTTATTTTATTCCTAGCATTTATCAATATGGGATTTTTTTTCTTTTCTTTTTAAAGATTTTATTTATTTGTCAGAGAAGAGAGCACAAGCAGGGGGAGCAGCAAGCAGAGCAGGCAGAGGGAGAAGCAGACTCCCCACGGAGCAAGAAGCCCAATGCGGAACTTGATCCCAGGACCCTGGGATCATGACCTGAGCTGAAGGCAGCCGCTTAACCGACTGAGCCACGCAGGCGCCCCTCTTTTCTTTTAATGTAGTGCCTGTTTCCTTCCACTAGAAACAAGCTCCTTTGGGGCAGGTGCTTGGTCTATCTTGTTGACAGCAACATTTATTTCATTTTTTAAAATATTTTATTTATTTGAGAGAGAGTATGTGCGTGAGAGAGCACAAGTGGGGGTGGGCAGAGGGAGAGGGAGGAACAGACTCCCAGCTGAGCAGGGAGCCTGAAGGGGCTCAATCCCAGGACCTGGGATCATGACCTGACCCAAAGGCAGGCGCTTAACTGACTGAGCCACCCAGGCACCCTGACAGTGGCATTTAAATGCCAAAAACACTACTCAGAACATAGGAAGTACTCAATAAATATCTGACATCATTCCCACTTTCCTATCTAGCTAAGCTTGCTTTACACTAATCCCCAGAAGGAATTTCAATGGTTAAGATGGTCTCCTCCAAATTCAAACATAGATCAGTCTTGACTTCAAGTAATTTTTCATACTGCTCTTCATTCTACCATCCTCCTCCCTCTCTCCCAGCCTCCATACACATGTATCACCACCACCACCCCCAAACCCATCTTAATCCCCTCAGCCACTTCGGTCTCACTTCCATTTACTTGGCAATTACCTAGTACTGTACTCAGTACTGTACTGCCTATTGCTATCCCTTTCCTTACCATTCCAGACACTACTACTAAACTCAACCCCTACACCATGTACTTTGCAGAGTGACAATCACATACAACCTTGACTTCTATTTACTGTTTCTGCCTTCCCAACTAGGGTTTAAGTTACAAAGAGACAAAGGCAACATCTTGCTCTTATTGTGTAATCTCCATGGGTTGACCATTCCCATTCCTGGCATAAATTCTCATTACTTTTTTTTTTTTTTTAAGATTTTATTTATTTATTTGACAGAGAGAGACACAGCGAGAGAGGGAACACAGGCAGGGGGAGTGGGGGAGGGAGAAGCAGGCTTCCGCTGAGCAGGAAGCCCGATGTGGGACTCGATCCCAGGACCCTGGGATCATGACCTGAGCCGAAGGCAGATGCGACTGAGCCACCCAGGCGCCCTCATTACTTTTTGAATCAAAAAAATTTCTTAACAATAGTATCATGTTTTAACTTTCTCATTTCAAGCAATTCTCAAAGGAAAAGAAGGAAACACCTAAAAAGTGACCTGTAGGAAAAAACAAGCCATACAGGCCATAAATTAATTTATAACATCTGCCATACTCTCTCATCCAAAACATAGGACCCAAGAGAACAAGTGAATTAAACATCCATGAGAAATATATATGATTTATGTAGACAATAAAGCCATGAATACCACCGTGCTTTTTATGAAAGGCCTGGAAACTTCAGGCAAAGCACTTTGGGGTGAATACACTAACCTGAACCAGTACCAATGGACCTGAAAAACAGAAGCACTATTTCTCACTTGCTTTAAGTCCACATCTTCAACTAGCATAGTATCTCAAACATACAGAGAGCTCCTGAGAGAGGCTCATACATACAGATTAAATCTAGAAAAAAAATTAATGAAATGTTATTAAAATTACAGGCAAGAATATTCTCAGAGGAAATAATTTGATCCAAACACTACCTCTGACATATATAGATCAAAATAACAGCTCTCTCCCCCAGTGTCATACCCATTAACCATTCAATAACATACCCCAAGAGTTGAAACTTTATTTTAATATAGTGTCTACATATGATAGTGAGAAAAGGTAATAACTTATTTTCTTTAAACAACCAATCACTTTGTAAACAAACACAGATGATCTCAAATGTATCCTTGTAGAGTTCCACAATCAGTGAGGAAAGGTAAGAATATCATCCCAAATATTAACAATTACATATTTACCTGAAATGTTTCTAAATTTGTCTTCCAAATCGGTTTGCATGAACACCTGCATAAAGTGAATTATGTTCTCCCCTTCAAGCAATCTGCTTTTTCCAAAACCCATAAATTAGGATGTGTGGTGATCTAATTTGAACATTTTAGGGCCTATTATATACAAATGAGTTTCACTATTTTTATTTACTATTGGGAGTTAAATCTCTTAAATTACCTGTTTTATTTTCCTCATTGGGTAGATGTGGGAAGGGGATACCCATTACCAAATAACGTTCAAAAGACAGAAATGTGTAAATGCTGAAATTCAGTTTTAGTACCAGCCAATGAATCACAACAGAAAGAGTTGAGGGTAAGTTCTTAGTGAGCTGGTCACATTGTACTACTGTCTTATAGCCCCCATTACTAGACCACCATCACCACTAACAGCAGCTAACAGAATATTTTCTATTTTGGGGATACTAAGTTAAATGCTTTACATACATCTAGTTCATCTGCAATCCTCAAACCTATGAGGGGTATATACTATTTGTATTCCCATTTTGCAAATGAAGAAACCTAAAGTCATGGCTAGCAAAGTGACAGAGCGAAGTATCCAGGCTTTTTGACTGCAGAGCCCTTGCTCAAAATCAAATATTTATTAGCTATTACACAGAACTGGGAGCAAAGGGCAAAAAGTTTCAGAGAAACATATTCTGATTCAGTGTACTAGTAAATTATCTGCCTAGCAACAGAAGGGGCTATATCATGAAATAAAGAGTAACAGTCCTGATGATCTTGTGTCTAAAGAAACTCCCAAACTGTATGCAAGAAATCACTAGGTTTGTGAGTTCCCCCCCGCCCAAACTTCAGATTAGATTCTTCTATGAAGAAATACTCTACTGAAAGCAATGTGGAATACCAAGAGTCTGAGGGAGATGGCTACCTACCGACAGACTGTAGGATATAAAGTAGTGAATGTTTAAAAAGCTGTACCTACCCTGTATTTTACCAGACTGAATACTTATGCCAGCCTTCTAGTCCTACTTTTGCTTAACCACATTAAACAGAAACATGAAAATAGATGGTGGTCAGTTCCTTCATGTGGTTATAGACTCTGATGCAAATTAGCTCTTTAAAACCCACCTTCAAAGTTAAAACAATGAAAGTAAAACATGTGATGTGATTAAACCTACACACATGAGATAGAACACGTTTCTCTTTTTATACACAAAGATAATAATTCAGGATCTTTCTCTTCCATAAATACCTGCTTTCTTTGGTGTTAATATTAAAAATGCTTCTGAAAATAATTTCATTCTTTCATGTTTCACAAGCAAGTTTTTTTCTGTTATAACTATAAAAAAATCTACACGGGCTGGATTTTATTTTGATAAAACAATGAATACAGCAACTCGGAAAGTTCCTAGAATAAATTACCTCCACACCAAAATCAAAACACACTGAAGATGAATGAAACTCAGGTTAAAAAAAAAAGAGAGAGAGAGAGGGAAACTCAGTTTTCTTCAGGAACAACAGTTTAAACACAATAAAACAGCCATCATTTATTTTCTGATTGTTGTAAAGTTTAAGCATTTTCCCAAAAATAGCAAATTAATGTTGGAGGTGTGAAAGAGAAAGGTAGTCAACCAACACAGGCACAAGTCAAAACAAACAAATGCTGAAACACTTATTCTTACAAGGCAAAGCCAATGCTAAAGTAAGATCATTGTGAATTACAATGCACTGAATACACTCCCTCGCCATTTCATGCATAGAAAATGAAGGTTAAAATAAAATGCAAAGGTTATCCATGTGAGAGCAAAAGACTGGAACTAGGCTAAACGTTCATCAAGAGCGGCTGAATAACTCTGGTACATCCATTCAGTGAAGCAGTATATAGCAGACAAAGCAATGATGAAGAGCTCTGTATACTGCTCTGGTATCATCTCCAGAATATATTGTTAAATGAAACAGCAAGACACAAAACAGTGTGTTTTGTATGCTTCTATTTTCAAAATAGAAAATGGAAGACTCAATAATTAAACATAATGATTACATATTAAAGGAAATGGTTAAAGGAGAACAGGGATGAAAGTTATTCCTCTTTGAACATTCTTTTATTGCAGTAACTTTGGAAACATGTAAAACCTTGCATTTTTTTAAAAATGAGAAAGTAAAAAAAATAATAATTTCTAGAAACTCAAACTATAAAAAACTATACCAAATTGGTGATTGGCACAAACACAAAGAAAAGCTAAACTAAACTATTTTGACTACAAACACCCTACTGAAATATATCCTGAGGGTAAAAAAACAAATCTTAAGCTGTTAGTAGTCTTATCAAAACTGTCATTTACAGGGGCACCTGGGTGGCTCAGTCGTTAAGCGTCTGCCTTCGGCTCAGGTCATGATCCCGGGGTCCTGGGATCGAGTCCCACATCGGGCTCCCTGCTCAGCAGGAAGCCTGCTTCTCCGTCTACCACTCCCCCTGCTGTGTTCCTGCTCTCACTATCTCTCTGTCAAATAAATAAAAAAAAAAAAATCTTAAAAAAAAAAACCTGTCATATATAAATAGATAAAGCAAATAAGTTATTCCATTAATGTCATTAGGAACTAAGATTTTCAACATAAAAGTAATATAAGTTTTAAAATAAAAACTCTTCAACATGAATTGGAAAAATCTGTATGTGGGGCACCTGAGTGGCTCAGTCGTTAAGCATTTGCCTTCAGCTCAGGCCATGATCCCAGGTCCTGGGATCAAGCCCCGCATCGGGCTCCCTGCTCAGCAGGGAGCCTGCTTCTCCCTCTCCCACTCCCCCTGCTTGTGTTCCCTCTCTCACTGTATCTCTCTCTGTCAAATAAATAAATAAAAATCTTAAAAAAAAAAAAAAGAAAAATCCGTATGAACTGAAAAGTTTTTTTTTCCTAAAAAATACATATATCTTAACTGTCCAATGAAAAGGCCTAAGCATTGACAACCCAGTAGCCATAAGTAGCATGACTAGTATTTAGATTATGGTCTCTAAATACCATTTTCACTAAAAGGAACCAAAGTTCACAGAAGAAATGGTTGACTCCAGGACTAAGGTAAAAAGTGTATAAATGAGCTAGGGCCAAGGAATTTATCAAAGATTACCATGATCATGTAAAAGGTCATAGAAGCCAATCTGAAAAGATTTCCACTGGACAAAAATGAGGCAATTTGAGCAACATTAAGAACAAAAAATGAGTGTGATGTATCAAAGTACAACAAATATATAAAGATAAACTCATAAAAAAAATAAGTCCCCACTGATCACCTTTGGAGGTTAGATTGCCAATAGGACATCCACTCATTATCTGAAAACTGACAAAGGAAAAGAACTCAGTATTTTTCCTATCTTTCTCATATGAACTATATATTTCAGCACAATCAGTAGAATTCTAATAAATTCAACAATCATCAATGGCAGCTAAAATCAGTAGGTGAAAGGTTGATGGGGAACTTTGTAATAGATGGATCAGAATGACTACATCATAATCCACTGGTTAATTTTGCTATCACTAAAATAAGACAACCTGATATGTATCCCCTGACATGATGCAATAGGTAATCAATAAAAAGCTGGAGTTGGAGTCTAATGTAACTACCAGTCTCCAAAAAATATGGGTAACAGAAAAACATCTTAAAGGACACCATAAGGATGCACAGAGCCAATAAATGTAATAAGGGTACTATTATAGACTGAGAGATTTGAAATCTGGTAATCACATGATTATTTAGATCCTAACTTAAAAAAAAAATGAAATTAAGTAACAGTAAAGAATTACTGCCATTGCACAAGGCATGATAATGCTATTGTGGTTACTTTTTTTTTTTTTTAAGATTTTATTTACTTGAGAGAGAGAAGGAGAGCAAACGCACAAGAGAGAGCAAGCACTAGCGAAGGGAGAGGCAGAGGGAGAGGGAGAAGCAGGCTCCCCACTAAGCAGGGAGCCCAATGTGGGACTCAATCCCAAGACCCTGAGATCATGACCTGAGGTGAAATCAAGAGTCAGGTGCCCAACCAACTGAACCACCCTATTGTGGTTACTTTTTAAAAAACCTTTATCTCAGGGCACCTGGGTGGCTCAGTTAAGCACCCGACTCTTGGTTTCAGCTCAGGTCATGATCTTGCAGTTGTGTGATCAAGCCCCACGTCAGGCTCTGCACTCAGAGCAGAGTCTGCCTCAGATTCTCTCTCTCTCTCTCAAATAAATTAAATCTTAAAAAAAAAAAAAAGTAAAAATAAAAAGACTTTATCGCTTAGAAATATAAAAGCATGAAAAAATATCCGGGGTGCTTCAAAATATTCCAGTAACAACAACAACAACAAAAAATGGGGATAGATGAAACCAAAATGGCAAAGTGTTAGTAACTGTTGAAGCTGGGTGAGTATACTGGGCAAGGGCAGGTGGGGTATTCATTGTACTATATATTCTCTCTCGTATGAATGTTTTGAAATTTTCCATAATAAAAAAATGTTAATGTTTAATTGCAATACAAGAGAGGACAACCAATCCCCAAATAAGTAAACCTCAAGGAACCATGTATCCACATGTACCAAGTAAGGGTGGATGGTTAAAAGCACACTAGCAAGTACTCACTTCAGCAGCACATATGCTTAAAAAAAAAAAAAAAATGTGCTGGCAAAACTTATATATTCCTGTTACCATCCAATCACCCACCTACCCACAATCAGGACCCATTCACCTGGTTGTGGCTGAGCATTAATCCCTTTACCCAAGCAGAAATAATCCAGGATTTACCCATCTGATTTAGACTTTATTTCTATGGTTGCATAGAATTTCATTCCCCAACAATAATAAAACATATATCATAAATACGTAACCATAGTGAACATGCTATGATGGAAAATATTTTCTATAAATTAACTTTTGATAAATAGCATCAACACATAGTTCTACTTTAGGGGTCATTTAATTTGCAAAGACTCGCAGTTGAGAAAAATTTTTTAAAAAGCAAAACTTTGACAACGGTAGATATAAAACTATTTAAAGTCAAAGGAAAATATTAATATTCTGAATATTTAAATCTATTTTCCACCCATTTGCCAATCTTTTAGGATAAGTCACCACAGTGCTGTATTTCCATTTCCTGAGAAAAATCTTTTTGAGTTCTCAAGATAAACCTTAAAAAACAACAGAGTATTTTGTACATCATTTGGCAAATTAGGAATCTGGTTACAATTTCTACTTCTAGATACCAAATTCCAGATATATAAGATTTATAAAATAATATAGAATATAAAGTTGGTTTGGTTCATCTATAAAACAACTGTATCAGAACTTCTATCCCATGGGGGTTTTGTTTATGTCTCAAATGTCAAGTTATACTACACAAGAATTTAAGAAAATGCAGTTGGTCCACAGCCCTAGCCAACAAGTCCCTAGCCACTTAAAAATATTCCAGTAATCAGAGAGAGATGTTAAGTGCCATCAAAAGCTCACTAGAAGAGGTCAAATCTTATTCTCTATGAGAGAAATATTACCAACTGACAAAGTAGATGTACCCCTCATAGAAACAACCAAGGGTAAAATGACAGAAGGACTTGGACCTGGAATTAACAACACTAGCCAGTATCTTTTTTTCTTTTCTTTTCTTTTTTAGTAGGCAGTAGCTAATATCATATACAAAAGTCAAAGTAGGCAGCTGGTTTTCATATCTACATCTATACTGATGAGAGCAAGGAAAACCAAAATGGACACTGTAAACACCATAACTAGTATGATGAAAAAGATGAAGTAATGCCTGGGCAGCTTAGTCCATTGAGCATCTGACTCTTGGTTTTGGCTCAGGTCATAATTTCAGGGTCCTGTGATGGAAATCCGCATTGGGCTCCACGGTCAGCAGAGAGTCCACTTGTCCCTCTTCCTCCCCCTCTGCTCCTCCCCCTGCTCGCTCACTCTCTCTCAAATAAATAAAATCTTAAAAAAAAAAAAAAAAGACCTATACAGTTCAGCATAAGATTTCCACTCTAGGGCCTTTCTAGTGCCTTCCTACCAGAAGGTATGTCCCAATTCCTTTTCTCCTCCATTATGTGTTGATGGGGAGGCATTACAGTTTAAGAGGTTAAAGCAAAACCCTGAAAGTCAGTCAACCCGAATTTGAATACCAACTCCAGTACTTTTTAACACTTACTAAGAAAAATGGTAGCCAAAGAGTTTATCTATAAAACTGAAATAGTAGTACTATATTTACTTCAAAGAGAGGATCAAAGGAGAATATCTGTTTAAAATCCTCCATATAGTGCCTGGCATATAGTTAGTACTCAATAAATGGGAATCGTTAGCAATTTGAATTACATATTTGTAAGATTCTTTCATTAGCAACAATCTTTACTCATAATGTATAAAAATATGAATCACTATGAAATACACCTGAAACCAATAAGATATTGCATATTAATTATACTTCAATTTTAAAAAGTCTCCACTTCTGGAAAATAAGCATAAGTAGTAAGAACCTTGCTCATTTTTATATCCCCAGGTCTTGGCACTAAAAAGGTGCACAGTAAATAATTTTGAACAAATGAGTAGAGAAGTAGAAGATGAAAGAGATTGAAGAGAATGGTAAAAATACAAAGTAGCTGCAGAAGGAAAAGGGAGTTAATACGTAACTGTAGTCTTTTGGCCAGTGTCAACTAGCTAAGTTTGTTACACATCCACAAGTACAGAAATTGAGACTATAGAGTTTGCAGACTTTTATAGCAATTTTACCTTGACCAGTGATCAGTAGGCTTATACTTTTTTAAGCTTTGTATTTTGAAATAATTACAGATTGACAGGAAGTTGCAAAAATAGTACAAAGAGTCTCTGTACACTTCACCCAGCCCCCTCCCCTGGTGACATCTTATGTAGCTGGAGTCCAGTATCAAAACCAGGAAATTCACATTGGTACATTACTGTTAACCAGACTAGACCTAATTCACTTTTCACCATTCTTCTCAATCTGCATTCATATTCATTTGTGTGTGCATATAGTTCTTTGCAAAATTATTCCATACATAGATTCATGTAACGACCACCACAATGAAGATACATAACTGTTCAACCAATGGTGCTGGATTCTGAATGTCTTAATTTTTCACTTCGGGGGCACCTGGGTGGCTCAGTCAGTTAAGCGTCTGCCTTCGGCTCAGGTCATGATCCCAGGGTCCTGGGATCAAGTCCCACATCGGGCTCCCTGCTCAGTGGGAAGCCTGCTTCTCCCTCTGCCTGCTGCTCCCCCCTGCTTGTACTCTCTGTCAAATAAATTTTAAAAAATCTTTAAAAAATTTTTTTTCACTTCATTTTTCTAGGGCTTAATTTTCAGTATATGGATCTTGGGGGTTTTTTGTTGAAGATTTTATTTATTTGACAGAGAGCAAGCACACAAGTAGGTGGAGCGGCGGGCAGAGGGAGAGGCAGAAGCAGGCTGCCCACTGAGCAAGAGACAGGCCTCAATTCCAGGACCCTGGGATCATGACCTGAGCCAAAGGCAGACGCTTAACCGACTAAGCCACCCAGGCGCCCTTTAGTATATGTTTAAAATATACCAATCCATGACAGACTAACAGTTAGTTTGAGAAACACTAACTAGAAGATGTACAAATTGGCTTTATACTATTTGGAACCCCTTATTTCCTAAATAATTGATAACTGGATTTATTTTTCTCCTGTTGGGTAGCAGACAATCCAAAATTGACACATATACAGAAAGTCCCCACTTTTCATATATTGGGGTTTTACTGCTATCTAATAAAGTTCGGATAGTCTTCATTCTTCAGTCTTTTCCTCCTATTGTACCCAACAGACCAAGGTAAACAAAAGCCAGGATTTCACCTTAAAACAATTCCTCCAAAAGAATGCAATGTGTGGGGCACCTGGGTGGCTCAGTCTGTTAAGCATCTGCCTTCAGCTCGGCTCATGATCCCGGGAGTTCCAGGACCGAGTCCCTTCTCAGGCTCCCTGTTCAGCAAGGAATCTGCTTCTCCCTCTCCCTCCACTCCTCCCCCCTACTCATGCTCTCTCTCCGCTCACTCTTTTTCTCAAATTAAAAAAAAAAAAAAGTTAAAAAAAAAAAAAAAATGAAACTTGGGGGGAAAAAAAATCATGACCAAAAAAAAAAAAAAAAAAAAAAAAACTCCAGATACTTCACAACGCTCATCCAAAATTCTTCCCTTTGGATTTCTTTATTACCTTCTCAGATTCCAATACACTAGAATCATTTCTTACCTGGAGCTTGAAGAAATCTTTCTTTTTTTTAAAAAGATTTTATTTATTCATTTGAGACAGAGAGATACAGAGAAAGAGAGAGAGAGCAGGAGCAGTGGGGAGAGGCAGAGGGAGAAGCAGGCTCCCCGCTGAGCAGGGAGCCCGACGTGGGGCTCAATTCCCAGGACCTGGAGATCATGACCTGAGCTGAAGGCAGGTGCTTAACCATCTGAGCCACCCAGGCACCCCTTGGAGAAATGTTCCACTATGTTTAGACCACCTGTCCTTTATTAAGATACTTTCTTTTAGCTCCTAGCACACCTTCTTTTTATTTTATTTTATTTATTTGACACTTTCTACACTCTTGTTTGTGACAGTATGATTAGGACCCTGTAAACTACATTTTTCCTCTGGCACAAATAGCATGTGCTAGAGGAAGACTGAAAGACTGGAAGAATAAGAGGGAATGTGCTCCTTCCTGTTGGTCACAGTGCCTACACGTACTGAAGCACTAATACATTTCATCCTGGCTTTGATTCCGGTTTCTGCCTTTTTCTACCTTTTTTCCACAGTCCCAGACTAGCCTGACTACAACCCGTCAGACGCCAGCACCAGTTGTCGGGTACCCCTTCCTGAGAGGTCTCAGCTCCAGGGGGCCCTACCTACTCCAAGCTTCTGGGTTCTGAGAACCACACCCTCTTCCCTTTTCCCTCCAGCCCTAGGATAGGCAGCTACTTCCTGCCTTTCTGTTGCTGTTACCTTCAGTGTCCCCTTTTCATTTTCTCAGTTCTCCAGCAGCCCTTTCAACCAATTCCTTACATTAAATTCTACCTTCTGACTGATAGAGAAAAACAGCCTGAAAGCTTAAGCTCCTTTCTTAAAAGTTTATAATAAAATAGAAGTAATTATTCTAAAATAGAAGTAATTATTCTAACATAACTGTGAGATTCATCACTAATGCCACATTGCGGTACAGTGAGCTTCTTACCAAGCCACTCTAAAAAGCATGAAACTAGGATGGGCCATGCCTTCCTGAAAATTCAACGTATTTTAAAACTGTACATAAGCAATCTTGCAAATTAGACACTCAATATATTTTTCATCAGTGCTAGAACAAGCGTAGGCAAATTTTCTATAAAGACCCAGAAAGTAAATATTTCAGGCTTCACAGGCCATGAGTCTCTGTTAGAACTACTCAACTCCGACATTTTTGTGGGAAAGTGGCCATATACAATAAATGAATGAGCATAGCTGTGCTCCAATAACTATTTACTGACACAAAAACTTCATTGTCAGATCATTTTCACATGTCACAAAATACCATTCTTCCAGTTTTTTTAACCATTTAAAAGATATAAAATCATTCTTAATTCATAGGCTATACTGAAATATCCAGGCAGGCTGGATCTGGCCCAATGGCCAATTTGCCAACCCCTATTCTAGACTGTACCTGTTACAAAAATCAAAAGTTCGATATTCATTGATGGGCTCAAAAAAAATTTAGTTTAAACCTAGGCTTGGGGTCCTAGGTTTGGATGGTCCACATATCCAGTGTACCTTCTGCTGCAATGATGTTCAGCCATCTAATCCTCTAGTATACATATATGCAAAGTCAAAGAAAATAAATAACTCAGGGAGTAAATCCCCTGCACCCTCCAAATTGAACTATCACAAGCACCTCAAGACTAATCCAGAAGATCCCTAGGAAAACAAGTTAACTCAGAATACAGGAAACCAGTTGATTATAAATGGCCGCTATTATGTTATTCCTTAGTATCATTAAAAAGTTAGCCTTGGGGCAGCTGGGTGGCTCTGTTGGTTAAGCAACTGACTCTTGATTTTGGCTCAGGTCATGATCTCAAGGCCATGGGATAGAGCCCCTCCTAGGGCTCCAAGCTGGGCATGGAGCTTGCTTGAGATTCTCCCTCTCCCCCTGCCTCCCCACCCACTTTTTTTTTTTTAAGATTTTATTTATTTATTTATTTGACAGAGAGAGAGAGACAGCGAGAGAGGGAACACAAGCAGGGAGAGTGGGAGAGGGAGAAGCAGGCTTCCCGCTGAGCAGGGGACTGATGTGGGGCTCAATCCCAGGACCTGAGCTGAAGGCAGACGCTTAACGACTGAACCACCCAGGCACCGCCCCACCCACTCTTAAAAAAAAAAAAAAAAAAAAAGGCAGTCTTTGACAAATTGGTAAATGAAAAGACCCTTGCTCAAGTTGTGGTAGAGTCACTAGCTAGTGAGCATAGCTTGAACTTCTTTGGGCCTTCTTTTCCTACCTTATTCATAAAATCAGAGGTACTATCTTCCATGCCCTTTAAAATCACAGCCATGGTAAACCATGGTAACAAGTTAAGAGGAAAAAAAGTGGGAAGCCACAGTAATGAGAAGCCATTAGGTAAGGTAATAAAGCCTCCCTCCATGAGTACTGCTTATGCCGCTCAGTAATTTACACTGGGGCAAATGCAGAGGAGTCTAACTGGAAATGGACATAGGGACAATTTTCCCTATGTACCCTACTCTTTAGTATGGCCCTTGAGCACCCTCCATCCACCCTTTTTGCCTAATTCCCATTCTTTCAGGCTAAGTATACATCCTCTGGGCAGCCCTCCCTGACTACCACCCCTCTATTCCACCAGTCCGGGTTAGGTGTCCCTGCTATAGCTCACTGTACTTACTTCTGTATCCTTATCACAAGGTAGGAATTCAACAAATGTTAGCTGAATAGTCAAGAGTTCAATTCAGCTAGTTTTTCTTAACATCAGTCACGTTTAAAAGGTTCGATTTGGGGCGCCTGGGTGGCTCAGTCGTTAAGCGTCTGCCTTCGGCTCAGGTCATGATCCCGGGGTCCTGGGATCAAGCCCCACATCGGGCTCCCTGCTCCGCGGGAAGCCTGCTTCTCCTTCTCCCACTCCCCCTGCTTGTGTTCCTGCTTTTGCTATCTCTCTGTCAAATAAATAAAACCTTAAAAAAAAAAAAAAATCAAAAAGTAAATAAATAAAAGGTTTGATTATAATGAAAAAAACTTTGAATATAACTTTATAATTGCTTCATAAAGTTTAAGGCTTAGCATGTAAATTTTTTTTAGTTTTCTAGATATAAAAAGCATCAGCCATCCTAGAGAACAAAAGCCTCAATTTTAGAGTATCAAGTTTTCTACCATTTTTCAGAGTCACAGCCTTATGGTATACCCCAAAACATCCCTTGATTTATCACTGCATCTGTAGTTGCCTCACTTCCTTTTGGCCCCTAATATTCATAAAGAGATAAATGAGACTATTGATCAAAGGATTTGAACAGAAAGACAACTAAGCAAGGGTAAAGGGGTATGGTTTAAATAGATTATCCATCCTGGAAAAAACACAAATACGAAACAACAACTAAAAAGGCTGGGGGAGGGAGGGGGAACTGGTCTGGCACAAAACACAATAGGCTATCCTACCTTAGGAAGCACTCATGTTCTCTCTCAGACCACCATCATGAGATCTCCAATTTTCATCAGTTTGTCTCCACAAGGACCAATAGAAGAAGTATAAAAACTTCTCTCAGCACCAATCACATTCAATAGCCCAACTCATACCACTCAATTCCCTGACTTTCTCTGTCCTAATGCAACAGTTATTTAAGAATGTCTTAGGACAGATGCCAGTAATTATTAATGCTGCTATTCACTCCATCAGAAAATTAGAATGACAGTTACGAAGAATCAGGTCAACTCAAACATTTATTAAGCACATACTACTTATGTACCCAACTGCTAGTTACTGGGATTCCTCCATCTAAAAGAGTAAGTCTCTATAACGTATTTGTCATGTTCCTTGGATTTGCTAGTACATGGGACAAAATCCTGTAGGTCCTAGCAATAGAACCAAACAAGTCTATATGATGCAACAGAATGGATGAATGCTTATATAGACAGGCTCCAATGAAATGGTTAGCCTTTCTTGATGCTTCATTATTAGTAACCACCTAAAGGAGCTTAAAAGTTGGAGAATTATAAAAACACACATGCAAATATATCTTTTAAAATATTAATGTGGAAAAACAGTAATGATGGAAATAAAAGTACTTAAGCAACAGGTACATTTCACAAAAAGCACACAGCTAACAAATTTTGCAGCTATCATATGCACAGCTGAATAAATGCCAGGTTCCAACTCCTGCCCCAATTTTGTATCTTCTAACACTATAATTATCTTCTCTAATAAGAAGGGTAGTCAAAGATAGATGGATATCAAGTATTTCTTGGTAGTCTCACTGTCTCTCTAATGAACACAAGCAATATAATTGAGGAAATACTGGTTTTATATTTAACTACCACTGTTTCAATGTGTTAATATTCAGCTATTAACATTACTTTCTTATACAAACTGCTATTAATCGGCCAGAAAAACCACATCATACTTTTCATGATTGCAGCAAGTGGTTTCCTGAATAATTACAATAAACAATTTTTTTTTTTTAGAATTCTTTTTTTTTTTAATTTATTCATTTGAGACAGAGAGATACAGAGAGAGAGAGAGAGAGAGTAGGAGCAGTGGGGAGAGGCAGAGGGAGAGGGAGAAGCAGACTCCCCGCTGAGCAGGGAGCCTGATGCGGGGCTCGATCCCAGGACCTGGAGATCATGACCTGAGCCGAAGGCAGACGCTTAACGACTGAGCCACCCAGGCGCCCCTACAATAAACAATTTTCTAATGGACATGGTAAACTTAAGCTAAAGAGCATACCTATTAAGGTTATCTTGGGGAAAACTTCAGTAGTACACGGTCACCTATTTCTAACAAAATGTTTTATTGTACCTCAACAAAATTCATCTCTTTACTACAGATAATTTTCAGCACGGAAGCAGTATCATAAAATGTGTAGCTTATGATTTAGAGTTGATATAGATACTCCAGTCTAGAATTGATAAAATAATGGAAGAGGTATGTTTTTGTTTTTGTTTTAAGATTTTATTTATTTACTTGACAGAGAAAGAGTTAGCGAGAGCAGGAATACAAGCAGGGGGAGTGGGAGAGGGAGAAGCAGGCTTCCTGCCGGGCAGGGAACCCGATGCAGGGCTCGATCCCAGGACCGTGGGATCATGACCCGAGCCGAAGGCAGACGCTTAACTGACTGAGCCACCCAAGCGCCCCGAGGTATGTTTTTACCCAAGTAATTTTAGAAAGTCTGTGTGTGCTCCAGATTAGAATAAGTGGATTTCCATAGAAAGGGTCTGCAGCCATCTATGTACTTTATGAAAAATAATGGTAGCTCTACTTTACAGTCATACAAAATTCATAAAAATTTTCACCTTGGCATCATCTGCCTACTACAGTGAAAACTATTCACTAAGAGGCCAAATATCAGACAAAAGATGCAAAGTACAAGTTAGCCCATAGGTCTCCACAAAGAGCTAATCATGAGACAAATATTGGTGATTACTATACAACCAACCCTCCCCCAAGAGAGGATCTAACTGCACATGGCAGGAAGCGGACAGCAGGAAGAGCTATAGTCAGAAACCACCACTTGCTCCAGGTTCTTGCAAGCCCACAAGCGGTGCTCCCAATAAACAGACCTCCCAGCAGCCTGCCAGTATGATCACACTCCTATCAACACCCACACGATCCCAAGGATATTTTCACTTGTGAGATGTTAGCATCTGACAGAAAAAGCACTCTAAAATAAAAAGCATCTATAAAAATTTAGACCAACTTTAAACTTCCATCTCAATGACCAATGTATTTGCTTAGCTGGAAAAGACACTGAAGTAACCACTAGTTTGATTTAAAAAAAAGACTATCAAACTAAAATACATTATACTTGAATTCCAAACCTAAGGGACTCAAATACAACATTTCACTAGCATACGATAACCAAAAATTATACAAGGTAATCTGCCTCTCATTTGAATCCATGAAAGTAGACTTCCAAATATAGACCCCATTATGAAAAACAACAAACCTACTGAATTTTCAGTTGGCCAGCTTATTGGCCAGCTTCAAACCAACTATTTTCAAAAAACGGTACTTAAATGCCTTGAGTTTTCTTTTTAAAATAACCAAGCAACTAATCAAAGTAGGGCAGGAATAAAAAGTACTTAATCTGGGGCACCTGCTGGCTCAGTCGATGGAGCATGTGACTCTTGATCTCTGGGTTATAAGTTCAAGCCCCACATTAGGCGTAGAAATTACTTAAAAATAAAATCTTTTAAAAAACAAAACAAAAAAAACTTAATCCATCAGCACCAGACAGGGCGAACAGAAATAAATATATATACAATATATTTTTAAAAAGAAAAAAAAAGTATAGAAGTCAAAGTCTAAACAAAATCATTGAAACACTATCATAAATTACCAGATATACTCACCCAGTGGGGAAACATATTTGCAAGGAGACGCCTTCCACACAGCACAATATGTCCTAAGGCCTTTTTAAACTGCTTAACATGACAACCAGACACCATAATAAAGCAACTCAATATTGCCTGTTAAAAATGAGTACATCTTATATGTGTGAATGTAAACATGCAGAAGATACAGTATGTAGAAAAAAGGTAGAAAGATATATGTAGTAGGACTCTGCTCATATTTAAAAAAAAAAAAAAGGAAAAGATCTGGAAAGGTATACACTAAATTGTTAGTAGTGGTTACCCTCTTGGATGTGGGATTTGGAGAGATGGAGCAATGAAGAGATGTTAAGGGTGGATTTTTACTTTTTCCTCTATTAATATTTGTATTATCTTACCCTTCTGCAATAAGCATTTATTGTTCTGGTAATTAAAAAAAGAAACCATTTAAAACATACTACCAGACACTGTTATTGTTCTTAAAATATCACAATTACGGTAAATCCAAAGACAACAGTAAAGTACCTCCAAAGCTTGAATTTTAAAGCTCTATCCTCAGAGATTAAAGAGGACTAAGAGACATCACAATTAAATGCAATGTGTAACCCTAGACTGAAAACAGAGGACACTGCTGAGACAACTGGTAAAATTTAAACATGAACAGTCTAAGAGTTAACAGTATCATTACAAATATTAAATTGCCTGGTTACTGGTTATCCAAGAGAATGTTTTTTCTTAGGTAATACTACAAAATATTTAGGGGTGAAGGATCGTGAGGTCTGCAACTTGATTCAGCCAAAAATAAAAACATGTATATTCTTTTATATAGAAAGATAAACCAAATGTGACAAAATTTCAATTACTGGTTAATGCAGATAAACAGTATGTGGAAATTCATTATGCTATTCCTGCAACTTCTCCGCAAATTTGATATTTTTTCAAAATAAAATGCCTCCCCAGTCCCGCTCTGGCTCCCGCCCCCCTCCCATCCTACCCCTATGGCCTGGATCTCTCTCAAAGGAAGGAAGGATTCTAAACCTGATGTTTGGTGACTCCAGATGTAATGGTTCCGTTTCTAATATGAATGGTCTCTCAGAGCCTTAATAATAATAGCTCTTAGTGCATGACAAAATAAGGTACTCTACAGTACTCTGGAAGAATTAACAGAAACGAAGCTGGTCAACTTTAGATTCTGTAACCCAGGCTAGTCATTCTTTGCCAACCAGCATATGACTATTCTAGCTTCTCTGCAAAAACTGACAATACTCACGGAACACCACCAATTATCAAGTCAAGAAAAATTCTATCTGTTAAAGAGTAAATTATAATACATTTCAATTTTTCAAAAGGGGAACAGATTAAATCAGTCAGTATAGTGAAAAGTGGCAGAAAAAATTTGGGAATATCGAAGTTCCACTGAGGAAACTAGGAAATGATGGACTGACAGGTATAAAGTATGTCTTGGCAGTTTGTGAATATTTCTTAGTAAAACACAACTGTATCAACAGTTGCTTGATACCTTTCTAAAGACATAATGTGTCAGTTTAAGAATGGTCAGCCTGAAATCTAGAAAAGAGCAAAGAGGAACATGAATACTGGAGAGGTATACTTTCTCATAAGTACTAGGATAGCTCATCAGGCTGTCTCACCAGGAAACCCTCCCAGCAGTATTTTCTTTTAGTTGGCTTCTCCATTCCCACCATAACTAAGGTGAATTACGAGAATTCTGTGAGAACTTGACTAATCTCACTGCTTTATATTTTATTAGAACATGTAGAAATATTTTTTCCCAGTTAATAAACTTTATTTTGGCCAAATTCGTCAGGCTTTTCTTATCATGATGCCCTGTACTCTTCTTTCTAGCTGCATCTTTCTATCCAATACTTATAATAAAAGAGCTAACACTGTCCTAATTCTTAAATCCTCATAAAACCCTTTGCAGAAAATACTATTATGATCCCCACTTTACAAATAATGACACTAAAGCACAGAGTAATTATGAAACCTGCTCAGTTTCATAAAGCTATTAAGTAAAAAAAGAGGTGAGATTCTAAAACCTAGCTCCAAAGCCCAGAGTTTAACTTTTTTTGTGTGCTTTGGACAAAAAAATTTTGGTAGTCTAATGAAGCCGGTGGATTTCTTCTCAGCTTAATATTTTTAAATGCATAAAATAAAATACAAGGATTACAAATAAGACCAATTATGTTGAGGACAAAAACCCCAAATGTGTGACACAGTAATACACATGCTTCTTAATGTAGTGGTAGACCTCTTCTCTACTATAATGTAGAGATGTAATAATGTACATAATGTAATGTTTACATTACCTTACATCAATGTTTTGATGTAATGATAAACATTTTGAGATACCTACAACCACAGCATATCATAAAAAATATGACTTGTACTAGTAGTAAAATCACAAGTACTGTTGGTAGTACTGTAGTTTGCTCTTTATACTGGCAATTAAAAGAAATGCTAACTTCTAGTTAGAGGTTAGTGAAGAGGTAATTTTCCCCCCTAAGTTTAAGGATGCCATCCATCTTAAGACCCCTACACTGCACACTATAATAAAAGCCTCTTAATACTGCAATTTAAAGGGACCACTCCTGGGTCCTTGTCTCTTTCTTCATAGGCTCCCTTGGTAATGTCTTCCAGTGTTGTGGTTCTACTACTAAGCTGATGACCACAAAACATATCTCTAGTCCAGAACTTTCCCTTGAACTCCAGGAGGAGACTGAATTGGTTATCAATTCAACCCGAATGTCTAACAGGCATCTCAAACTTAACCATGTCTAAAACTGAACTCCTAATCTATTTCCCAAACTTGCTCTTGTCACAGTCATACCTACTACCATGGTTGATGGCAACTCCATCTTTCTAACTACTCAGACGAAAAACCTTGGAATCATCCTTGGCTCCTCTCTCACATGCCACATCTGATCTATCAACGAATCATATTGGTTTATTCTTCAATGTATATCCAGAATCCAATCATTTCTCACCATCTCCTGGTTACCACCTTTACAAGTCACCAGCAGCTCTCTTCCGGATTGCTAACTTCATTACAAGTCCCCCTGCTTCTTCTGTTCTCCCCTGCAAAGGGGGTGATCCTTCTGAAGCTGAAAGCAGACCATGTCACTCCTCTATTGAAAATTCTGGGCAAAGTCCTTATAATGACTCTACAAAGCACTGTGAAATCTGCATCCCACCCTGAGCCAAGTTACTATTTATTGCTCTTTTTTGTTCATTCCATTTTAGCCATACCAGGCAGAATTCACTACCTTTGCCTTGGCACCTTGGAACTATTCCCTCTATTTGAAATGCTTTCAACCCAGATATTAACATGGCTCTCCCTCCCTTTCAAGTCTTTGCCTAAATACCATTCTCAAGAAGGTACACCCAGTCTACCTCATTTTAAATTATCACATCTTAAAAAAAAAAAAATTACATCTTTCCCAGAAATTCTGGATTCCCCCTTACCCTGCTCCATTTTTCAAAGCACTTACCTTTGAATATTCTGTATTATTCATCACTACCCATCACTAGGAGGGGTGCCCACAAGGGCAAATTTTGTTTTGTACACCACTCACCTCTAGTGCGCCTATGTTTGGCACAAAATAGACATGCATATGTTCAAAGAACAGCACTTCTATGGCTGTTAAGTACTTGCCTCTCTCATCAGAAGAGTTCCTTAAAGACTTTAACTGGATCTAATTTGCAGTGTCCTCAACACCTGGCCCCAACAGCCGACACCTAATGCACAGATACTCAGGCGATTACAGCCATTTTCACCTGAAACACAATCCTATATGCCACAGGAAAAAAAGCCAGGTCTCACAGCTGTGTCTGATTAAAGAGTGAGTACAAGACAAACACAGAACATTAGGTTCCAACAGTTACTTCAATCAAACTGAATTTATGTTTCGTGCCTCAATTTCTTCATGTGTCTAAGAACCATTTCAAACTACCCGAAGTTTAAAAGGGGCACTTGGTCATTCCTTCCCCCGGGCACGTTACCCCCTCAAGCCCACCTAATCTTTCCAAGCTTGACTTAAAATCCTACCTCTTAAGTATTCCCTGATGAACCCCAGCTAGAAGCATTTATACACGCCACACTCTGTGCCAAGGGCTTTTCATACATTATTCTCATCCAATCCTCCCCAAAGCCCTATGAGGTTGCTACCATCACAATCCCTATTTTGAAGATGGGAAAACCCAAGCTTAGAGAGATGAAGACACTTGTCCAAGGTTCAACTAGTGTTCAAACCCAGGGATGTGTGACTCTGAAATCCAAGTTCTTTAACCCTACACTGTACTGCTTTCCCCCCTCCAGTGGCATAATGACTAACTAGGTTCTACATACTACCTCAGAGGGTCTCCTGTCACTTCATTTCTCTAGGTTTCAGTTTTTGCATCTGAAGAACAGGTGATGATGTACTAAGATCCCTTCTAGTTCTTATAGTATTATAACAGAAAATATTTTATAATTATTTTTATACTCCATGCAGGTTAATACACACACACACCACGCGCACACACACACACCTTGGAACTTAAAAATGCAAAGCAGTGGTGACATAAAAGCAGTGCAAATAACTCCAAGACCTTGTGTCAAAAAATAAACATTCTTGATTCCTCCCTACTCAGGTCCATTAAAGATGCACTTCTGAGTTCATTTTCCCACATTACGAAAAATTATGTTTTCCCCAAGAAGTGTAAGGATGTGATCCTTAAGGCTTCTGGACTTCACCACACAACCTGGTAAAAAGAACGGTCAGCAAGCACTTAGTCCAATCAGGGGGCTAGCATGTTATTTTGTACAGGACAACTGTTCAATAAGTGTTTATTGGATCATGATACAGAATGGTTTGAGGTTCTCCAAGTCTCACACCAAAAGCCTATACAACATGAGCTTTGTAACTGAACTGATGATTGTGCAGTAAATTAAAACAATCTAATCAAGGTAATGTTAACCTAAAAGCAAAGAACCCATGAAAGGATAAAGCCATGTTGAGACAACTTACTATCAAAAATAAGAGTTGGGTTTATCTAGAAACGTAGTGTAATTATTTCTCTTTGTGTGCAGAAACAACCGTCAATATCCCAACATAATCCTTCTGTGTTGCAACTGAATCTAAGAACTATCAAGGAAGATCCAGACATTACTGGACCAAGTTGAAAAGCTTTGGCAAAGGGTTCAAAAAAAAAAAAAGCGATAGCAGAGCTAAGGTAAAATGTGTCAAAAGAGCAAATCTCTTGGAATCCTTCTGCTCATAAAGTGACAGTTTCATCTGAAATCCCTACCAACGGTTAAGTTTGAAATGAGTCGTATATTCGTAGGTCTAGACTTCAACCAACACCAGCAAATGGAGTTTCAGATAGCATGTTAAAACAATAGTCTTGTGAGGGCGTAGGGAAAGAAGTGAATCCAGGCTCTGGAGTGGAAGCTCTCGGAGGTATCAGATACAGTAGCAGATACAGCCCTCCACAGAAATATCAAAAAAAAAAAAAAAAAGTCCAAGGCTGAAAAAATACTTTCGGGCAAAACTATATTTCAGTTTTCTAGAATGCTGTCTCTTTAGAGAATCCTCAAACGATCCCGGGTTTTTAAGTAAGTCTTTACGAGAAGTAGAAAGTCATCCATTTAGGGTACAAGGGTCCTGTTACCAAGGAAGTTGTGTCCGAAAGTGTGCAAATCCCACAATCTGGAAGAGAACGTCTGCCCCTCCGAAGGCTTTCATTTTCAGGCGGAAAAACAAACCCGGTGTCACCTCAACATCGGGGCCACACAAACCTCGCCACCATTACAAAACCGAAGTGCCAAAGGTGCAGAATCTGAAGCCGGAAGCACTACGAGGCCAAGATCGAGTTCCAGGAGAAAAAAATCAAACCCGAGAGGGCAGAGCGGACCCTCCGCGGCCCCGGGCCGGGAGAGGCACGCTAGGCCCTTCCGGTCCGAGCCGCGGTCGCCGGGAGGCCGGGCGACAGGCCGGGTGACGGGCCGGGCTTCCACCCGAGCCCGGGGATTCGCGGCCTACCCTCGCCGGTGCCCTCTCGCTGACTCCCGACACCGGCAGCTCCTCCGCCTCGGCCCCTTCGCCTGCGGCGCGGCCTGAGCGGACCGCGGGGAGCCGGAAGAGACCGCCGAGCCTCGAGCGGCCGGGTCGGTGCGGACGCGGCGGCGGCAGAGGCCGTGTCCGCGGCCGCCCCTCCCCCACCAGCCCGGCCCAACCGCCGCTGCGACGCGAGCAGCCGCGCCAACGCCGGGCCCAACCGCCGACCCGCCGCGGCCCGGGCGAGGCGGCGGCGGCGGCGGCGGCGCGGGCCTGCTCCCCACGCCGCCCGCGCGAGTCCACCGCGGGCCCGTTACTCCTCGCGCCGGCCCGCGCCGCCGCCCGTCAGGACGCGCCGCCCTCGGGGCTCTGGCGGAGCAGATACTTACTCAGGGGTCGGGTGCTCGGGGTCGTAGAAATCCCCCATCTTCGGAGGCGGCTGCGGCGGCAGCTGCTTCATCGGGAGCGGCTGGAGGCGGCGACGCGAGCCCCCTCCCCGCGGCAGGGCGACGCGCGGGAGGGGAGGGGAGGGGAGGAGGCCGCTGGTCCGACCGCGGCGGCGGCGGCAGGGGCGGCCCGCGTCGCTCGCTCGCTCGTTCCCTCCCTCCCTCCGGCGCCCGCCCGCCGCTCTCTCCCCCACACACTCACACGGGGAGCGACGCGCACCCCGCCAGCCCCTCCGCCTCACAGGCCCGGCCCCTTAAAGGGACACGCACGGGCCGCGCGTCCGCCGCCAGTTGGCGCTCCCGCAGCTGCCGGGCGACCCCAGGCGGGGGCGGGTCGGCCGGCGCGATCCTCCCCGCGGCTTCCCGGAACAATAAGCACCGGACCCCGAGTGGCGGCGCCGCCGCGACCCCTCCCTCGGGCCCACCAAGGCGGCTGGGGGCTGAGGCGTGACCCGGCCTAGTCCCGGGCTGTTGGCTGGCGACGTCGGGGGGACGGCCCGAGCCCGCCGGGACTCTACCCTTCCTGCCCCGCCGCCCGGGAAGACCTGCCCGCCCGGGGCAGAGGAGTCTGCGGCGGCGGCGCCGAGGGCCCCTCCCCCGGGCCTCCGAGGTCTGAGGTACCGCGGTCGCCGCGCCTCCCGAGCCTCTCGCCCTTCTCTTTATTTCTCCTCCTCGCTTTCTCTCCCCCTTGCCTCATCTCACCCCTCAGCAGGTACGGAAACGGAGCCAGGCCCGGGATTCGCCCGGAGGCCGAGCTCCCGGGACGCCCCCTCCTCCTTGCCGCCGCCCTCTGGGTCTTCTGCCCCCACCCCAACTCTGCAAGGCCACAGCGCCCGTCTTCCGCGGGGTTCTTAAGGCCTCGGAGCAGACGTCCTTGTCGAAGGCTGTCGATCACTTTCCTGCGAAGATGACGAGGTGAGAGTAAATAGGACAGCTTGAAAGGGCTACGTTTTTAGTTATTTTTGGAAGGAGAAACAATGCATAAAGCCTTTAGCTAAACGCTCAGGACGTTGAAGAGTTTATGACAATTGATCATTTTGAAATTGGGAGTTCATAGGATCGACCAGCTTTCGGGAGGGGGTCACTATAATTTTAAATAGGATTTTACCAGCAAACAGTGGCATGGAAGTATGTGTTGTGGACTGACTGTGTGCCTCCCACCCACCCAGTTTATATGTTAAAAATCCTAACCTCTCAGGTTTTAGGAGGTGGGGCCTTAGGGTGATTAAGTCATAAGGGTGGAGCCCTCCTGAATGGGATTAGTGCCCTTATAAAAGAGACCCCCCATTGAGCTCTCTCGCTGTCTGCCTTGTGAGGGAAGATAGCAGGAGAAAAGGGCAGGCTACAGCCCAGAAGAGTTCTCCCACCAGATCTCAGCCATGCCTGCACCCTGCTCTGGGATTTCCAGCCTCCAGAACTGTCAGAACTAAATTTCGGTTGTTTATAGCCACCCAGTCTATATGGTATTCTGTTACAGCAGCCTAAATCAAGACAGTTGTGTCCTAATTACTGAAATGTGATCTAAGTGAACAGACACCCTTTACTGGCTCTTTTTTATATCCTGAAAGTGTGTGTGCATGCGCATATGCATAGGCCGGCAGTGTCTACTAGCTTTTTATCACCATTTTTCACTTGGGGATTATTTTAGCTTTTTTTTTTTTTTTTTCTGTTGCCTTTAGGCATAGGATCCAGGTGTAGGGCCCATCTGATTCCCTAGGTTTAAGTCTCTCATGACCACTTCTTTACAGAATGTTACATAATTTCTCTGTGCTTTTTTTCTCATTGTAAAATGAGAATGTTAATATGGATAGGTCCTGACACTGTTGCAAGGATTAAAGGAGAGAATATTTGTAAAGCTCTAAACTTCCAGTAAATGTCAACAGTTAATCAGACATTTTATTTTAGTGCAGTGGTTAAGAGCTAACTCTACTTTGCATCGTATACCAGCCCTGCCACTTTCCAGTGTGTGTCACTGGGCCTGGTTACTTTTCATGCAAGATTACTAGAATACTGAATACTATTAAATGCCCTCATCTGTTATTGTACCAGGGGTTTTTGTGCATGTATTTTTTTTTTAAAGATTTTATTCATTTATTTGAGAGAGAGAAAGTGAGAGAGAGAGAGAACAAGAGGGGGGAGGGTCAGAGGGAGAAGTAGACTCCCTGCTGAGCAGGGAGCCAGATGTGGGGCTTGATCTCAGGACTCCAGGATCATGACCTAAACCGAAGGCAGCCGCTTAACCGACTGAGCCACCCAGGAGCCCCATTGTGCACGTATTTTAAATTCAAAGAGAATGCAGGGGTGCCTGGGTGGCTCATTCGATAAGCGTCTGCCTTCAGCTCGGGTCATGATCCCAGGGTCCTGGGATTGAGCCCCGCATGGGGCTCCCTGCTTGGCGGGAAGCCTGCTTCTCCCTCTCCCACTCCCCCTGCTTGTGTTCCTTCTCTCGCTGTGTCTCTGTCTGTCAAATAAATAAATAAAAAATCTTAAAAAAAAACAAAAACAAAAACAATGCATCCTCAGAACATATTCTTGAGCCTGGCCCCTTGATCAAAGCTGTGGAATAATTTTGTCTTTAGCATTATTAGATATTGACTGTCTCCTAGTTTGTTACATAAAGCCTTCTGCAAATGTGTTTGAAGGAAAAATGTCAAAAAGTCTTAAGGCGAAACATAAGAGGTATTCATTCCTAGAGTGCTGAAAACCATAAAAACCTTCATAATTGCTCCTGCCATTACTGCTTCCTGTTAACCCAGACCACCCCATCCCAGGGGACCCTAGGGTAGGCTTTAGTGACCCCGAAACAAAGTCGACTCAGGCATCTCTTGCCTTAGGCGAGCCTTTTGGCCCAAAGTTGGACAATTGATCTCTTAAGCACAGTCTCCAAACTACTGTTTGTAAAAAAAAAAAAAAAAAATTTTAAGATTTTTATTTATTTATTTGCTAGAGCAAACGCACAAGCAGGTGGAGCAGCCGGCAGAGGGAGAAGCAGGCTCCCCGCTGAGCAAGGAGCCGGATGTGGCACTCAATCCCAGGACCCTGGGATCATGACCTGAGCTGAAGGCAGACCCTTAACCAACTGAGCCACCCAGGCATCCCTATTTGTAAAAATTTTTAAGGTAATATATTGGCAAGATAGTTCTTAGAACCGACACACACAAAAGCCATACAATCAAGATAGTGAGGTACTCCAAGGACCAGGTGGTACCTTTTTTTTTTTTTTTCAATGTACCCAGGCCAAAGCTCTGCTACCTCACATGGGAATGTGGCTAAAGCTCTAGGAGAGACAGAAAGGGTCATTCCCCCTTGAACCCACAGCTAGAGCTGAATGGGGAAGCCACTGCTACTCACTTACTCTTGCTTCTTCCCATCCCACTCTTCCCTGACCAAGTCTTTTCCCCAGATGAGGATTATCAGGGGACTGGTTGTGCTCCTCAAGAGATGCCAATTTGGAAGAGAAAAGCAAACCCTAGGCCTTCAGTCCTAGGACTCCTCAAAGTCCTTTGGTTTGCCAAGAGGGGGCAGGGTTGGCAGTGGCAACAAGGCCAACATTGGGAGTGTGAGCAGGGCAGTGTGGGAAATTGTATCTCTACCCACATGCTCCCACGAAAACTCTCACCTTGGCAGAATCAGGTCTATTACTGGCAGCCATAGATTGGAGTTAATAGTCATCTGCTGATATATGAAAGGTTGAATATAGCATCAGGCAGTTTGGGAGTATAAATGAATAATAGATACAAGGCTGGGTTATATCAAGATCAAACGTTTGAAAGTTCAAGCTTGCCAGTACAAGACTCATGTAAATCGCAACAATTTGTGAGATACTAACTCAATTTCCTTGATTATTTAAATATTATCTTGATTATTTAAATATTATCTTGAATCTATTCCCAGCTGTTAATGATCCTTATCATCTATTTGTTCTTTTCTCCCCCAGTGTACTTTTGAATAGAGGAATGGTCTGTATTACATATTCCAAAAATGTATTTTTCTTTGTTTGGTCTCTGGGAACCCAAAATTGCCTATTACTATAATTGTATATCAACCATAAAATCATAAATACATACAGGTCCATCCTAGCATTAGAATAGAAACATGATGGGTTGTGGAGCCCGCTTAAGGTTCTTTCTCTCTCCTCCTCTGCCCTTCCCCACCCTCACACATGTGCAGGCTCTCAAAAAAAAAAGGAACATGATGTGGATATTTAGAAGCTGTTATATACAGCTTTTTTTTTTTTTTTTTTTTTTTAAGATTTTATTTATTTATTTGACAGAGAGAGACATAGCGAGAGAGGGAACACAAGCAGGG
Source organism: Phoca vitulina (assembly GCF_004348235.1). Classification (NCBI taxonomy): domain Eukaryota; kingdom Metazoa; phylum Chordata; class Mammalia; order Carnivora; family Phocidae; genus Phoca; species Phoca vitulina. The sequence goes on from NW_022589716.1 coordinate 5,808,492, forward strand.
GGAGTAGGAGAGGGAGAAGCAGGCTTCCCCGCGGTGCAGGGAGCCCGATGTGGGGCTCAATCCCAGGACCCTGGGATCATGACCTGAGCCGAAGGCAGACGCTTAACAACTGAGCCACCCAGGCACCCCTATATACAGCTTTTGATGGTGATTTACTGTTTAGTTTTAGTAGATCAAAAAATTATTCTGTTATAAATGAAATGAATTCGTTTCCATTAATTAAAAATATAATGAGATAGTTTTTAGAACAATGTGTATTACTCTACAAATGAAAAACTTGGATCAAGGGGCGCCTGGGTGGCTCATTTGTTAAGCATCTGCCTTCAGCTCAGGTCATGATCCCAGGGTCCTGGGATCGAGCCCCGCATCAGGCTCCCTGCTTGGCGGGAGGCTTGCTTCTCCCTCTCCCACTCCCCCGTTTCTGTTCCTGCTCTCGCTGTGTCTCTCTCTATCAAATAAATAAATAAAATCTTTAAAAAAGAAAAACTTGGATCAAGTGGTTTAAATATGTGTTTACTTCTCTGTAGGATAGAAATATATACAACCAACATCTTAGCATTTAGGGAACATGAAATGTGATAATGTCTGAGAAAGTACCTAGTACATGTAAACTAATAGCCATGCACTAAAAAATCAGCTACCTTACAAATTTAAGGCTCAACATGCTTGAAAGTTATTTTAGATTTAATCAATGTACAAAAGAATGGTAGCATAATTTAGAATAATGGTTATTTTAACTGTTCTGCACAAATCTATCACACTCATTGTCTCTGAAATTCCTTAGAGAAAAAAAGTATACTTACAATTGATTTTTAATCATGTTCAATCTGCAGATCTCAACACAAGAGGAATCTAGAAAGCAATACGCAACCTATATTGAACCCTATCACATACATTATTTGTATCAAGTTAGCACCTTCCTATATAGTAGTATTGTACTCTGTAGTTGTCTTTTTCTCTTCCGTACTTCTTTGTTAACTGATTTTCATCACATAAGTCTATCTTCCCAACTCTTACAAGTTCATTGAAGGCAGAAGCATTATTGTCTTTAATATTTTATAGTGTTTGGCCTTGTATATGCCAGGTGTTTAATGAATACTTAATTTGCTACTCTTTTGAAAGCCTTACTTTTTTTTTTACTCTTTTTCTTTTAGAAACTCTAAAGTGTTCACATTGTATTTTCCTGTCCAGACTAGATTATTGAGCAGCTGATAAGCTATTGACATCCAGGTAAGCACTGTCTTCTGTGAAGGCTCCTTCATAAGCTCCTAAGAGCCAACCATTTCATTGGGCTTGGACCTGGTGACTTGAAAGAACCATACACTTAACCCTCAAGTACACAGGAATATTACTAATTCCTTTTCAATGTGTGTTAATTTTGTCTTCTCTACGAGAGTATCAGACACTCAGGGAAGTGATTATAGTGTTTGTTTTGTTGTGTTTTGATCTTGGCACCCTTTCAGAGAATTCATCTCAGGAGCTGCTTATTGCATCTTCCTTCCCAGCCTTGTCTGTCCCAGCAAAGGATAAAACTCAGTTTTACAAATTAGTAAACCAAAGATCCCAGAGGTTAAGGTACTTATCTAGGGTCACATGACTAAGGAAAGGTAGAGCCAGGATTTGAATCTGGCTATCTGATTCAAGACATTTTCAGACAAAAAAAATCTGGAGTTTACCACCAACAGAAAATACTCCCTGATACAAGAAGGAACAATGAGCAAAGAAATTGGTAAATAAGTGGTTAAAACTAAAAAAGTAACAAAGTAATAATACATAATTTGTGTGGTTAATAAAGTAAGGCAAGATAGAACTAATATCCAGGAGAATAAAATCATAATTTGGAAGTGGGAAGGGTAGAGTGATGATTGGAGTTGAAGTTTTCCAAAGTCCTTGTATTGTTTGGAAAGAGGGTAAAAATATGGATTAAGCTTTATTCTTTTAAGTACTCAAGTTAAAGTATCTCAAGTAACTACTAAGAGAGTTCTAATTTCTAAGTTAATAGAGAAAATAGAACAAAATTACAAAAAAAGCATCATATGGAAATAGAAAAAAGAAAGCAATAGTGAAACAAATAGAAATCACAAATAATATGGTAAAAAATAAATGCAAATATTTCAGTAACTACAGTAAATGTAAATTGAATAAAGACTCCAGTTTTAAAAAAAAGAATGTAAAATAGACAAGGAAACAAAATCCAACCATCTGCTATTTTTGAGACGTTCTTAAAACCAAGAACATAGAAAAATGTAAAAGGATGGAAAAACATGTCAGGCTAATATATCAGTAGAAAGCTGGTAACATCAGACTAAGAATAAATGAAGGTTACTAAATAATGATAAGTTCACGAGGACTTCAGAATTCCTTTTTTTTTTTTTTTAAAGATTTTATTTATTTGAGAGAGAGTGAGCGAGAGAGAGAAGGAGCAGGGGGAGGCAGAGGGAAAAGCAGGCTCCATGCTGATCAGGGAGCTGGACGTGGGGCTCGATCCCAGGACTCCAGGATCATGACCTGAGCTGAAGGTAGGTGCTTAACCGACTGAGCCACCAAACACCCCAGGACTTAAGAATTCTAAACATGCCTGCATATTACATGTACTTAAGATACAAAAAGCAAAATTCGACAGAACTACAAGAAAAATGAATATCCCAGTATAGTGGAGATTTTAACACACCTCAAAATAATGGATAGATCTTATAGACAAGAATCAGAAGATATGAACAACATAATTTAAAAAATTGAATTAATATATATATATAAACTGTTGCACTCAACAGAGCACTCATATCCTAATATGCATGTGTGGAATGTTTATGAAAATTGACCACATACATGTAAGTTCATGTAGTAATTCTCAACAAATTCAGATGATTGATGTTGCATAAGCCGTGTCCTCTGACAAATATGAAATTAAGTTAGAAATCACTAACTAAGGGGGCGGGGCACCTGGGTGGCTCACTCGGTTCAATGTCTGCCTTCAGCTCAGGTATGATCCCAGGATCCTGGGATTGAGCCCCACATCGGGCTCCCTGCTTGGCGGGGAGCCTGCTTCTCCTTCTCCCTCTCCCTCTGCCATTCCCCCAGCTTGTGCTTTTTGGCTCGTTCTCTTTCTCTCTGTCAAATAAAAGAATAAAATATTTAAAAAAAAAAATTTTTTTTTAAAAGAAATCACTGGGGCACCTGGGTGACTCAGTCGTTAAGCGTCTGCCTTCGGCTCAGGTCATGATCCCAGGGTCCTGGGATCCTCATCAGGCTCCCTGCTCACGAGGCCTGCTTCTCCCTCTCCCACTCCCCCTGCTTGTGTTCCCTCTCTCGCTGTGTCTCTCTCTGTCAAATAAATAAAATCTTTAAAAAACAAAAAACAAACTAGTAAAACTGACTCAGTGAGAAATGGAAAACCTATCTGGTCCTAAAACCATTAAAAAATGAGTCAGTAGTCAATTTTCTCTCAAAAAGAAAGGAAGGGATGGATGAATAGATGGACAGACAGACCCAGACAGGCAAGGATAGGACAAGAAAGGAAAAGATACAAGCTATTCTCATTTTTGAACAAAGATGGAATAATCGTGAACAAAATATTAAAGCAAATCCAACAATTCGTTAAAAAGATAAAAATCAGGATCAAGTTGAATTTATTTCAGGAATGAAAGTTAGTGTTCAGTTATGCAAACTTGTTAAAGTAATTCACATATTAACAAATTATGATGGTGTGGTAGGCAGAATAGCTCCCCAGAGATGTCCGCTTCCTAATCCCTGGAACCTGTGACTATGTTTCTTTGTGTGACAATAAGGACTTTGATGTGATCGAGTTCCAGACCTTGGGATGGAGAGGTTATCTTGGATTATCTGGTCCCAATCTAATCACAAATCCTTAAAAATGGAAGAGGAAGGCAAAAGTGTTGGTCAGAGAGATGAAAAGGACAAGGACTCAACCTGCCTGTTGCTGGCTTTGAAAATGGAGGAAAAGGGCCATGAGCCAAGAAATGTGGCAGCCTCTGCAAGATGACAATGACCCTCGCTCATTTTACAGGCAGCAAGAAAGCAGGGACTGTGGTCCTACAACCTCTAGGAACTGAATTCTGCCAATAACCCAAATGAGCAGGAACTAGATTTTCTCCCAGGACCTCCAGAATGGATGTAGCCTGCCAACACTGTTTTTAGTTCAGTTAGACCCATACTGGACTTCTGGTGTGCAGAACTGTAAAAAAAAAAATAAATGTGTGCTGTCTTAAGTTTCTAAGGTTGTAATACTTTGTTACAGCCGCAATTGAAAGCTAATAAAGATGGTACATCCAAATACTTTTAGATGCAGGCAAAAATATTTGTTAAAATTCAGTAAACATTCTTAATTTAATTTAATTTTATTTAAAAGATTTTATATATTTATTTGAGAGAGAGAAAGAGCACAAGCAGGGGGAGTGCGGCAGGCAGAGGGAGAAGCAGGCTTCTCAGGCCCACTGAGCAAGGACCCTTGATGCGGGACTTGATCTCAGGACCCTGGGATCATGACCTGAGCCAAAGGCAGATGGTTAACCAACTGAGCCACCAAGGTGCCCCCATTCTTAATTTTAAAAAAATAAAAGAAAGAGGAACCAAAAAACCTTTAACAAATCAGGAATAGAAGAAAACTTCCTTAACCTGATAAAGACCTAGAGCAAACATTATACGTAATTGTGAAATAAAGCATTTCTCTTGAAATTAAAAGTAAAACAAAATGTTTGCTGTCATCATCTGTATTCAACATTGTATTTGAGTCCTAGCCAGCAAAATAAAACAATAAAAGAAATAAAACATGTAAGGGGCTCCTGGGTGCCTCAGTTGGTTAAACCTCCAACTCTTGGTTTGCTCAGGTCACGACCTCAGGGTCATGAGATCAATCCCCCATAGGGCTCTGCACTCAGTGCAGAGTCAGAGTCTGCTAGAGATGATCTCCCTCTCCCTCTGCTCCTCCCTCTCCCTCTCTCTCTCTCAAATAAATAATAAAATCTTTTTTTAAAAAGAAATAAAACATGTAAGGAATGAAAAGGACAGTTGTTATTTACAGGTGGTATGATTGTCTACTTAGAAAACGCAAAATAATTTACAGAATAATACTTAGAACTAATGACAATTCTTCAAGTTTTTCAGATAAAAAAATCAACTGCATTTCCATAATCCAGCAAATAGAAAGCACAAGCAAATAAAACATACCATTTACAAAAACAACATCAACACCAGACTGTTAGAGCTGGGTTATCTTATTGGTTATCCATCTGGAGAGAAAGTAAAAATGGATCCTTATTTCATATTTAACCCAAAAGTCAATTCCAGATGGATTGAAGACTTCAATATAAAAGGCAAAACATGAAAAGATTTAGAATAAAATGTAGAATAATACAGTATCTTTGGGACATGCCCATGTGATAGAAAAAATGTTCTTAAAATTCAAAGTACAAACCAAAGAAGTCAAAATTCAGCTCCCTTGAAACTTTGTCCTCAAAAGACAGAATGTGAAAGGAAAAATCATAAACTAGAAGGAAAGGTCTGCAACACGTATAACAACAACAAAAGTATCTCGAGCTATACCCCAGTACAGTAGGTACTAACCACGTGTGGCTCTTGAGTACTTAAAATGTAGGTAGGCCAAAGTAAGATGTGCTGTAAGTATGAAATAGATTCCAGATTTCAAAGAGTTAGTACAAAAAAAATTTTTGTATGAACATCTTGAAATGATAATATTTTGGTAAGTAGATTTTTATTAAGTAAAAAAACTATTAAAATTAATTTTGCCCAGGGATGCCTGGATAGCTTAGTCAGTTAAGTGGCAGACTATTGATTTCAGTTCTGGTGATGATCTTCAGGGTCCTGGGATAGAGCCCCACGTCAGGCTCCCCACTCAGCGGGGAGACTGCTTCAGCATTCTCTCTCTCCCTCGGCCCCTTCCCCACTTTCTAAAATAAATAAATCTTTAAAAAATAAAATTAATTTTTCCTGTTTCTTATCACTTTTTTAACTGTGGCTACTAGAACATTTTAAATTACCTCTGTGACTTGCATTTTATTTCTTTTGGACACCACTGATCTAGAATATACAAAGAATTCATGCAAATCAGAAAAAGGCAACCCAATTTTTTAAATTGGCAAATACCACAAAAGAGGAAAAATTAATAGCTAAGAAACATTTGAAAAGATGGTTCAGGAAAATCAGGCATAATGCAGTGTTAGTGGGAATGTTAATTGGTGTAATGGCTTTGGAAAACAATTTAGCATTACCTTATAAAGTTGAATATGGGCATACCCCACAACCAACAATTGCATGTATCTCAGATATGCAAACTACAGAAACTTGCATGTGTACACCAAAGGCCATGTTCAGAAATGTCCGTTGCAGTATTGGCAAATGTCCATACAACACCGTGCATTTATATAATGAATGATTAAACAGCATTGAACATGAATGAACTTTTCAGCTCCACCTATCAAAATAGTTAAATCTCAGGAATATAATGACCAGGAAAAAAAAGGACATAAAAGAATATATAATTTTGTTTTCATTTATATGAAGTTTTACAAGTCAAAATTAAAGAACAGATTATGCAGGGAATTAAGCATGATAGGAAAAGTAAAAAAAATTCAGGATTTTTTTTTTTTCTAAAGGGGGAAAAGGAATCATGGGAGCACCAAGGAGGCTTCAGAGAATCACTAAATCTCTCTTTCTTAAACTAGGTGGTAAGTCCACAGATACTTGTTTTACTGTTATTTTGTCTACCCTCTGCTTGATTAATAAATGTATCTATTTACTATTTAATAAAAACTTGTATGTATCCTTTGACCAGCAAATTCTATTTCTGAAATTCTAGTTTATAGAAATAAAAGTACTAGTACAAAGAATAAATGTACAAAGATATTAATGGTATCATTACTTGTGTTGGGGGAAATAAAGAGAATGCTCATAAATAAGGGAATGGAGGAATACATTTTATAATATCTATACCAAGGAATATTATACTGTCATTTAAAAGAATGAATTTTCACTATACTAGATATTCTGGAGGAGTTTCCATGAGGTTTTGGGGTTTGTTGAATGGGAAAAGCAAGACACCTAAACTTATATATACATGCATATATTTGTTTGATTTTATGAGTATGGGGAAAGATACGAGTGGATATATGCTGTTTAGTTGAGTTATCTTGATTTGAGAGTGGAGAGAAATGAAGGAAGGAGGAAGTGACAGGAAAAAGAAAAAGGGGGGGGGGTGCCTGGGTGGCTCAGTCGGTTAAGGATCTATCTAACATTGGCTCAGGTCATGATCTCAGCGTCCTGGGATTGAGCCCCATGTCAGGATCAGCACTCACTGGGGAGTCTGCTTCTCACCCTTTACCTCTCCCTCTGCCCCCCCCCACTCAGGCATGCTCTCTCAAATAAATAAAATCGTTAAAAAAAAAAAAAGAAAGAAAGAAAAGAAAAGAAAAAGGGAAAATTACCACCATACCCCAGTAAATATATTGTGGTCCTGTGTATATATATAAACTACAGATGTTTGTTATCTAGAGATCCATTAAGAAATTGGGAGAAAAAAAACAGTTGAATCTGTATTTACTGATAGGGGGATGTCAACTGAAAAAAGTAAGTTCCAGAGTAATATGTGTTTGGAGTCTATTTCAGTAAAGCCAAAAGCCATATATATGCATATTTATGTAAGTGCTTGTATATCTGAACTGTGAGAGATGCAGATTACACACCAGTCTTAATATTGCTGATGGTTTGAATGCAGGGAGTGAGAGAAAAAAAGCAATCAAAGATAAATCCTAAATTTTTTACCTCAGCAACTGGGTGATTGGTGGAGACTAATGGAGACTGGGGGACAAATAGGTCAGGGGATGTGGGATTAATAATTCTGCTTTGAGGGGCATCTGTGTGGCTCAGTTGGTTAAGCATCCAACTCTTGATTCCAGCTCAGGTCATGATCTCAGGATTGTGAGATGGAGCCCCACAATGGTGTCTGTGCTCAGCAGGGAGTCTGCTCGAGATTCTTTCTCCCTCTCCCTCTTCTTCGCCCCTCCCCCCCCACTCACACACCCTTTCTCTCCCTCTCTCTCAAAATAAGTAACTCTTTTTAAAAAGTGATTCTGGGGGCGCCTGGGTGGCTCAGTCGTTAAGCGTCTGCCTTCGGCTCAGGTCATGATCCCAGGGTCCTGGGATCAACCCCCACATCAGGCTCCCTGCTCCACGAGAAACCTGCTTCTCCCTCTCCCTCTCCCCCTGCTTGTGTTCTCTCTCTCGCTATGTCTCTCTCTGTCAAATAAATAAATTTTAAAAATCTTAAAAAAAAAAAAGTGATTCTGGTTTGAACATATTAAGTTAGAGAATGCTGCTAAACATTCAAATGGAGATATGAAGTGACCAGTTCAAAATACCAGACAGGAATTTAGAGGAATGCTGTAGATATAGAGACATAGGTTTTGGAGTCACCAGGATACAAGTCTGCATGAGATCTCCTAGGGAGAAAATACAGCTAGAGAAAAGGGCAGATAAAAGGACAGGGCCCAGGATTAAGCATTTGGGAACATTAATATTTACAGGTCATAAAGAATGATAAGCGAGCAAAGGGACAAAGGTGAAGTTGAAAACAAACAGGAGAGTGTGATCTCGTGGAAGCCATGAGAAGAAAGCTTTTAAATGAATGGACAGAAATTCAGAAGCAGTATGCTTCCCACTCTCAACTACTTTTTGGATTTATCTTTATATCAGTTATCAATTGCTGCATAACAAAATAGTGATTTAAAACAAAAATAGTGGGGGCGCCTGGGTGGCTCAGTCAGTTAAGGGGCTGCCTTTGGCTCAGGTCATGATCCCAGGGTCCTGTGTTTGAGCCCTGCATCAGGCTCCTTGCTCAGTGGGGAGTCTGCTTCTGCCTCTCCCTCTGCCTTTCCCCCACCCCTGCTCCTGCTCACTGTCTCCTCAAATAAATAATATCTTAAAAAAAATAAAAACAAAACAAAAATAGTCATTGATTGTGCTCACAAATTTTCAATCTGATCAGGACTCAGGCAGGGAGGGTTCGTCTCTGTTTCACATGCGATCAGCTGGGACAGCTCTACTGAGAGCTAGCAGATCAGTTTCCAAGGTGGCTCACACATGTTGCTGGCAAGTTGGTACAGACTGTTGGCTGGCAGCTCAGCCAGGGCTGAGGACTAAGGTCCTTAGTTCTTCCTGTTAGACCTCTTCATGTGGCCTTAGCTTTTTCATTAGCATAGTGGCTGTTTCTAACAGTGAGCCTCCTAAGAAGAGCCAAGTGAAAACTGCCTTGCCTTTTATGACCTAGCCTTAGAAGTCACATAGCATTTACTTCCACTGTACTCTATTAGTTGAAGCAATCACAAGGCCCACCCAAGTTCAAGGGGAAGGAACATAACTCCACCTATTAATGGGGGAGTGGCAAGGTTTTGGAAGAGCACTTTGGATGGGAAATACTGTTGTTACCATTTGGGCAAAATATCTACCCAAACCAGGTCAGACATGATAGCTAAAAAGCAAAGCCTAGAGATATCTGCACAGATGGGTACCAAATTTATTGAGAGAGTATGTTAGAAAGAAATACTGCAACCAACTGTCTAAGAATCACATTTAATGCAGTACCTCAAAGAGTTCTGTGCAATATATATTTCATAATCAAAGAGGGAAAGCCTGAGTATAAGAGGAGGCATAGATAAAGCAGATACTTGTTTAATGTTTAGTGACAATGACCACAACATTATTAATATTAACAATTATTATTTAAATTTAGTATGTCCATATAAAAGAATCTTTTTTGAAAAATCATGCTTAGTATTACCAGTTCTTGGTTATTTCATTTAAAAAAATTTTTAACGAAATAAAAAGTAGACAATGGATGATATTCTTGGAAAAATGAAAATTCCCAAACTTGAATCAAGAAAAATCAGAAAGCGAGAATAACCACAGAAGAAATAAAGGGCTGGGGCAGTTGGGTGGCTCAGTCGGTTTAGCATCCGACTCTTGATTTCGGCTCAGGTCATGATCTCAGGGTTGTGAAATCAAGCCCCACACTGGGCTCCACACTCAGCTAGGAGTCTGCTTGAGATTCTCTCTCTCCCTCTCCCTCTCCCTCTGCCCCTCCCCCTGCTCTCTCACACACACACAACACACACAAACACACTCTTTCTCTCTCTCTCTCAAATATATAAATAAATCTTTAAAAAAAAAAAAGAAAGGATAATCAAATATCTGTACCTAAAAGAGATGCAGACTGCTTCATTAAAGAAGAAAAAATTATATGATTATCTCAATAAATGAAAAAATATTAATGAAGTTTAACATTCATTACTGATAAGTACTCTCAGTCAACTAGAAGCAGAAGAAAATTTAATATGAAAATGTTTACTGAAAAAGTATAAAAACATCATAGTTAATGTAGAACATTGAGAACTTTCCCATTAAAACTAGAAACATAGAGCACCTGGGTGGCTCAGTTGGTTGAGTGACTGCCTTTGGCTTGGGTCATGATCACGGAGTCCCGGGATCGAGTCCCGCGTCGGGCTCCCGGCTCGGCGGGGGGTCTGCTTCTCCCTCTGACCTTCTCCCCTCTCATGCTCTCTCTCACTGTTTCTCTTTCAAATAAATAAAATCTTAAAAAAAAAAACAAAAGCACTAGAAACATAATGGGTGCCTGGGTGGCTCAGTTGGTTAAGCATCCACCTCTTGATTTCGGCTCAGGTCATGATCTCAGGGTTGTGAGATCGAGCCCTGTGTCGGATTCCCCACTCAGCAGGGAGTCTGCTTGAGGTTCTCTCTCTCTCCCTCTCCCTCTGCCCCTCCCCCCCCAAAATAAATATTTTTTAAAAAACTAGAAACATAAGGGGCTGGATGGCTCAGTCAGTTAAGCATCTACCTTTGGCTCAGGTCATGTTCCCAGGGTCCTGGAATCAGGCCCCGTGTCGGGTGCTCTGCTCAGTGTGAAGCCTGCTTCTCCCTCTCCCTCTGACCCTACCCCCTGCTTGTGCTCTTACTCGCTCTGTCTCTCTCAAATGAATAAATTTAAAATCTTAAAAAAAAAAGACTAGAAACATAAGTATACTGATAGACTCATATAGACGGCCTAACATTAATTAAAGCCTATAAATAAAGAGGAAGAGAAAAATATTACACATTTTCTGCAGACAATGTGATCTAGAACACTTAAGAAAATCAACTGGTAAACTAGTAGCTCTCATAAAAATTTACTATCAATGTGGTTGGATATGAAATTAGCCTAATTTTTTAAAGTTTAGGAGTCCCATGATCATTCTCAAGTTAGGTGGTTTACTAAAATGATTCACAAGACTTACTAGCAGGTTTGGGGCGCCTGGGTGGTTCAGTCGTTAAGCGTCTGCCTTCAGCTCAGGTCATGATCCCAGGGTCCTGGGATCGAGCCCCGCATCAGTCTCCCTGCTCCGCGGGAAACCTGCTTCTCCCACTCCCCCTGCTTCTCCCACTCCCCCTGCTTGTGTTCCCTCTCTCGCTGTGTCTCTCTCTGTCAAATAAATAAATCTATAAAAAAATAAATTAAAAAAAAAAGACTAGCCGTTTATACTCGCAGCCAAGGCTTATTACAGCAAAAGATACAGAGTAAGAGCAACAGAACAAAAATATACATTGGGTGAAGTCCAGAGAAATCACACATAGGCTTCCAAGTCATTCCCCTCCTGGGACCACACAAGATACACTCTTTCTAGCCGCAAACTGGAAGGACAATGTTAAATGTCTGCCAAAAGAAGTTCACTCTGGTCCAAGGGTTTGAAGCTTTTATCAAAGGTTGGGGGCATGTAGGCAACTGTTCTGGCTACATGACCATCCATGGTAACTGAAACTCAGGACCCCAACAGCGAAATGAAGCGCATCATCAATTGTGATGCTTGTGCAAAACAATCCTAATAAACTGGTACAGCATCATCCATTGCCCTGGGCATACAGAATGTCATCAGAAACATAAAGAGCATTCTGAAGGCCATATTCTCAGGGGTTGGCCAAGGGCTAACAGGGTTCTAGGGTTCCCAAAGACAGGCAACCATTAACTCTTGTCTTCACAAGAGTATTAACTGTATTAACTCTTTTCTTCACAAAAATTAACAGTATTAGCCAATTTTAAAATGTAAGAAAGAAAAAGAGAATCCCATCCATAATGGCAACAAAAGTTATAAACAATGAGAAATAAGTGCACCCTATATTAAGAAAACTTGAAAAGTAAAGTTTTAAGAAACAGGGAAATATATGTTGTACCTAGACAGAAAGACAACATTGACTTCTGATTCTGGATAAAGAGGGACTAAACACACATCCTATTCCTCTACAAACAGCAGCTAAAAAAAATAAACAAACAAACAAAAAAACCCTGCACATTATACATAAACCAAAATGACTCTGGAATCTTACTGGCTTGGGACCTTGGGATCACAAAATGACATAGTGATGAGATACCTGGGTTTTCTCTTTTTGTCTCCTATACCCAGACTGGGTACTAGAGTAGCTGGCAACTGAGAAAGGCCAACAGGAATACATAAAAATGCTCCCCAAGCTGTCTCTAGCTAATGGTCCAAGAAATGTGCAACCTACCAAGAGAGAAATAGACAATACTTCCCTACCCTACCAAACATGGAACAAAACCATGGTCTCTCTTTACTCCTGTCAGCAATACCTTGGGAATGGGGAGCCTAGAGTACCGCTCTGTCCCAGCTGTAATGTGGGTGGTATCAGAGAAGACTGAGTGGGAACTTGGGATTTTTCATCCCTGCTTGGTAGTATTGAGGCCCCTTTATATTATCAATGGAGGCTACATGGGGATTCTGGACTTCTCCCCACCAACTGTTTAAAGGTACCCTTCCCTTTACCCTTCAGTATCAGAGGAGGCTGAGTGTGAAGATGGAACTTTCACCAACACCCAGCAATAATGAGGCCTCCCCTATTACAATATTGCAGGACCTAACAAGTCACCCCCACCTTCCCAACCAAGATGGTGTCAGGCATAGTGGGAGGCAAGATATCCAATTTCCATACAAAGGAACAAGACACCAAGGTATCACTTCCCTCTGAGATGCCAAGAAGGTCAAATGGGAAGTCCAGAATTTCACCCTCATCTGGCAGAAAGGAGGTGGGTACCCCATTCCTCTCTAGGATGGTGTCAGAAAGAACCTGCTAAAATAGATTTATATAAGATCCAGAGTCTCATGTCTCTAAATGTCCAGGATACAATTTATTTTTTTAAGGATTTTATTTATTTGAGAGAGAGAGAGAGCACGAGAGCAAGCAGGGGGAGGAAGAAGGACAAGCAGACTCTGCACTGAGCATGGAGCCTGATGCGGCGCTTTGATCTCAGGACCCCAAGATCATGACCTGAGCTGAAATCAAGAGTCAGACACTTAACTGACTCGGCCACCCAGGCGCCCCTGTCCAGGATACAATTAAAAAAAAAAAAAAAAAGTCACTCATCATACCAAGAACCAGAAAATTTCAACTTGAATGACAAAATACAATTTTAAAAAATACTGACACCAGGGGCACCTGGGTGGCTCAGTCGTTAAGCGTCTGCCTTCGGCTCAGGTCATGATCCCAGAGTCCTGGGATCGAGCCCCGCATCGGGCTCCCTGCTCCGCGGGAAGCCTGCTTCTCCCTCTCCCACTCCCCCTGTGTTCCCTCTCTCGCTGTGTCTCTGTCTGTCAAATAAATAAATAAAATCTTTAAAAAAATAAAAAAATAAAAAAAATAAAATAAAATAAAAAATACTGACACCAAAATGAATCAGATGTCTGAATTATCTGACAAGGATTTTAAAACAACCATCATAAAACTGCTTCATCAAACATTTATGAACCCATTTGAAACAAATACATTTGAAAAGTCTCAGCAAAGAGGGGCACCTGGGTGGCTCAGTTAGTTGAGCGGCTGCCTTCGGCTCAAGTCATGATCCCAGGGTCCTGGGATTGAGCCCCACATCGGGCTCCCTGCTCGGCAGGAAGCCTGCATCTCCCTCTCCCTCTGCTACTCCCCCTGCTTGTGCTCTCTCTCTCAAATAAGTAAGTAAAATCTTAAAAAAAAAAAAAAGTCTCAGGGGCACCTGGGTGGCTCAGTTGGTAAGCGTCTGCCTTCAGCTCAGGTCATGATCACAGGGTCCTGGGATCAAGCCCTGCACCAGGCTCCCTACTCCACGGGAAGCCTGCTTCTCCCTCTCCCACACCCCGTGCTTGTGTTCCCTCTCTCGCTGTGTCTCTCTCTGTCAAATAAAATCTTAAAAAAAAAAAAAGTCTCAGCAAAGAAATAGAATATAAAGTAGAACTAAATGGAAATGTTCAGTTCAGTGGGTGAGCTCAACATCTGAATGGAGAAGACAGAGGAAAGGAACTTGAAGATAAGACAAAGCTACCCAATCTAAACCACAAAGAGAAAATAAACTGAAAAAAAAAAAAAAAATGAACTGGTCCTCAGGAACCAGTGGAACTATAACAAAAGATAAACATTTGTGAAATCAGAGTCCCAAAAGAAGAGAAAGAGTGTGGGGCAGAAAAAGTATTCAAAGAAATGATGACTGAAATTTTCCAAATTTGTCAAAATACATAAACCTATAGCTTCAAGAAGCTGGACAAATCATCAACAGGTCAGATCCAAAGATATCACCCCAAGGTACATCATACTTAAACTTCTTAAATCTGAGGTGCCTGGGTGGCTCAGTCAGTTAAGCATCTGCCTTCGGCTCAGGTTGTGATCCCGGGGTCCTGGGATTGAGCCCCAAATCAGATTCCCTGCTCAGCGGGGAGTCTGTTTCTCCCTCTCCCTCTGCCCCTCCCCCCACTCATGCTCACTCGCGCTCTCTCTCCCCCAAATAAATAAATAAAATCTTTTTAAAAATAAATAAACTTCTTAAAACTAAAGACAAAAAATCTTGAAAGCATTGACAGAGACATAACACTTATATAGGGGAACTTTTTTTTGAATGACATCAGATTTCTCATGAGAAACCATGGAGGTCAAAAGAAAGTGGCCTATTTTCCAAGTACTCAAGGAAAAGAACTGTCAACCCCCAAATCTACATCTAGTGAAATCATCCTTCAAGAATGAAGGGAAGCTACAGAAAACTTAGAAGAACTAAGAATTTGTCACCACTAAACCTACTCTAAAAATTGCTAAAGAATGTTCTTAAAATATAAGGAAGATGATAAAAGATGAAAACAGAATATCAAGAAGAATTAAAGCACAATTGCAATCGTGGAAATGTTAGCAAATACCTTCCTTCTCTCAAGTTTTTAAAATTATGTTTGACAGTTGAAGCAAAAAAATATAACATTGTCTGATGTGGTTCTCAGTGTATGTGGGAGAAACATTTAAGACAATTATAAATAGGGGAGGGTAAAATGACTTAAAGGGAGGTAAGGTTTTTATACTTCATTTGAACTAGTAAAATATTAAAACCAGTAGACTGTGATAAATAATGTATGTATAATGCAATATCTAGAGCAACTACCAAAAAAATGTATACGAAGAGACACCAAAAACACTATAGTTAAATCAAAATGGAATTCTTTTTTATTTATTTATTTTTTAATGCAGGGCTTGAACTCACAACCCTGAGATCAAGACCTGAGCTAAGATCAAGAGTCGAATGCTTTTTAAAAAAAAATTTTTAAGATTGTATTTATTTATTTGTCAGAGAGACAGAAAGAGCACAAGTAGGCAGAGTGGCAGGCAGAGGCAGAGGGAGAAGCAGGCTCCCCGCTGAGCAAGGAGCCCAATGCCGGACATGATCCCAGGATCCTGGGATCATGACCTGAGCTGAAGACAGACCTTAACCGACTGAGCCACCCAGGTGCCCCACCAAAATGGAATTCTTAAAAAAAAATCAATTAACTCACAGAAAGCAAGAAAAAGAAAAAGAGAAATGGAAAAGAGAAGGAATAAGCAAAAAAGAAAATGGCAGATTTAAGCTCCAGCATTTCAGTGATTACATTAAATATAAATTCTCTAAATATAGTAATTAAAAGACAGATTAGGAGAGTAAATTAATAATAAGAAGAAAAAGATCAGTAACCCAGTTTTTAAAAATGTGCAAAGAAGTTGTATGGTGACAGATGGTAGCTACATTTGTGGTGAGCATAACATAACATACAGAGTTGTCAAATCGCTGTGTTGCATACCTGAAACTCATGTAACATGGTGTGTCGCTTATACATCAATAAAAAAATTGCTAAGAGAATAATAAAATTTATATGCAGAATTTAAAAGCACAGGAAGAACCATGGTTTTAACTTTTTAACTGTAATGTATCAAATATTAATTTTAGAAACTAAATAAACTTTTTTTAAAGATTTTTTTTTTATTTTTAAGTAATCACCACACCCAACATGGGACTTGAACTCACAATGACAAGATCAAGAGTGATATGCTCCACTGACTGAGCCAGCCAGGCGCCCCTGGAAACTAAATAAACTTCCGAGTAATCTCTTCTGTGCAAAAATTAATTAATTAATTAATTAATTATTAAAAATAAAATGGGCAAAGGATCTGAGTAGACATTTCCCCAAAGAAGATATACAAATCCCTAATGGGCATATGAAGAAAATGCTCAACATCATTAGTCATTAGGGAAATGCAATAATGAAATACTGATTTACATCCGCTAGGATGGCTAGAATTAAAAAGGCAGACTACAATAAGTGTTGACAAGGATGTGGAGAAATTGGAACTCTCATACATTGCCAGGAGGACTGTAAAATTGTGAAGCCACTTTGGAAAATAGTCTGGGCAGTTCCTCAAAATATTAAACATAGAGTTAATATATTACCCAGCAATTCCACTCGAGTATTAAAAACATGCATCTACACAAAACTTGCACATGAATATTCATAGAAGCATTACTTATAATAACTAAAGCTAGAAACATCTCAAATAAGTACATTAATTGATGAACGGATAAACAAAATATGTGATATCCATACAATGGAAATAGTATTTGGAATTAAAAAAGAACGAATCTGATAATATGCCACAACATAGATGAGCCTTAAAATCATTGTTTTAAGTGAGGGAATCCCACCGCAAAAGACTACATATTATATGATCATATTCATATGAAATGTGCAAATAGGCAAATCCACAGAGACAGAACATAGAGTAGTGGTTGCCTATGGCTGACAGAGGTGGAGTGAAGAAATGGGGAGTGACTGGTAATAGACATGAGGCTTTTGGGGGGTGACAAATAAATGTTCTCAGATTGCGATGGTCTGTGGATATACTAAAGTCCATTGAATTACATTCTTTAAATGGGTGATTTTTGTGTGTGAATTATATTGTAATAAATCTTTTTATAGAAGAAGCCACAGGAAAAAAAGTCAATTGTATTTTTATATACTAGCAATGAACAATTGGATATTGAAATTTAAAAAAACAATATCATTAATAATAGGAACTACTTAGGGATAAACTTACAAAGGATATGAAAGATCTGTATACTGAAAACTATGAAATACTGCTGAGAAAAATTAAAACCTTATAAATGGAAAGATGGACCTCCTTTATGGTTAAAAGACTCAATATTCTTAAGGTGTCAATTCTCCCCAAACTTATCTATAGATTCAGTGCAATACCAATCAAAATCCCAGCAAGCTTTTTTGAAAACGTTGACTTACTGATTCTAAAATTCACATGGAAATTCAAAGAAACAGAACAGCCAAAACAACTCAGAAAAAGAAAAAAACAATGTTGGAATGCTAATACTATGTAATCACAATAGTTATTATAAAGGTACAGTCATCAAAACAGTTTGGTTTTAACATAAAGCTAGGAACATATATATCAAAGGAATAGAAGAGAGTCCCAAAACAAACCTACACATGTATGGACAACTATTTTTAACGAAGGCATAAAGGCAATTTAGTGGAGAGAGGATACACTTTTCAACAAGTGGTACTTGAACAACTGGGCTTCCATATGCAAAAAAATAAACAAGCTTGGATCCATATCTCACACCACATACAGCAATTAACTCTAAGTGAATCATAGACCTAAATGTGAAACCTTAATTATAAAACTTTTAAAAGAAAATGGAAGAAACCCTTGTGACCTTCACTTAGGCAATAATAGCACAACCCAGGGACGCCTGGGTGGCTCAGTTGGTTAAGCGTCTGCCTTCAGCTCAGGTCATGATTTCAGGGTACTGGGATTGAGCCCCACATCAGGCTCCCTGCTCAGCGGGGAGTCTGCTTCTCCCTCTCCCTCTGCTCCTCCCCCTCCCCCCCTCATGCTCTCTCTTTCTCTCTCTCTCAAATAGATCTTTATTTTTTTTTTTAAGATTTTATTTATTTACTTGACAGAGAGAAAGACAGTGAGGGAGGGAACATAAGCAGGGGAAGTGGGAGAGGGAGAAGCAGGCCTCCCACCGAGCAGGGAGCCTGATGCGGGTCTCGATCGCAGGACCCTGGGATCATGACCTGAGCCGAAGGCAGACGCTTAACGACTGAGCCACCCAGGCGCCCCACAAATAAATAAATCTTTAAAAAATAAGGAAATCGGGGTGCCTGGGTGGCTCAGTCGGTTAAGCGTCTGCCTTCGGCTCAGGTCATGATCCCAGGGTCCTGGGATCGAGCCCCGCATCCGGCTCCCTGCTCGGCGGGAAGCCTGCTTCTCCCTCTCCTACTCCCTCTGCTTGTGTTCCCTCTTTCGCTGTGTCTCTCTCTGTCAAATAAATAAATAAAATCTTTAAAAAATAAAAAATAAGGAAATGAAAAGACAAAGCATAAACTAGGAGAAAATCTTTGCAAGGCGTATATATGATAAAGGACTTGAATCCAGAATATGTAAAGAACTCTCAAAAATCAACAGTAAGAAAACAACACAATTTTAATCATTAAAAGATTTGAACAGGCACTTCATCAAAGAAGATATCCAGATGGTAGGTAAGAACATGAAAAATGTTCAACATCATGCAAATTAATTATGCAAATTAAAAATGGTGCAGGAGGGCGCCTGGGTGGCTCAGTTGGTTGAGCGGCTGCCTTCGGCTCAGGTCGTGATCCTGGAGTCCCGGGATCGAGTCCCGCATCAGGCTCCCTGCTCGGCGGGGAGTCTGCTTCCCCCTCTCCCGCTCCCCCCTCTTGTGCTCTCTCTCTCTCTCACTCTCTCTCTCAAATAAATAAATAAAATCTTTAAAAAAATAAAATAAAATAAAATAAAAATAAAAAAATAAAAATGGTGCAAGAAACTACTACACAACTATTAGAATAGCTGAAGTTAAAGAGACTGACCATACCAAATATTGGCAAGGATATATTGTGCTTTCTTCTTGGTGATAGGAGGTACAGGATGCAATAATTTGTCTTTCATTCTGGAGGTGATATCCCAGACTACTAGACTCCTAAAAATTTTACTGAATGTGATGGACCCCTGAATCTTCATAAGATTCATCTCCCAGCCATTGTAGCACATGAGTCTCACCAAGGACTTTCCAGTGCTATCCATTTATTGCCTATTTTGTTCAATTAGCATGATGTCATCAATATGGTGGACCAATGTGATATTCTGACAGATGTCCAGATTGTTTAGATCTCTCCATTTTATAATTTGACAGAAGTCAAGAGAGTTAAGACAGCTTTGGGCCAAACTATAAATGTACTGTTGTCCATTCCAAATAAATGTGAACTGTTTTTGAAATTAGAGATATGTTTAGTATTTATAAATGCTACCTTTGAACACTATTGTAATATGCACAGCTTTGGTCTGTTTAGTTCACATCATGTAACCCTAGCATATGACTGAACATAATTCAACCAAGTGCCTCACACGGTAGAAACAATTTTGTGTCATTTTATCCCTCTGATACTCTAATTTCTGCCTCCCTATACAGTACTCACAACTATTTGTGTCTCAGAAAGAAAAATGATAAGTATACTCTAAGGAAGTACAGTAATGTCCTACACTTTTTTTTTAATTGAGAAATTGGTCTGTCTGATAAATCATGCTCAGATCTTACTGAAAAAGTAATTTTTATTGAGTTACACAAATGTTACCTTTTTTGTTTGTTTGTTTTATCTAATCCAAGCTATTTCGCCCCTACCATGAGAAACCCAAGCAAATCAAAATTAATCCCAAGCTTGGAGCAATAAATTAGTAGATTTCTGCTTCTCTCTGTGAACATCTTTTATTTTTATTTTTTGGTTTGCCAGGTATAGTACCTGCCAGTAGAACTTTTCCAAAAAAGTGTTCTCTCACAGCAATCTATTGAATGCTTTCTATCTGCCAACTCCTGTGGGTAGAAATAGAGGATATGGAGATAAATGAGATCATCTCTGCCTTTGGGAAGCTCTCAAACTAACCAGGAAACACTTGTAAACAGTTAACATTTCCAGGCAGTGAACGTTAGCCCCAGTGAGTTTGTTAATAACTTTAGACCATACTTGAAGCCAAGAGGGTTGTTCTCTCATTTCCTACAGAGAACCAAAACAGTAGTCAGCTTTATGTGCTAAGTTAGGAGCATCTGAATGTCTTAACATGGACTTTCAACAGTGGGGCAGCAGGTAGCCCAGGCAGGGGCTGAGATGCAGTATTGCCTAAAATCATTCTTAAACACATGCTCATGTGAGAATGTCTGGCTTACCTGGCATGTCTGGCTTACCTGGCATGTCTGGCCCCCTAGGGTTTGTACTATGATGTAATATTACAGCCATCGGGAAAGAGACTCCCACTCCCTTGGAATACGTTTTTCACAGCTTTTTCATTTAATTTTTTACAAATCCATGAAGAATGAGGACTCCATTGGCAATTTAGAGTTGAGCTTCTTGTTGCAGTGAGGGCTGATTTTTTTTTCCTCAGAGGACACTTAACAACTCTTGGTCAGTGGGTCATCACAGCTGAATCCTGGCAAAGGATTTCAAAAACCTGAAAACAGCAGGACGCCTGGGTGGCTCAGTCAGTTAAGCAACTGCCTTTGGCTCAGGTCATGATCCCAGGGTCCTGGGATAGAGTCCCGCATGGGGCTCCCTGCTCAGCAGGGAGCCTGCTTCTCCCTCTGCCTGCCACTCCCCCTGCTTGTGCTCTCTCTCTCGCTGTGTCTCTCTCTGTCAAATAAATAAATAAAATCTTTAAAATAAAATAAAATGTTGGGTAAGATGTAAAAATGGTTCGTGTCAAGCAGAGCAATCAAACCGTAACCTTTGGGGTTATCTTTTCCACTGGATAATATTTAGCATATAACTTTAGAGTAATTGATAGTAAATAACAAAGGCACATTCCTTTAAGATAGGTAATTGAATAACTCTTGGATGAAACCATCATCCCCCTTAATTCCCTAATGACATTGAAAGTACATGTCAACTATCTTTTTGCCCTTTTCCCAAGTAATTTTTCTTAACAACATCTTCATATATCTTCAGCCAGGGATCTGAGCCCTCTCTCAGCCACCCATCCATCCTAGCATGCCTTTATAAGTCCATCTTCCCTCTACACCTTTCCCATAGTCACCTACGTCAGAACTACCTCCCACCCTCCTATCAACCAAAGACCCTGTTGTTCATTGTCAGAGGTCAAGGTACCACTCCTCCCTGCCCCCCCTCAGAATCAGTGCGGGAATGAATTGAATCCCCCTTGACACTATTCCAAATTACTTAGTACCGATCTTCCTTGGCTGGTATAAAATAAAAAAGGTTTCATGGGATTTCACTATTTTATTTGCTTGGAACCTCTCTAGAGACAGCCTGATGAAAAACTAAGTCTTCAACTATTAGGCATTTGGTCCTATTAAATTGGATTTGACAGCTTGGGCATACCTACACAAAAGCTTTCAAATGAAATGTGCGTTTTGTTGCATGAGCCTAATTTAGAACTGACCCAAGGGGATATTTTGTACGTTTGGTGGGAAATTTATGATATCATGTTGAAACTTAGCTTGACTAAATTTAGCTTTAACAATTTTGATGAAAAAAAATCACAAAACCTTGTTAACTAGACCAACAAAAAAAAAGGATATAGACTGTTAACTCTGGCAGTTGATAATGGGACAATCACATATCTACATGCAAAAGAATGAATCTGGTCTACCTCCTCACAAAATCAACTCAAAAGAACAAAAACTGTAAAACTCTTAGAAGAAAACATAGGGGTAAATCTTCATGACTATGGATGTGGCAATGGTTTCTTAGATATGATACCAAAAGCACAAGTAACAAAAGAAAAAGCAGGTGAATTGGACTGCATCAAAATCAAAAACTTTTGTACTTTAAAGGACACCATGAAGAAAGGGAGCCCACATATGGGAGAAAACATATGCAAATTATATATCTGACAAGGAACATGTATCAGACTGTAAAAAGAACTCTTAAACTCAAAAATAAAAAATTAGATTACCCATTAAAAATGGAAAAGGATGAGATAGATATTTCTCCAAATACATACAAATGGCAATAAGCACATGAAAAGATGCTCAACATCATTAGTCATTGAGATGTAAATCAAAACCACAATGAGATAGCACTTCACACCCACTGGGATGGCTATAATAAAAAAGATAATAACGAGTGTTGTTTAACATGTGGAGAAATTGGAACCCTTCAACACTGCTGGGGGAAGATAAAATGGTACAGCCACTTTGGGAAAAACAGTTTACTCAAAAGTTAAACACAGAGCTACAGTATGACCCAGCAATTCCACTCCTAGGTATATACCTAAAAGAAATGAAAACATATGTCTACACAAAAACTTGTACTTGGTTCATAACAGCACTATTCATAATAGCCCCAAAATGTAAACAACCCAGATATCCATCAGCTGATGAGTGGATTAAACAATTATGGTATGTCCATACAACGTACTATAATTCAGCTATAAAAAGGAATGAAATGCTGACACATGCTACAACATAGATTAACCTTGAAGACATAATGCTAAGTGAAAGAAGCCAGTCATATATTGTGTGATTCCATTTATTTGAAATGTCCCAAACAGGCAAATCTGTAGACAGAATACAGATTGGTGGTTGTCTATGGCTGGGAAGGTGGCATGAGGAAATGAAGAGTGACTGCTAATAGGTACAAGGTTTTTTAAGGGGTGACAAAATGTTCTAAAATTAGATTGTGGGGATGATTGCACAACACTGAATATACTAAAAATGGAGTTGATAGTTGTGACAGAGAGTTAAAATCCACAAAGCCTAACATACTTACTGTCTAGCCCTTTACAGAAAAGTTTGCCAATCACTCCCTTATACTAAGTTTTAGATTGGGAAGTGTGGATCCTCCAGCTTTGTTCTTTTTGCAGATTGTTTTGGCTATCCTGGCTTCTTTGCATTTCCGTATGAATTTTAGGATCAGCTTGTCAATTTTTGCAGAAAAACAAAAGCAAAATCCTGCTGGATTTTGATAGTAATTGTGTTAAATTTGCAGGTCACATTAGGAGATCATTTTTAAAAATTAATCTCAAATTGTCTCAGATTTAACTAGTGAGAGCCTCTCTGACTGTCTTCTATGTCCTTTTGATAAAAACCGTATCATTCTTTCAGCACTTCCTTGTTGTCTGGCATAAATTATTCCAAGCTCATCTCATAACTTTTCTTGTCACAGCCAAGGAATTCTGGTTCTTTTCATGGAGAATGGTATTTAGAAGCCAAGATCTTGGTACTTGGTATTAGATCTGGTACATTGCTGTTGGAGGTGTTACTGCTCCAAGGCCCTCTCTGTGCCCAGAGTTAGGGAATATTTGCATGTGAATACATACATCTATACATACTATATTAGTCTATATTATGTATATGTATGTATGGTAGGATTGGATTTTCCACCACCTCCGTGACTAGCAGAGCCAGCCTGTCTTCTTTCCTCATGTACTAATTGGGAACCCAAGAGGTCAAGGAACACTCCCAAGATCACGCTATTAGTGATGGACACAGGCCGGGCTGAACACAGACCTCTCTACCCTCTGATGGGTTTGCTTGTTTCCTGTGATTCTACAGCAAACACGGGCCTGACTCCCAGTGGGAGGCTATCTTAGCTTGGCTTCCCTTGACAGACTCTGAGCTGCAGAGCATTTGTTCAGCAAACTTGCACAGCCAGTTTGTTAGAGACTGTACTCAGTAGACAAAACTGTAAGAGGATGAGGGAGGCAGAACTGGGCAAAGGGAGAAGCTGACCCCCAGTGAGGTTGCAGATGTGGCCTCAGCTAATCCTACAAGCAGATCTGGAGCTGGGGAAGTCCCTCAGACTTGACTCAAATTGTGAGCTGAGGAGCAGGCTTTTAAATTCTCCACATCTACCAGCCGTTGGCCACGAGCCTGGAAGGGGGAATAGCCTGCACAGGCAGTTCCCTATAGCTGAGGGCAGTTACTGGTGAGGAGTGTAGCTGGGAACCGTCAGCTAATATTATGTCCAGCAGTGGAGGGGTGGGTGCATCAGCTCTGAAGAGGGAATGGAACAGAGCCCCCCAGAATCCACTAGAGAGAAAGAGGTCCAGCCTGCAGGCAGTGGGTCAGACAAGCGTCCAGCAGTGCACAGCGGGTAGAGCTCAAAGAGCAGAACTGGAACAGGCCAGAGCAGCTGACATTCTGGCTCTGGAGACAGACTGGGCACAAAGAGGCCACGCGGTACAAGGAGGCTCTAAGCTAGAACTTTCACCTCTGGCCTGTGTGTTCAGGGGCTGGATGGTCTAAGGAAAAAAAAAAAAAAAATCACAGGGTCTCTGAGTTGCTTCCTAGTCCATCAACTTCAAGTGGCAGTTGTGATTTAGTGTTCAGCGTTCCTTCCTCCTTTCACAATTGATGCATTGACCTCATAAAAAAGCATAAGAATCATCAGAAAAATTCTGATTCTTACAATGGAGTCTTAGTCTGAGACTGGTTATGACCCTTGGATACTCCTACCAGCCACGTAATGATAGCCTAAAATTGTCCTGATGCTGCCCTGTGGTAGGCAAGGAGGTACTTTTCTGCTCCACTCCGGAGACTTTGGTGTTTGGGCCTGTGGGATTTGTGCCTGTTCTCCCCCTCCTACTGTTAGCCCCTGCCTGCAAAGCCCAGTCACCACCAGGCTTCCAGCATGATTACTGGGTGCTGCTCAGGCTTTCTAAATAGCTGCTCTAGAGAACCCAGGACCAGCTGCCCACTCTGGGATTTCTCACCCAAACCCAGAACTCTTGGGTCCTTAATGCATGTTGTCCTCTCAAGTTCAACCCTGAGAAAAGTGTAGAAGTAGAGTCTTACCTCGGACTTCTTTTCTTCTTTTCCCTCTCTTCCAAAAAATCATAAGAAAGTAAAAGTCACCCATTACCCCACCATACAGAAATAGCTACTGATGATATTTGCATAATATTTTTATTTGTATGTGCATGTGTATTTGAAATGAAACACATTATATGTTTTATAATATTTTCATTCAATAGCATATTTGTTTACCTTATTTTTATTTTTTTAAAGATTTTATTTATTTATTTGACAGAGACACAGCAAGAGAGGGAACACAAGCAGGGGGAGTGGAAGAGGGAGAAGCAGGCCTCCCACCGAGCAGGGAGCCCGATATGGGGCTCAACCCAGGACGCTGGGATCATGACCTGAGCCAAAGGCAGACGCCCAATGACTGAGCCACTCAGGCGCTCCTGTTTACCTTGTTTTTAATGTGTACTCTTCCAGAGTATAAACGTACAACTCATTTAATCAACTCCCTCTTCATTTTGGGTGCTAACAGTTGTTCACTCTTAAACAATGGTACATATCTTTGCAGATAAATCTCTGTTCATCGCCATGATGTTTTCCTTAGTAAATTCCTAGAATTAGAATTTCTGAGTCAAGGGATAAATGAAAGTGATGCATGCTCATCATAAAAATCTAGACAACACAGTAGTTTATATTGCTAACAGGTGTATATCCTTCCAGGCCTTTTTCTCTGCATGTTCATTCACATTTGTGCACATACGGACACACTTTTATAAAAAGTAAAATGGTTTCATACTATGCCTTTTGTTCCACAGCTTGCTCTTTTAAAAAAACGACAACACATCATGAACATCCTCTTAGTCGGCAACTGTAATTTTACCTCATTTTATGTAAGTTGCAAAGTATTCCAGAATAAAAGTGTACTATTTTTCATGAACCTTTCCCTTATGGACAGACAGTCTATAGCTTTTCTCTCATGGAAATCATGTGGCAGCAAATATTCTTGTTTGTATAAATTTGCACAGTTGTATGAGTAACCTGGTAGGATAAATTTCTAGAAGTGAATTGCTGGGTCAAAGGGTGTTAGGAATGTACTGAAGTTCAGCCTCAGCCTTGGCATCCTACCAAAATCTGATATTTGAGTTTGGCTTTAGCCAAATAGCAAAATGCCTACCTCATAATCACTGCTGACTTCCCTGACCTTGTTGCCAGTGATCACGTGGTAGCCGTGGACATCAGCAAGTCCATCTAGCCAGCCGAGCTCCTCCTTCACGTGATAACCGTGGTAGGTAGAATAATGCCCCTCTCCCCAAAGATGTCTGTGTCCTAAATCCTAATCCGTGGAACCTGTGTAGATGTTAGATTACATGACAAAGGTGAATTAAGGTTGCAGACAGAACCAAGTTTGCTAATTGGCTGGTTTTATTTATTTATTTTTTAAAGATTTTATTTATTTATTTGACAGAGAGTGAGACAGTGAGAGAGGGAACACAAGCAAGGGGAGAGGGAGAGGGAGAAGCAGGCTTCCTGCTGAGCAGGGAGCCCAATGCACGGCTTGATCCCAGGACTCCCGGATCATGACCTGAGCAGAAGGCAGACACTTAACGACTGAGCCACCCAGGCACCCCTCGGCTGGTTTTATTTTTATTTTTTATTTTTAAGATTTTACTTATTTGTTTGACAGAGAGAGACACAGCGAGAGAGGGAACACAAGCAGGGGGAGAGGGAGAGCAGGCTTCCCGCGGAGCAGGGAGCCCGATGCGGGACTCAATCCCAGCACCCTGGGTCATGACCTGAGCCGAAGGCAGACGCTTAACCAACTGAGCCACCCAGACGCCCCCCCTCCCCCTCCCGGCTGGTTTTAAATAAAGAAATTATCCTAGATTATCCAGATGGGGACAATGTAATAACAAGTCCTTAAAAGTGGAAGATGAGGGACGCCTGGGTGGCTCAGTCGGTTAAGCGTCTGCCCTCGGCTCAGGTCGTGATCCCAGGGTGCTGGGATCGAGTCCCGCATCGGGCTCCCTGCTCCGCTGGGAGCCTGCTTCTCCCTCTGCCTCTGTCTCTCTCTCTCTCTGTCTCTCATGAATAAATAAATAAAATCTTAAAAAAAAAAAAAAGTGGAAGATGAAAAGGATAGTTAGAGGGAGACATGACAATGGAAGAATTTTCAGAGAGATGGCTTTGGAGATGGAAGGAAGGGGGGCTGTGAAAATGAATGAAGTGTAAACTTCCTTTAGAATGGAGTCGGGAGGCCAGCAGGGGGAGCTTTCATTCGGAGTCACTCGTCAATTGCAGACCCAACAGGAAGAGATGCACTTCTCAAGTACCTACTACTAGCGTTGCTGCTTTACTGCCCCAGCAGGGGAAGAAAGGCTTTCCTCCTCGGCTGGCAACAGCCCAGCCAATGAGAGAGTGGCACAGCCCAGCCAATGAGAGAGTGG